>NC_064646.1:531483720-532108720 GCF_023864345.2 Schistocerca serialis cubense | reverse complement strand
ACTGACTCCTCTCACTGGCTATGCTTTGAACCATTCCAGTGACACTAGTTATAGATTCCGATGCTTGACTTCAGTTTTACTGTATCCCTTGGACCTTCTTATTGACGACGAAACACAGAAATTGCATCGGAATTAAATACAAAAGGCAAAATGCCGACTTAAGTCCAAGAAGACTGACCCTTCTTACTGTCTATGTTTCGAACCATTCCTGTGACACTAATTATAGATTCAGATTCTTCACTTCAGGTTTACTGTATCCCTTGGACCTTCTTATTGACGATGAAACACAGAAATTGCATCGGAATTTAATACAAAAGGCACAGTGCCGACTTAAGTACAAGAAGACTGACTCTTCCTACTGTCTATGTTTTGAACCATTCCTGTGACACTAGTTATAGATTCCAATGCTTCACTTCTCGTTTACTGTATCCCTTGGACCTTCTTATTGACGATGAAACACATATTGCATCGGAATTAAATACAAAAGGCACAATGCCGACTTAAAAACATGAAGACCGACTCTTCCTACTGACTAAGTTTTGAACCATTCCTGTGACACTTGTTATAGATTCCGATGCTTCACTTGAGGTTTGCTGTATCCGTTGGACCTTCTTATTGACGATGAAACGTAGAAATTGCTTCGGAATTTAATACAAAAGGCACAATGCCGACTTAAGTACAAGATGACTGACTCTTCTTACTGTCTATGTTTTGAACCATTCCTGTGACACTAATTATAGATTCCGATGCTTCACTTCAGGATTACGTTATCCCTTGGGACCTTGTTATTGACGCTGAAACAGAGTAATTGCATCGGAATTAAACACAAAAGGCACAATGCCAACTTAAGTACAAAAATACTGACTCTTCTTACTGACTATGTTTTGAACCATTCCTGTGACACTAGTTATCGATTGCGATCCTTCACTTTAGGTTTGCTATATCCCTTGGACCTTCTTATTGACGATGAAACACAGAAATTGCATCGGAATTTAATACAAAAGGCACAATGCCGACTTAAGTACAAGATGACTGACTCTTCTTACTGTCTATGTTTTGAACCATTCCTGTGACACTAGTTATAGATTCCGATGCTACACTACAGGTTTACTGTATCCCTTGGACCTTATTATTGACGATGAAACACATAAATTGCATCGGAATTAAATAAAAAAGGCAAAATGCCGACTTAAGTACACGAAGACTGACTCTTCTTACTGTCTATGTTTTGAAACATTCCTGTGAGACTAGTTATAGATTCCGATGCTACACTCCAGGTTTACTGTATCCCTTGGACCGTCTTATAGACGATGAAACACAGAAATTGCATCGCAATTAAATACAATAGGCACGATGCCGACTAAAGGACAAGTAGACTGACTCTTCTTACTGACTATGTTTAGAACCATTCCTGTGACACTAGTTACAGATTCCGATGCTTGACTTCAGCTTTACTGTATCCCTTGGACCTTCTTATTGACGACGAAACACAGAAATTGCATCGGAATTAAATACAAAAGGCGCAATGCCGACTTAAGTCCAAGAAGACTGACCCTTCTTACTGACTATGTTTCGAACCATTCCTGTGACACTAGTTATGGATTCCGATTCTTCACTTCAGGTTTACTGTATCCCTTGGACCTTCTTATTGACGATGAAACACAGAAATTGCATCGGAATTAAATACAAAAGGCACAATGCCGACTTAAGTACATGAAGACCGACTCATCCTACTGACTAAGTTTTGAACAATACCTGTGACACTAGTTATAGATTCCGATGCTTCACTTGAGGTTTACTGTATCCCTTGGACCTTCTTATTGACGATGAAACACAGAAATTGCATCGGAATTTAATACATAAGGCACAATGCCGACTTAAGTACAAGATGACTGACTCTTCTTACTGTCTATGTTTTGAACCATTCCTGTGACACTAGTTACAGATTCCGATGCTTCACTTCAGGATGACTGTATCCCTTGGGACCTTGTTATTGACGCTGTTACACAGAAATTGCATCGGAATTAAACACAATAGGCACAATGCCGACTTAAGTACAAAAATACTGACTCTTCTCACTGACTATGTTTTGAACCATGCCTGTGACACTAGTTATAGATTGCGATGCTTCACTTCAGGTTTACTGTATCCCTCTGACCATCTTATAGACGATGAAACACAGAAATTGCATCGGAATTAAATACAAAAGGCACTATGCCGACTTAAGTACAAGAAGACTGACTCTTCTTACTGACTATGTTTTGAACCATTCCTGTGACACTAGTTATAGATTCCGATGCTTCCTTCAGGTTTACTGTATCCCTTGGACCCTCTTATTGACGATGAAACACAGAAATTGCATCGGAATTAAATACAAAAGGCACAATGCCGACTTAAGTACAGGAAGACTGACTCTTCCTACTGTCAATGTTTTGAACCATTCATGTGACACTAGTTATAGATTCCAATTTTTCACTTCACGTTTACTGTATCCCCTGGACCTTCTTATTGACGATGAAACACAGAAATAGCATCGGAATTAAATACAAAAGGCACAATGCCGACTTACGTAAATGAAGACCGACTCTTCCTACTGACTAAGTTTTGAACCATTCCTGTGACACTAGTTATAGATTCCGATGCTTCACTTGAGGTTTACTGTATCCCTTGGACCTTCTTATTGACGATGAAACACAGAAATTGCATCGGAATTTAATACAAAATGCACAATGCCGACTTAAGTACAAGATGACTGACTCTTCTTACTGTCTATGTTTTGAACCATTCCTGTGACACTAGTTATAGATTCCGATGCTACACTCCAGGTTTACTGAACCCCTTGGACCTTCTTATTGACGATGATACACAGAAATTGCATCGGAATTAAATACAAAAGGCACTATGCCGACTTAAGTACAAGAAGACTGACTCTTCTTACTGTCTATGTTTTGAACCATTCCTGTGACACTAGTGTAGATTACGATGCTTCACTTCACGTTTACTGTATGCCTTGGACCTTCTTATTGACGAAGAAACACTGAAATTGCATCGGAATTAAATACAAAAGACACAATGCCGACTTAAGTACATGAAGACCGACTCTTCCTACTGACTATGTTTTGAACCATTCCTGTGACACTAGTTATAGATTCCGATGCTTCACTTGAGGTTTACTGTATCCCTTGGACATTCTTATTGACGATGATACACAGAAATTGCATCAGAATTAAATACAAAAGGCACAATGCCGACTTAAGTACAACAAGACTGACTCTTCTTACTGACTATGTTTTGAACCACTCCTGTGACACTAGTTATTGATTCCGATGCTTCACTTCAGGTTTACTGCATCCCTCTGACCTTCTTATTGACGATGAAACACAGAAATTGCATCGGAATTAAATACAAAGGCACAATTCCGACTTAAGGACAAGACGACAGACTCTTCCTACTGTCTATGTTTTGAACCATCCCTGTGACACTAGTTATAGATTCCGATACTTCACTTCAGGTTTACCGTATCCCTCTGACCTTATTGCTGATGAAACACAGATATTGCATCGGTATCAAATACAAAAGGCTCAACGCCGACTGAAGTACAAGAAGACTGACTCTTCCTACTGTCTATGTTTTGAACAATTCCTGTCACACTAGATATAGATTCCGATGCTTCACTTAAGGTTTACTGTATCCCTTGGACCTTATTATTGGCGATGAAACACAGGAATTGCATCGGAATAAAATAAAAATGCAAAATGCCGACTTAAGTACACGAAGACTGACTCTTCTTACTGTCTATGTTTTGAACCATATCTGTGACAGTAGATATAGATTCCGATGCTTCACTTCAGGTTTAATGTATCCCTTGGACCTTATTATTGACGATGAAACACAGATATTGCATCGGAATTAAATAAATAAGGCAAAATGCGGGCTTAAGTACACGAAGACTGACACTTCTTAATGTCTATGTTTTGAACCATTCCTGTGACACTAGTTATAGGTTCCGATGCTACACTCCAGGTTTACTGTATCCCTCTGACCATTTTATTGACGATGAAACACAGAAATTGCATCGGAATTAAATACAAAAGGCACTATGTCGACTTAAGTACAAGAAGACTGACTCTTCTTACTGTCTATGTTTTGAAACATTCCTGTGACACAAGTTATAGATTCCGATGCTTCACTTCAGTTTTACTGTATCCCTTGGACCTTCTTATTGACGATGAAACACAGAAATTGCATCGGAATTAAATACAAAAGGCACAATGCCGACTTAAGTACAAGATTACTGACGCTTCCTACTGTCTACGTTTTCAACCATTCCTGTGACACTAGTTATAGATTACGATGCTTCACTTCACGTTTTCTGTATGCCTTGGACCTTCTTATTGACGATGAAACACAGAAATTGCATCGGAATTAAATACAAAAGGCACAATGCCGACGTAAGTACATGAAGACCGACTCTTCCTACTGACTATGTTTTGAACCATTCCTGTGACACTAGTTGTAGATTCCGATGCTTCACTTGAGGTTTACTGTATCCCTTGGACCTTCTTATTGACGATGAAACACAGAAATTGCTTCGGAATTTAATACAAAAGGCACAATGCCGACTTAAGTACAAGATGACTGACCCTTCTTACTGTCTATGTTTTGAACCATTCCTGTGACACTAGTTATAGATTCCGATGCTACACTCCAGGTTTACTGTATCCCTTGGACCTTCTTATTGACGATGAAACACAGAAATTCCATCGAAAATAAATACAAAAGGCACAATGCCGACTTAAGGACTAGAAGACTGACTCTTCATACTGACTATGTTTTGAACCATCCCTGTGACACTACCTATTGATTCCGATACTTCACTTCAGGTTTACTGTATCCCTTGGACCTTATTATTGACGATGAAACACAAAAATTACATCGGAATTAAATAAAAAAGGCAAAATGCCGAATTAAGTACACGAAGACTGACTCTTCTTACTGTCTATGTTTTGAACCATTCCTGTGACACTAGTTATTGATTCAGATGTTACACTCCAGGTTTACTGTATCCCTTGGACCTTCTTATTGACGATGAAACACAGAAATTGCATCGGAATTAAGTACAAAAGGCACAATGCCGACGTAAGGACAAGAAGACTGACTGTTCTTACTGACTATGTTTTGAACTATTCCTGTGACACTAGTTATAGATTCCGATGCTTCACTTCAGGTTTACTGTATACCTTGGACCTTCTTATTGATGATGAAACACAGAAATTGCATCGGAGTTAAATACAAAAGGCACAATGCCGACTTAAGTACAAGACGACTCTTTCTTCCTACTGTCTATGTTTTGAACCATTCCTGTGACACTAGTTATAGATTCCGATTCTTCACTTCAGGTTTACTGTATCCCTCTGACCTTATTGCCGATGAAACACAGAAATTGCATCGGAATTGAATAAAAAAGGCACAATGCCGACTTAAGGACAAGAAGACTGACTCTTCTTACTGACTATGTTTTGAACTATTCCTGTGACACTAGTTATAGATTCCGATGCTTCACCTCAGTATTACTGTTTCCCTTGGACCTTCTTATTGACGATGAAACAGAGAAATTGCATCGGAATTAAATACAAAAGGCACAATGCCGAATTAAGGACTAGAAGACTGACTCTTCTTACTGACTATGTTTTGAACCATCCCTGTGACACTAGTTATTGATTCCGATGCTTCCCTTCAGGTTTACTGTATCCATTGGACCTTATTATTGACGATGAAACACAGAAATTGCATCGGAATTAAATAAAAAAGGCAAAATGCCGACTTAAGTACACGAAGACTGACTCTTCTTAGTGTCTATGATTTGATTCATTCCTGTGACACTAGTTATAGATTCCGATGTTACACTCCAGGTTTACTGTATCCCTTGGACCTTCTTATTGACGATGAAACACAGAAATTCCATCGGAATTAAATACAAAAGGCACAATGCCGACTTAAGGACAAGAAGACTGACTCTTCTTACTGACTATGTTTTGAACCATTCCTGTGACACTAGTTATAGATTCCGATGCTTCACTTCAGGTTTATTGTATCCCTCTGACCTTCGTATTAACGATGAAACACAGAAATTGCATCGGAATTAAATAGAGAAGGCACAATGTCGACTTAAGTACAAGCAGACTGACTCTTCTTACTGTCTATGTTATGAACCATTCCTGTGACACTAGTTATAGATTCCGATGCTACACTCCAGGTTTAGTGGATCCCTTGGACATTCTTATTGACGATGAAACACAGAAATTGCATCGGAATTAAACACAAAAGGCACAATGCCGACTTAAGTACAAGAAGACTGACTCTTCCTACTGTCTATGTTTTGAACCATTCCTGTGACATTAGTTTTGGATCCCGATGCTTCACTTCAGGTTTACTGTATCCCTCTGACCTTCTTATTGACGATGAAACACAGAAATTGCATCGGAATTAAATACAAAAGGCACAATGCCGACTTAAGTACAAGACGACTGACCCTTCCTACTGGCTATGTTTTGAACCATTCCTGTGACACTAGTTATCGATTCCGATACTTCACTTCAGGTTTACTGTATCCCTCTGACCTTATTGCCGATGAAACACAGAAATTGCATCGAAATTAAATACAAAAGGCACAATGCCGACTTAAGGACAAGAAGACTGACTCTTCTTACGGACTATGTTTTGAACCATTCCTGTGACACTAGTTATAGATTCGGATGTTTCACTTCATTATTACTGTTTCCCTTGGACCTTCTTATTGACGATGAAACACAGAAGTTGCATCGGAATTAAATACAAAAGGCACAGTGCCGACTTAAGTACAAGAAGACTGACTCTTCCTACTGTCTATGTTTTGAACCATTTCTGTGAAACTAGTTATAGAGTCCGATGCTTCACTGCAGGTTTACAGTATCCCTTGGGCCTTCTTATTGACAATGAATCACAGAAATTGCATCGGAATTAAATACAAAAGGCACAATGCAGACTTAAGTACAAGAAGATTGACTCTTCTTACGGTCTATATTTTGAACCATTCCTGTGACACTAGTTATAGATTCCGATGCTTCACACCAGGTTTACTGTATCCCTTGGACCTTCTTATTGACGATGAAACACAGAAATTGCATCGGAATGAAATACAAAAGGCACAATGCCGACTTAAGTACAAGAAGACTGACTCTTCTTACTGTCTATGTTTTGAACCATTCCTGTGACACTAGTGTAGATTACGATGCTTCACTTCACGTTTACTGTATGCCTTGGACCTTCTTATTGACGAAGAAACACTGAAATTGCATCGGAATTAAATACAAAAGACACAATGCCGACTTAAGTACATGAAGACCGACTCTTCCTACTGACTATGTTTTGAACCATTCCTGTGACACTAGTTATAGATTCCGATGCTTTACTTGAGGTTTACTGTATCCCTTGGACATTCTTATTGACGATGATACACAGAAATTGCATCAGAATTAAATACAAAAGGCACAATGCCGACTTAAGTACAAGAAGACTGACTCTTCTTACTGACTATGTTTTGAACCACTCCTGTGACACTAGTTATTGATTCCGATGCTTCACTTCAGGTTTACTGCATCCCTCTGACCTTCTTATTGACGATGAAACACAGAAATTGCATCGGAATTAAATACAAAGGCACAATTCCGACTTAAGTACAAGACGACAGACTCTTCCTACTGTCTATGTTTTGAACCATCCCTGTGACACTAGTTATAGATTCCGATACTTCACTTCAGGTTTACCGTATCCCTCTGACCTTATTGCTGATGAAACACAGATATTGCATCGGTATCAAATACAAAAGGCTCAACGCCGACTGAAGTACAAGAAGACTGACTCTTCCTACTGTCTATGTTTTGAACAATTCCTGTCACACTAGATATAGATTCCGATGCTTCACTTAAGGTTTACTGTATCCCTTGGACCTTATTATTGGCGATGAAACACAGGAATTGCATCGGAATAAAATAAAAATGCAAAATGCCGACTTAAGTACACGAAGACTGACTCTTCTTACTGTCTATGTTTTGAACCATATCTGTGACAGTAGATATAGATTCCGATGCTTCACTTCAGGTTTAATGTATCCCTTGGACCTTATTATTGACGATGAAACACAGAAATTGCATCGGAATTAAATAAATAAGGCAAAATGCGGGCTTAAGTACACGAAGACTGACACTTCTTAATGTCTATGTTTTGAACCATTCCTGTGACACTAGTTATAGGTTCCGATGCTACACTCCAGGTTTACTGTATCCCTCTGACCATCTTATTGACGATGAAACACAGAAATTGCATCGGAATTAAATACAAAAGGCACTATGTCGACTTAAGTACAAGAAGACTGACTCTTCTTACTGTCTATGTTTTGAAACATTCCTGTGACACAAGTTATAGATTCCGATGCTTCACTTCAGTTTTACTGTATCCCTTGGACCTTCTTATTGACGATGAAACACAGAAATTGCATCGGAATTAAATACAAAAGGCACAATGCCGACTTAAGTACAAGAATAATGACGCTTCCTACTGTCTACGTTTTCAACCATTCCTGTGACACTAGTTATAGGTTACGATGCTTCACTTCACGTTTTCTGTATGCCTTGGACCTTCTTATTGACGATGAAACACAGAAATTGCATCGGAATTAAATACAAAAGGCACAATGCCGACGTAAGTACATGAAGACCGACTCTTCCTACTGACTATGTTTTGAACCATTCCTGTGACACTAGTTGTAGATTCCGATGCTTCACTTGAGGTTTACTGTATCCCTTGGACCTTCTTATTGACGATGAAACACAGAAATTGCTTCGGAATTTAATACAAAAGGCACAATGCCGACTTAAGTACAAGATGACTGACTCTTCTTACTGTCTATGTTTTGAACCATTCCTGTGACACTAGTTATAGATTCCGATGCTACACTCCAGGTTTACTGAATCCCTTGGACCTTCTTATTGACGATGAAACACAGAAATTGCATCGGAATTAAATACAAAAGGCACAATGCCGACTTAAGTACAAGACGACTGACCCTTCCTACTGGCTATGTTTTGAACCATTCCTGTGACACTAGTTATCGATTCCGATACTTCACTTCAGGTTTACTGTATCCCTCTGACCTTATTGCCGATGAAACACAGAAATTGCATCGAAATTAAATACAAAAGGCACAATGCCGACTTAAGGACAAGAAGACTGACTCTTCTTACGGACTATGTTTTGAACCATTCCTGTGACACTAGTTATAGATTCGGATGCTTCACTTCATTATTACTGTTTCCCTTGGACCTTCTTATTGACGATGAAACACAGAAGTTGCATCGGAATTAAATACAAAAGGCACAGTGCCGACTTAAGTACAAGAAGACTGACTCTTCCTACTGTCTATGTTTTGAACCATTTCTGTGAAACTAGTTATAGAGTCCGATGCTTCACTGCAGGTTTACAGTATCCCTTGGGCCTTCTTATTGACGATGAATCACAGAAATTGCATCGCAATTAAATACAAAAGGCACAATGCAGACTTAAGTACAAGAAGATTGACTCTTCTTACGGTCTATATTTTGAACCATTCCTGTGACACTAGTTATAGATTCCGATACTTCACTTCAGGTTTACTGTATCCCTTGGACCTTATTATTGACGATGAAACACAAAAATTACATCGGAATTAAATAAAAAAGGCAAAATGCCGACTTAAGTACACGAAGACTGACTCTTCTTACTGTCTATGTTTTGAACCATTCCTGTGACACTAGTTATTGATTCAGATGTTACACTCCAGGTTTACTGTATCCCTTGGACCTTCTTATTGACGATGAAACACAGAAATTGCTTCGGAATTTAATACAAAAGGCACAATGCCGACTTAAGTACAAGATGACTGACCCTTCTTACTGTCTATGTTTTGAACCATTCCTGTGACACTAGTTATAGATTCCGATGCTACACTCCAGGTTTACTGTATCCCTTGGACCTTCTTATTGACGATGAAACACAGAAATTCCATCGAAAATAAATACAAAAGGCACAATGCCGACTTAAGGACTAGAAGACTGACTCTTCATACTGACTATGTTTTGAACCATCCCTGTGACACTACCTATTGATTCCGATACTTCACTTCAGGTTTACTGTATCCCTTGGACCTTATTATTGACGATGAAACACAAAAATTACATCGGAATTAAATAAAAAAGGCAAAATGCCGACTTAAGTACACGAAGACTGACTCTTCTTACTGTCTATGTTTTGAACCATTCCTGTGACACTAGTTATTGATTCAGATGTTACACTCCAGGTTTACTGTATCCCTTGGACCTTCTTATTGACGATGAAACACAGAAATTGCATCGGAATTAAATACAAAAGGCACAATGCCGACGTAAGGACAAGAAGACTGACTGTTCTTACTGACTATGTTTTGAACTATTCCTGTGACACTAGTTATAGATTCCGATGCTTCACCTCAGTATTACTGTTTCCCTTGGACCTTCTTATTGACGATGAAACAGAGAAATTGCATCGGAATTAAATACAAAAGGCACAATGCCGAATTAAGGACTAGAAGACTGACTCTTCTTACTGACTATGTTTTGAACCATCCCTGTGACACTAGTTATTGATTCCGATGCTTCCCTTCAGGTTTACTGTATCCATTGGACCTTATTATTGACGATGAAACACAGAAATTGCATCGGAATTAAATAAAAAAGGCAAAATGCCGACTTAAGTACACGAAGACTGACTCTTCTTAGTGTCTATGATTTGATTCATTCCTGTGACACTAGTTATAGATTCCGATGTTACACTCCAGGTTTACTGTATCCCTTGGACCTTCTTATTGACGATGAAACACAGAAATTCCATCGGAATTAAATACAAAAGGCACAATGCCGACTTAAGGACAAGAAGACTGACTCTTCTTACTGACTATGTTTTGAACCATTCCTGTGACACTAGTTATAGATTCCGATGCTTCACTTCAGGTTTATTGTATCCCTCTGACCTTCGTATTAACGATGAAACACAGAAATTGCATCGGAATTAAATAGAGAAGGCACAATGTCGACTTAAGTACAAGCAGACTGACTCTTCTTACTGTCTATGTTATGAACCATTCCTGTGACACTAGTTATAGATTCCGATGCTACACTCCAGGTTTAGTGGATCCCTTGGACATTCTTATTGACGATGAAACACAGAAATTGCATCGGAATTAAACACAAAAGGCACAATGCCAACTTAAGTACAAGAAGACTGACTCTTCTTACTGACTATCTTTTGAACCATTCCTGTGACACTAGTTATAGATTACGATGCTTCACTTCAGGTTTACTGTATACCTTGGACCTTCGTATTGACGATGAAACACAGAAATTGCATCGGAATTAAATACAAAAGGCACAATGTCGACTTAAGTACAGGAAGACTGACTCTTCCTACTGTCTATGTTTTGAACCATTCCTGTGACACTAGTTTTGGATTCCGATGCTTCACTTCAGGTTTACTGTATCCCTCTGACCTTCTTATTGACGATGAAACACAGAAATTGCATCGGAATTAAATACAAAAGGCACAATGCCGACTTAAGTACAAGACGACTGACTCTTCCTACTGTCTATGTTTTGAACCATTCCTGTGACACTAGTTATAGATTCCGATACTTCACTTCAGGTTTACTGTATCCCTGTGACCTTATTGCCGATGAAACACAGAAATTGCATTGGAATTAAATACAAAAGGCACAATGCCGACTTAAGGACAAGAAGACTGACTCTTATTACTGACTATGTTTTGAACCATTCCTGTGACACTAGTTATAGTTTCCGATGCTTCACTTCAGTATTACTGTTTCCCTTGGACCTTCTTATTGACGATGAAACAGAGAAATTGCATCGGAATTAAATACAAAAGGCACAATGCCGACTTAAGTACAAGAAGACTGACTCTTCCTACTGTCTATGTTTTGAACCATTCCTGTGACATTAGTTTTGGATCCCGATGCTTCACTTCAGGTTTACTGTATCCCTCTGACCTTCTTATTGACGATGAAACACAGAAATTGCATCGGAATTAAATACAAAAGGCACAATGCCGACTTAAGTACAAGACGACTGACCCTTCCTACTGGCTATGTTTTGAACCATTCCTGTGACACTAGTTATCGATTCCGATACTTCACTTCAGGTTTACTGTATCCCTCTGTCCTTATTGCCGATGAAACACAGAAATTGCATCGAAATTAAATACAAAAGGCACAATGCCGACTTAAGGACATGAAGACTGACTCTTCTTACGGACTATGTTTTGAACCATTCCTGTGACACTAGTTATAGATTCGGATGCTTCACTTCATTATTACTGTTTCCCTTGGACCTTCTTATTGACGATGAAACACAGAAGTTGCATCGGAATTAAATACAAAAGGCACAGTGCCGACTTAAGTACAAGAAGACTGACTCTTCCTACTGTCTATGTTTTGAACCATTTCTGTGAAACTAGTTATAGAGTCCGATGCTTCACTGCAGGTTTACAGTATCCCTTGGGCCTTCTTATTGACGATGAATCACAGAAATTGCATCGGAATTAAATACAAAAGGCACAATGCAGACTTAAGTACAAGAAGATTGACTCTTCTTACGGTCTATACTTTGAACCATTCCTGTGACACTAGTTATAGATTCCGATGCTTCACACCAGGTTTACTGTATCCCTTGGACCTTCTTATTGACGATGAAACACAGAAATTGCATCGGAATGAAATACAAAAGGCACAATGCCGACTTAAGTAAAAGGAACCTGACTCTTCTTACTGTCTATGATTTGAACCATTCCTGTGACACTAGTTATGGATTCCGATGCTTTACTCCAGGTTTACTGTATCCCTTGGACCTTCTTATTGACGATGAAACACAGAAATTGCATCCGAATTAAATAGAAAATGCACAATGATGACTTAAGTACAATAACACTGACTATTCTTACTGACTATGCTTTGAACCATTCCTGTGACACTAGTTATAGATTCCGATACTTCCCTTCAGGTTTACTGTATCCCTCTGACCTTATTGCCGATGAAACACAGATATTGCATCGGAATTTAATACAAAAGGCACTATGCCGACTTAGGTACAAGAAGACTGACTCTTCTTACTGTCTATGTTTTGAACCATTCCTGTGACACTAGTTATAGATTCCGATGCTTCACTTCAGATTTACTGTATCCCTTGGACCTTCGTATTGACGATGAAACACAGACATTGCATCAGAGTCAAATACAAAAGGCACAATGCCGACTTAAGTACAAGAAGACTGACGCTTCCTACTGTCTAAGATTCAACCATTCCTGTGACACTAGTTTTGGACTCCGATGCTTCACATCAGGTTTACTGTATCCCTCTTACCTTCTTGTTGACGATGAAACACAGAAATTGCATCGGTATTAAATACAAAAGGCACAATGCCGACTTAAGTACAAGACGACTGACTCTTCCTAGTGTCTATGTTTTGAACCATTCCTGTGACACTAGTTATAGATTCCGATACTTCACTTCAGGTTTACTGTATCCCTCTGACCTTATTGCCGATGAAACACAGATATTGCATCGGACTTTAATACAAAAGGCACTATGCCGACTTAAGTACAAGAAGACTGACTCTTCTTACTGTCTATGTTTTGAATCATTCCTGTGACACTAGTTATAGATTCCGATGCTTCACTTCAGATTTACTGTATCCCTTGGACCTTCGTATTGACGATGAAACACAGAAATTGCATCGGAATCAAATACAAAAGGCACAATGCCGACTTAAGTACAAGAAGACTGACGCTTCCTACTGCCTATGTTTTCAACCATTCCTGTGACACTAGTTATAGATTACGATGCTTCACTTCACGTTTACTGTATTCCTTGGACCTTCTTATTGACGATGAAACACAGAAATAGCATCGGAATTAAATACAAAAGGCACAATGCCGACTTAAGGACAAGAAGACTGACTGTTCTTGCTGACTATGTTTGAACCATTCCTGTGACACTAGTTATAGATTCCGATGCTTCACTTCAGGTCTATTGTATCCCTCTGACCTTCGTATTGACGATGAAACACAGAAATTGCATCGGAATTAAATAGAAAAGGCACAATGTCGACTTAAGTACAAGCAGACTGACTCTTCTTACTGTCTATGTTATGAACCATTCCTGTGACACTAGTTATAGATTCCGATGCTTCACTCCAGGTTTACTGGATCCCTTGGACCTTCTTATTGACGATGAAACACAGAAATTGCATCGAAATTAAATAGAAAAGGCACAATGCCGACTTAAGTACAAGAAGACTGACTCTTCTTACTGACTATCTTTTGAACCATTCCTGTGACACTAGTTATAGATTCCGATGCTTCACTTCAGGTTTACTGTATACCTTGGACCTTCTTATTGACGATGAAGCACAGAAATTGCATCGGAAATAAATACAAAAGGCACAATGCCGACTTAAGTACAAGAAGACTGACTCTTCCTACTGTCTATGTTTTGAACCATTCCTGTGACATTAGTTTTGGATTCCGATGCTTCACTTCAGGTTTACTGTATCCCTCTGACCTTCTTATTGACGATGAAACACAGAAATTGCATCGGAATTAAATACAAAAGGCACAATGCCGACTTAAGTACAAGACGACTGACTCTTCCTACTGTCAATGTTTTTAACCATTCCTGTGACACTAGTTATAGATTCCGATACTTCACTTCAGGTTTACTGTATCCCTCTGACCTTATTGCCGATGAAACACAGAAATTGCATCGGAATTAAATACAAAAGGCACAATGCCGACTTAAGGACAAGAAGACTGACTCTTCTTACTGACTATGTTTTGAACCATTCCTGTGACACTAGTTATAGATTCCGATGCTTCACTTCAGTATTACTGTTTCCCTTGGACCTTCTTATTGACGATGAAACAGAGAAATTGCATCGGAATTAAATACAAAAGGCACAGTGCCGACTTAAGTACAAGAAGACTGACTCTTCCTACTGTCTATGTTTTGAACCATTTCTGTGAAACTAGTTATAGAGTCCGATGCTTCACTGCAGGTTGACTGTATCCCTTGGGCCTTCTTATTGACGATGAATCACAGAAATTGCATCGGAATTAAATACAAAAGGCACAATGCAGACTTAAGTACAAGAAGACTGACTCTTCTTACTGTCTATACTTTGAACCATTCCTGTGACACTAGTTATAGATTACGATGCTTCACATCAGGTTTACTGAATCCCTTGGACCTTCTTGTTGCCGATGAAGGACAGAAATTGCATCGGGATTAAATACAAAAGGCACAATGCCGACTTAAGTACAAGACGTCTGATTCTTCCTACTGTCTATGTTTTGAACCATTACTGTGACACTAGTTGTAGATTCCGATGCTTCACTTCAGGTTTACTGTATCCCTTGGACCTGCTTGTTGCCGATGAAACACAGAAATTGCTTCGGAATTAAATACAAAAGGTACAATGCCGATATAAGGCAAAGAAGACTGACTCTTGTTACTGACTACGGATTTAACCATTCCTGTGACCCTAGCTAAAGAATTCCGATTCTTCACTTCAGGTTTACTCTATACCTCGGACCTTCTTATTGACGATGAAACACAGAAATTGCATCGGAATTATATACAAAAGACACAACGCCGACTTAAGTACCAGAAGACTGACTGTTCCAACTGTCTATGTTTGAACCATTCCGGTGACACCAGTTATAGATTCCGATGCTTCACTTCAGGTTTACTGTATCCATCTGACCGTCTTATTGACGATGAAACACAGAAATTGCTTCGAAATCAAATAGAAAATGCACAATGCCGACTTAAGTACTAGAAGGCTGACTCTTCCTACTGTCTATATTTTGAAACATTCCTGTGACACTAGTTATAGATTCCGTTTCTTCACTTCAGGTTTACTGTATCCCTCTGACCTTCTTAGTGACGATGAAACACAGAAATTGCATCGGAATTAAATACAAAAAGCACAATGCCGACTTAAGTACAAGAATACTGACTCATCTTACTGTCTATGTTTTGAACTGTCCCTGTGACACTAGTTATAGATTCCGATGCTTCACACCAGGTTTACTGTATCCCTTGGACCTTCTTATTGACGATGAAACACAGAAATTGCATCGGAATGAAATACAAAAGGCACAATGCCGACTTAAGTAAAAGGAACCTGACTCCTCTTACTGTCTATGATTTGAACCATTCCTGTGAGACTAGTTATGGATTGCGATGCTTTACTCCAGGTTTACTGTATCCCTTGGACCTTCTTATTGACGATGAAACACAGAAATTGCATCCGAATTAAATAGAAAATGCACAATGATGACTTAAGTACAAGAACACTGACTATTCTTACTGACTATGCTTTGAACCATTCCTGTGACACTAGTTATAGATTCCGATGCTTCACTTTAGGATTACTGTATCCCTCTGACCTTCTTATTGACGACGAAACACAGATATTGTATCGGAATTAAATACAAAAAGCACAATGTCGACTTAAGTACAAGAAGACTGACTCTTCTTACTGTCTATGTTATGGACCATTCCTGTGACACTAGTTATAGATTCCGATGCTTCACTCCAGGTTTACTGTATCCCTTGGACCTTCTTATTGACGATGAAACACAGAAATTGCATCGGAATTAAATACAAAAGGCACAATGCCGACTTAAGAACAAGAAGACTGAATCTTCCTACTGTGTATGTTTTGAACCATTCCTGTGACACTAGTTTTAGACTCCGATGCTTCACTTCAGGTTTACTGTATCCCTCTGACCTTCTTGTTGACGATGAAACACAGAAATTGCATCGGAATTAAATACAAAAGGCACAATGCCGACTTAAGTACAAGACGACTGACTCTTCCTACTGTCTATGTTTTGAACCATCCCTGTGACACTAGATATAGATTCCGATGCTTCACTTCAGGTTTACTGTATCCCTTGGACCTTATTATTGACGATGAAACACAGAAATTGCATCGGAATTAAATAAAAAAGGCAAAATGCCGATTTAAGTACACGAAGACTGACTCTTCTTACTGTCTATGTTTGAACCATTCCCGTGACACTAGTTATAGATTCCGATTCTACACTCCAGGTTTACTGTATTCCTTGGACCATCTTATTGACGATGAAACACAGAAATTGCATTGGAATTCAGTACAAAAGGCACAATGCCGACTTAACTACAAGAAGACTGGCTCTTCGTACTGACTATACTTTGAACCAATCCTGTGACACTAGTTATAGATTCCGATTCTTCACTTCAGGATTACTGTATCCCTCTGACCTTCTTAGTGGCGACGAAACACAGAAATTGCATCGGAATTAAATACAAAATGCACAATGCCGACTTAAGTACAAGAATACTAACTCATCTTACTTTCTATGTTTTGAACCGTCCCTGTGAAACTAGTTATAGATTCCGATGCTTCACAACAAGTTTTTCTGTATCCCTTCGACCTTCTTATTGACGATGAAACACAGAAATTACATCGGAATGAAATACAAAAGGCACAATGCCGACTTAAGTAAAAGGAACCTGACTCTTCTTACTGTCTATGATTTGAACCATTCCTGTGAGACTAGTTATGGATTGCGATGCTTTACTCCAGGTTTACTGTATCCGTTGGACCTTCTTATTGACGATGAAACACAGAAATTGCATCCGAATTAAATAGAAAATGCACAATGATGACTTAAGTACAAGAACACTGACTATTCTTACTGACTATGCTTTGAACCATTCCTGTGACACTAGTTATAGATTCCGATGCTTCACTTTAGGATTACTGTATCCCTCTGACCTTCTTATTGACGATGAAACACAGATATTGTATCGGAATTAAATACAAAAAGCACAATGTCGACTTAAGTACAAGAAGACTGACTCTTCTTACTGTCTATGTTATGGACCATTCCTGTGACACTAGTTATAGATTCCGATGCTTCACTCCAGGTTTACTGTATCCCTTGGACCTTCTTATTCACGATGAAACACAGAAATTGCATCGGAATTAAATACAAAAGGCACAATGCCGACTTAAGAACAAGAAGACTGACTCTTCCTACTGTGTATGTTTTGAACCATTCTTGTGACATAGTTTTAGACTCCGATGCTTCACTTCAGGTTTACTGTATCCCTCTGACCTTCTTGTTGACGATGAAACACAGAAATTGCATCGGAATTAAATACAAAAGGCACAATGCCGACTTAAGTACAAGACGACTGACTCTTCCTACTGTCTATGTTTTGAACCATCCCTGTGACACTAGATATAGATTCCGATGCTTCACTTCAGGTTTACTGTATCCCTTGGACCTTATTATTGACGATGAAACACAGAAATTGCATCGGAATTAAATAAAAAAGGCAAAATGCCGATTTAAGTACACGAAGACTGACTCTTCTTACTGTCTATGTTTGAACCATTCCCGTGACACTAGTTATAGATTCCGATTCTACACTCCAGGTTTACTGTATCCCTTGGACCATCTTATTGACGATGAAACACAGAAATTGCATTGGAATTCAGTACAAAAGGCACAATGCCGACTTAACTACAAGAAGACTGGCTCTTCGTACTGACTATACTTTGAACCATTCCTGTGACACTAGTTATAGATTCCGATGCTTCACTCCAGGTTTACTGGATCCCTTGGACCATCTTATTGACGATGAAACACAGAAATTGCATCGGAATTAAATACAAAAGGCACTATGCCGACTTAAGTACAAGAAGACTGACTCTTCCTACTGTCTAAGTTTTGAACCTTTCCTGTGACACTAGTTTTGGACTCCGATGCTTCACTTCAGGTTTACTGTATCCCTCTGTCCTTCTTGTTGACGATGAAACACAGAAATTGCATCGGAATTAAATACAAATGGCACAATGCCGACTTAAGTACAAGACGACTGACTCTTCCTACTGTCTATGTTTTGAACCATTCCTGTGACACTAGTTATAGATTCCGATACTTCACTTCAGGTTTACTGTATCCCTCTGACCTTATTGCCGATGAAACACAGATATTGCATCGGAATTTAATACAAAAGGCACTATGCCGACTTAAGTACAAGAAGACTGACTCTTCTTACTGTCTATGTTTTGAACCATTCCTGTGACACTAGTTATAGATTCCGATGCTTCACTTCAGATTTACTGAATCCCTTGGACCTTTGTATTGTCGCTGAAACACAGAAATTGCATCGGAATCAAATACAAAAGGCACCATTCCGACTTAAGTACAAGAAGACTAACGGTTCCAACTGTCTATGTTTTCAACCATTCCTGTGACACTAGTTATAGATTCCGATGCTTCACTTCAGGTTTACTGTATCCCTTGGACCTTGTTATTGACGCTGAAACACAGAAATTGCATCGGAATTAAACACAAAAGGCACAATGCCGACTTAAGTACAAAAATACTGACTCTTCTTACTGACTATGTTTTGAACCATTCCTGTGACACTAGTTATAGATTGATATGCTTCACTTCAGGTTTACTGTATCCCTCTGACCATCTTATTGACGATGAAACACAGAAATTGCATCGGAATTAAATACAAAAGGCACTATGCCGACTTAAGTACAAGAAGACTGACTCTTCTTACTGACTATGTTTTGAACCATTCCTGTGACACTAGTGTTAGATTCCGATGCTTCCTTCAGGCTTACTGTATCCCTTGGACCTTCTTATTGACGATGAAACACAGAAATTGCATCGGAATTAAATACAAAAGGCACAATGCCGACTTAAGTACAGGAAGACTGACTCTTCCTACTGTCTATGTTTTGAACCATTCATGTGACACTAGTTATAGATTCCAATTTTTCACTTCACGTTTACTGTATCCCCTGGACCTTCTTATTGACGATGAAACACAGAAATTGGATCGGAATTAAATACAAAAGGCACAATGCCGACTTAAGTAAATGAAGACCGACTCTTCCTACTGACTAAGTTTTGAACCATTCCTGTGACACTAGTTATAGATTCCGATGCTTCACTTGAGGTTTACTGTATCCCTTGGACCTTCTTATTGACGATGAAACACAGAAATTGCATCGGAATTTAATAGAAAATGCACAAAAAACCGACTTAAGTACAAGATGACTGACTCTTCTTACTGACAGTGTTTTGAACCATTCCTGTGACACTAGTTATTGATTCCGATTCTTCACTTCAGGTTTACTGAATCCCTTGGACCTTCTTGTTGCCGATGAAGCACAGAAATTGCATCGGGGTTAAATACAAAAGGCACAATGCCGACTTAAGTACAAGACGTCTGATTCTTCCTACTGTCTATGTTTTGAACCATTACTGTGACACTAGTTATAGATTCCGATGCTTCACTTCAGGTTTACTGTATCCCTTGGACCTTCTTGTTGCCGATGAAACACAGAAATTGCATCGGAATTAAATACAAAAGGCACAATGCCGACTTAAGTACAAGATGACTGACTCTTCTTACTGACTATGTTTTGAACCATTCCGGTGACACCAGTTATAGATTCCAATGATTCACTTCAGGTTTACTGTATCCATCTGACCGTCTTATTGACGATGAAACACAGAAATTGCATCGGAATCAAATAGAAAATGCACAATGCCGACTTAAGTACTAGAAGCCTGACTCTTCCTACTGTCTATATTTTGAAACATTCCTGTGACACTAGTTATAGGTTCCGTTTCTTCACTTCAGGTTTACTGTATCCCTCTGTCCTTCTTAGTGACGATGAAACACAGAAATTGCATCGGAATTAAATACAAAAAGCACAATGCCGACTTAAGTACAAGAATACTGACTCATCTTACTGTCTATGTTTTGAACTGTCCCTGTGACACTAGTTATAGATTCCGATGCTTCACACCAGGTTTACTGAATCCCTTGGACCTTCTTATTGGCGATGAAACACAGAAATTGCATCGGAATGAAATACAAAAGACACAATGCCGACTTAAGTAAAAGGAACCTGACTCTTCTTACTGTCTATGATTTGAACCATTCCTGTGAGACTAGTTATGGATTGCGATGCTTTACTCCAGGTTTACTGTATCCCTTGGACCTTCTTATTGACGATGAAACACAGAAATTGCATTCGAATTAAATAGAAAATGCACAATGATGACTTAAGTACAAGAACACTGACTATTCTTACTGACTATGCTTTGAACCATTCCTGTGACACTAGTTATAGATTCCGATGCATCACTTTAGGATTACTGTATCCCTCTGACCTTCTTATTGACGATGAAACACAGATATTGTATCGGAATTAAATACAAAAGGCACAATGTCGACTTAAGTACAAGAAGACTGACTCTTCTTACTGTCTATGTTATGAACCATTCCTGTGACACTAGTTATAGATTCCGATGCTTCACTCCAGCTTTACTGTATCCCTTGGACCTTCTTATTGACGATGAAACACAGAAATTGCATCGGAATTAAATATAAAAGGCACAATGCCGACTTAAGTACAAGAAGACCGACTCTTCCTACTGTCTATGTTTTGAACCATTCCTGTGACACTAGTTTTAGACTCCGATGCTTCACTTCAGGTTTACTGTATCCCTCTGACCTTCTTGTTGACGATGAAACACAGAAATTGCATCGGAATTAAATACAAAAGGCACAATGCCTACTTAAGTACAAGACGACTGACTCTTCCTACTGTCTTTGTTTTGAACCATTCCTGTGACACTAGTTATAGATTCCGATGCTACACTCCAGGTTTACTGTATCCTTTGGACCGGCTTATTGATGATGAAACACAGAAATTGCATCGCAATTAAATACAGTAGGCACGATGCCGACTTAAGGACAAGAAGACTGACTCTTCTTACTGACTATGTTTTGAACCATTCCTGTGACACTAGTTATAGATTCTGATGCTTGACTTCAGTTTTACTGTATCCCTTGGACCTTCTTATTGACGACGAAACACAGAAATTGCATCGGAATTAAATACAAAAGGCACAATGCCGACTTAAGTACAAGAAAACTGAACCTTCTTACTGACTATGTTTCGAACCATTCCTGTGACACTAGTTATGGATTCCGATTCTTCACTTCAGGTTTACCGTATCCCTTGGACCTTCTTATTGAGAGATGAAACACAGAAATTGCATCGGAATTAAATACAAAAGGCACAATGCCGACTTAGGTAAAAGGAACCTGACTCTTCTTACTGTCTATGATTTGAACCATTCCTGTGAGACTAGTTATGGATTGCGATGCTTTACTCCAGGTTTACTGTATCCCTTGGACCTTCTTATTGACGATGAAACACAGAAATTGCATTCGAATTAAATAGAAAATGCACAATGATGACTTAAGTACAAGAACACTGACTATTCTTACTGACTATGCTTTGAACCATTCCTGTGACACTAGTTATAGATTCCGATGCATCACTTTAGGATTACTGTATCCCTCTGACCTTCTTATTGACGATGAAACACAGATATTGTATCGGAATTAAATACAAAAGGCACAATGTCGACTTAAGTACAAGAAGACTGACTCTTCTTACTGTCTATGTTATGAACCATTCCTGTGACACTAGTTATAGATTCCGATGCTTCACTCCAGCTTTACTGTATTCCTTGGACCTTCTTATTGACGATGAAACACAGAAATTGCATCGGAATTAAATACAAAAGGCACAATGCCGACTTAAGTACAAGAAGACCGACTCCTCCTACTGTCTATGTTTTGAACCATTCCTGTGACACTAGTTTTGGACTCCGATGCTTCACTTCAGGTTTACTGTATCCCTCTGACCTTCTTGTTGACGATGAAACACAGAAATTGCATCGGAATTAAATACAAAAGGCACAATGCCTACTTAAGTACAAGACGACTGACTCTTCCTACTGTCTTTGTTTTGAACCATTCCTGTGACACTAGTTATAGATTCCGATGCTACACTCCAGGTTTACTGTATCCTTTGGACCGGCTTATTGATGATGAAACACAGAAATTGCATCGCAATTAAATACAGTAGGCACGATGCCGACTTAAGGACAAAAAGACTGACTCTTCTTACTGACTATGTTTTGAACCATTCCTGTGACACTAGTTATAGATTCCGATGCTTGACTTCAGTTTTACTGTATCCCTTGGACCTTCTTATTGACGACGAAACACAGAAATTGCATCGGAATTAAATACAAAAGGCACAATGCCGACTTAAGTACAAGAAAACTGAACCTTCTTACTGACTATGTTTCGAACCATTCCTGTGACACTAGTTATGGATTCCGATTCTTCACTTCAGGTTTACCGTATCCCTTGGACCTTCTTATTGAGAGATGAAACACAGAAATTGCATCGGAATTAAATACAAAAGGCACAATGCCGACTTAAGTACAAGAAGACTGACTCTTCCTACTGTCTATGTTTTGAACCGTTCCTGTGACACTAGTTATAGATTCCAATGCTTCACTGCACGTTTACTGTATCCGTTGGACCTTCTTATTGACAATGAAACACAGAAATTGCATCGGAATTAAATACAAAAGGCACAATGCCGACTTAAGTACATGAAGACCGACTCTTCCAACTGACTAAGTTTTGAACCATTCCTGTGACACTAGTTATAGATTCCGATGCTTCACTTGAGGTTTACTGTATCCCTTGGACCTTCTTATTGACGATGAAACACAGAAATTTCATCGGAATTTAATACAAAAGGCACAATGCCGACTTAAGTACAAGATGACTGAATCTTCTTACTGTCTATGTTTTGAACCATTCCTGTGACACTAGTTACAGATTCCGATGCTTCACTTCAGGATTACTGTATCCCTTGGGACCTTGTTATTGACGCTGTTAAACAGAAATTGCATCAGAATTAAACACAATAGGCACAATGCCGACTTAAGTACAAAAAAACTGACTCTTCTTCCTGACTATGTTTTGAACCATGCCTGTGACACTAGTTATAGATTGCAATGCTTCACTTCAGGTTTACTGTATCCCTCTGACCATCTTATTGACGATGAAACACAGAAATTGCATCGGAATTAAATACAAAAGGCACAATGCCGACTTAAGTACAGCAAGACTGACTCTTCCTACTGTCTATGTTTTGAACCATTCATGTGACACTAGTTATGGATTCCAATTTTTCACTTCACGTTTACTGTATCCCCTGGACCTTCTTATTGACGATGAAACACAGAAATTGCATCGGAATTAAATACAAAAGGCACAATGCCGACTTAAGTAAATGAAGACCGACTCTTCCTACTGACTAAGTTTTGAACCATTCCTGTGACACTAGTTATAGATTGCGATGCTTCACTTGAGGTTTACTGTATCCCTTGGACCTTCTTAGTGACGATGAAACACAGAAATTGCATCGGAATTAAATAGAAAAGGCACAATGTCGACTTAAGTACAAGGAGACTGACTCTTGTTACTGTCTATGTTTTGAACCATTCCTGTGACACTAGTTATAGATTCCGATGCTTCACGTCAGGTTTACTGTATCCCTTGGACCTTGTTATTGACGCTGAAACACAAAAATTGCATCGGAATTAAACACAAAAGGCACAATGCCGACTTAAGTACAAAAATACTGACTCTTCTTACTGACTATGTTTTGAACCATTCCTGTGACACTAGTTTTAGATAGCGATGCTTCACTTCAGGTTTACTGTATCCCTCTGACCATCTTATTGACGATGAAACACAGAAATTGCATCGGAATTAAATACAAAAGGCACTATGCCGACTTAAGTACAAGAAGACTGACTCTTCTTACTGTCTATGTTTTGAACCATTCCTGTGACACTAGTGTAGATTCCGATGCTTCACTTCAGATTTACTGTATCCCTTGGACCTTTTTATTGACGATGAAACACAGAAATTGCATCGGAATTAAATACAAAAGGCACAATGCCGACTTAAGTACAAGAAGACTGACTCTTCCTACTGTCTATGTTTTCAACCATTCCCGTGACACTAGTTATAGATTACGATGCTTCACTTCACGTTTACTGTATGCCTTGGACCTTCTTATTGACGATGAAACACAGAAATTGCATCGGAATTAAATACAAAAGACACAATGCCGACTTAAGTACATGAAGATCGACTCTTCCTACTGACTATGTTTTGAACCAATCCTGTGACACTAGTTATAGATTCCGATGCTTCACTTGAGGTTTACTGTAACCCTTGGACATTCTTATTGACGATGAAACACAGAAATTGCATCGGAATTTAATACAAAAACACAATGCCGACTTAAGTACAAGATGACTGACTCTTCTTACTGACTATGTTTTGAACCACTCCTGTGACACTAGTTATTGATTCCGATGCTTCACTTCAGGTTTACTGTATCCCTTGGACCTTATTATTCACGATGAAACACAGAAATTGCATCGGAATTAAATAGAAAAGGCACAATGTCGACTTAAGTACAAGGAGACTGACTCTTCTTACAGTCTATGTTATGAACCATTCCTGTGACACTAGTTATAGATTCCGATGCTTCACTCCAGGTTTACTGTATCCCTCTGACCATCTTATTGACGATGAAACACAGAAATTGCATCGGAATTAAATACAAAAGGCACTATGCCGACTTAAGTACAAGAAGACTGACTCTTCTTACTGTCTATGTTTTGAACCATTCCTGTGACACTAGTGTAGATTCCGATGCTTCACTTCAGATTTACTGTATCCCTTGGACCTTCTTATTGACGATGAAACACAGAAATTGCATCGGAATTAAATACAAAGGCACAATGCCGACTTAAGGACTAGAAGACTGACCCTTCTTACTGACTATGTTTTGAACCATCCCTGTGACACTAGTTATTGATTCCGATGCTTCACTTCAGGTTTACTGTATCCCTTGGACCTTATTATTGACGATGAAACACAGAAATTACATCGGAATTAAATAAAAAAGGCAAAATGCCGACTTAAGTACACGAAGACTGACTCTTCTTACTGTCTATGTTTTGAACCATTCCTGTTATTGATTCAGATGTTACACTCCAGGTTTACTGTATCCCTTGGACCTTCTTATTGACGATGAAACACAGAAACTGCATCGGAATTAATAACAAAAGGCACAATGCCGACTTAAGGACAAGAAGACTGACTGTTCTTACTGACTATGTTTTGAACTATTCCTGTGACACTAGTTATAGATTCCGATGCTTCACTTCAGGTATATTGTATCCCTCTGACCCTCTTATTGACGATGAAACACAGAAATTGCATCGGAATTAAATAGAAAAGGCACAATGTCGACTTAAGTACAAGGAGACTGACTCTTCTTACTGTCTATGTTATGAACCATTCCTGTGACACTAGTTGCAGATTCCGATGCTTCACTCCAGGTTTACTGGATCCCTTGGACCTTCTTATTGACGATGAAACACAGAAATTGCATCGGAATTAAATAGAAAAGGCACAATGCCGACTTAAGTACAAGAAGACTGACTCTTCTCACTGACTATGTTTTGAACCATTCCTGTGACACTAGTTATAGATTCCGATGCTTCACTTCAGGTTTACTGTATACCTTGGACCTTCTTATTGACGATGAAACACTGAAATTGCATCGGAGTTAAATACAAAAGGCACAATGCCGACTTAAGTACAAGACGACTCTTTCTTCCTACTGTCTATGTTTTGAACCATTCCTGTGACACTAGTTATAGATTCCGATACTTCACTTCAGGTTTACTGTATCCCTCTGACCTTATTGCCGATGAAACACAGAAATTGCATCGGAATTAAATAAAAAAGGCACAATGCCGACTTAAGGACAAGAAGACTGACTCTTCTTACTGTCTATACTTTAAACCATTCCTGTGACACTAGTTATAGATTACTATGCTTCACTTCAGGTTTACTGTATCCGTTGGACCATCTTGTTGCCGATGAAACACAGAAATTGCATCGGGATTAAATACAAAAGGCACAATGCCGACTTAAGTACAAGACGTCTGATTCTTCCTACTGTCTATGTTTGAACCATTACTGTGACACTAGTTATAGATTCCGATGCTTCACTCCAGGTTTACTGTATCCCTTGGACCTTCTTATTGACGATGAAACTCTGAAATTGCATCGGAATTAAATACAAAAGGCACAATGCCGACATAAGGCAAAGATGACTGACTCTTCTTACTGACTACGGTTTTAACCGTTCCTGTGACACTAGCTAAAGAATTCCGATGCTTCACTTCAGGTTTACTGTATACCTCGGACCTTCTTATTGACGATGAAACACAGAAATTGCATCGGAATTAAATACAAAAGACACAACGCCGACTTAAGTACCAGAAGACTGCCTGTTCCAACTGTCTATGTTTTGAACCATTCCTGTGACACTAGTTACAGATACCGATTCTTCACTTCAGGATTACTGTATTCCTCTGACCTTCTTAGTGACGATGAAACACAGAAATTGCATCGGAATGAAATACAAAAGGCACAATGGCGACTTAAGTAAAAGGAACCTGACTCATCTTCCTGTCTATGATTTGAACCATTCCTGTGACACTAGTTATGGATTCCGATGCTTCACTCCAGGTTTACTATATCCCATGGACCTTCTTATTGACGATGAAACACAGAAATTGCATCCGAATTAAATAGAAAATGCACAATGATAACTTAAGTTCAAGAAGACTGACTATTCTTACTGACTGTGCTTTGAACCATTCCTGTGACACTAGATATAGATTCCGATGCTTCACTTTAGGATTACTGTATCCCTCTGACTTTCTTATTGACGATGAAACACAGATATTGTATCGGAATTAAATACAAAAGGCACAATGCCGACTTAAGTACAAGAAGACTGACTCTTCTTACTGTCTATGTTATGAACCATTCCTGTGACACTAGTTATAGATTCCGATGCTTCACTCCAGGATTACTGGATCATTTGGACCATCTTATTGACGATGAAACACAGAAATTGCATCGGAATTAAATACAAAAGGCACAATGCCGACTTAAGTACAAGACGACTGACTCTTCCTACTGTCTATGTTTTGAACCATTCCTGTGACACTAGTTATAGATTCCGATACTTCACTTCAGGTTTACTGTATCCCTCTGAGCTTATTGCCGATGAAACACAGATATTGCATCGGAATCAAATACAAAAGGCTCAATGCCGACGTAAGTACAAGAAGACTGACTCTTCCTACTGTCTATGTTTTGAACCATTCCTGTGACACTAGATATAGATTCCGATGCTTCACTTCAGGTTTACTGTATCCCTTGGACCTTATTATTGACGATGAAACACAGAAATTGCATCGGAATTAAATAAAAAAGGCAAAATGCCGACTTAAGTACAAGGAGACTGACTCTTCTTACTGTCCATGTTATGAACCATTCCTGTGACACTAGTTATAGATTCCGTTGCTTCACTCCAGGTTTGCTGGATCCCTTGGACCTTCTTATTGACGATGAAACACAGAAATTGCATCGGAAATAAATAGAAAAGGCACAATGCCGACTTAAGTACAAGAAGACTGACTCTTCTCACTGACTATGTTTTGAACCATTCCTGTGACACTAGTTATAGATTCCGATGCTTCACTTCAGGTTTACTGTATACCTTGGACCTTCTTATTGACGATGAAACACAGAAATTGCATAGGAGTTAAATACAAAAGGCACAATGCCGACTTAAGTACAAGACGACTCTTTCTTCCTACTGTCTATGTTTTGAACCATTCCTTTGACACTAGTTATAGATTCCGATACTTCACTTCAGGTTTACTGTATCCCTCTGACCTTATTGCCGATGAATCACAGAAATTGCATCGGAATTAAATAAAAAAGGCACAATGCCGACTTAAGGACAAGAAGACTGACTCTTCTTACTGACTATGTTTTGAACCATTCCTGTGACACTAGTTATAGATTCCAATGCTTCACCTCAGTATTACTGTTTGCCTTGGACCTTGTTATTGACGATGAAACAGAGAAATTGCATCGGAATTAAATACAAGAGGCACAATGCTGACTTAAGTACAAGAAGACTGACTCTTCCTACTGTCTATGTTTTGAACCATTTCTGTGAAACTAGTTATAGAGTCCGATGCTTCACTTCAGGTTTACTGTATCCCTTGGGCCTTCTTATTGACGATGAATCACAGAAATTGCATCGGAATTAAATACAAAAGGCACAATGCAGACTTAAGTACCAGAAGACTGACTCTTCTTACTGTCTATACTTTAAACCATTCCTGTGACACTAGTTACAGATTACTATGCTTCACTTCAGGTTTACTGTATCCGTTGGACCATCTTGTTGCCGATGAAACACAGAAATTGCATCGGGATTAAATACAAAAGGCACAATGCCGACTTAAGTACAAGACGTCTGATTCTTCCTACTGTCTATGTTTGAACCATTACTGTGACACTAGTTATAGATTCCGATGCTTCACTCCAGGTTTACTGTATCCCTTGGACCTTCTTATTGACGATGAAACTCTGAAAATGCATCGGAATTAAATACAAAAATCACAATGCCGACATAAGGCAAAGATGACTGACTCTTCTTACTGACTACGGTTTTAACCGTTCCTGTGACACTAGCTAAAGAATTCCGATGCTTCACTTCAGGTTTACTGTATACCTCGGACCTTCTTATTGACTATGAAACACAGAAATTGCATCGGAATTAAATACAAAAGACACAACGCCGACTTAAGTACCAGAAGACTGCCTGTTCCAACTGTCTATGTTTTGAACCATTCCTGTGACACTAGTTATAGATTCCGATTCTTCACTTCAGGATTACTGTATTCCTCTGACCTTCTTAGTGACGATGAAACACAGAAATTGCATCGGAATGAAATACAAAAGGCACAATGCCGACTTAAGTAAAAGGAACCTGACTCATCTTCCTGTCTATGATTTGAACCATTCCTGTGACACTAGTTATGGATTCCGATGCTTCACTCCAGGTTTACTATATCCCATGGACCTTCTTATTGACGATGAAACACAGAAATTGCATCCGAATTAAATAGAAAATGCACAATGATAACTTAAGTTCAAGAAGACTGACTATTCTTACTGACTGTGCTTTGAACCATTCCTGTGACACTAGATATAGATTCCGATGCTTCACTTTAGGATTACTGTATCCCTCTGACTTTCTTATTGATGATGAAACACAGATATTGTATCGGAATTAAATACAAAAGGCACAATGCCGACTTAAGTACAAGAAGACTGACTCTTCTTACTGTCTATGTTATGAACCATTCCTGTGACACTAATTATAGATTCCGATGCTTCACTCCAGGATTACTGGATCATTTGGACCATCTTATTGACGATGAAACACAGAAATTGCATCGGAATTAAATACAAAAGGCACAATGCCGACTTAAGTACAAGAAGACTGACTCTTCCTACTGTCAATGTTTTGAACCATTCCTGTGACACTGGTTTTGGATTCCGATGCTTCACTTCAGGCTTACTGTATCCATCTAACCTCCTTATTGACGATGAAACACAGAAATTGCATCGGAATTAAATACAAAAGGCACAATGCCGACTTCAGTACAAGACGACTGACTCTTCCTACTGTCTATGTTTTGAACCATTCCTGTGACACTAGTTATAGATTCCGATACTTCACTTCAGGTTTACTGTATCCCTCTGAGCTTATTGCCGATGAAACACAGATATTGCATCGGAATCAAATACAAAAGGCTCAATGCCGACGTAAGTACAAGAAGTCTGACTCTTCCTACTGTCTATGTTTTGAACCATTCCTGTGACACTAGATATAGATTCCGATGCTTCACTTCAGGTTTACTGTATCCCTTGGACCTTATTATTGACGATGAAACACAGAAATTGCATCGGAATTAAATAAAAAAGGCAAAATGCCGACTTAAGTACACGAAGACTGACTCTTCTTACTGTCTATGTTTTGAACCATTCCTGTGACACTAGTGTAGATTCCGATTCTTCACTTCAGATTTACTGTATCCCTTGGACCTTCCTATTGACGATGAAACACAGAAATTGCATCGGAATTAAATACAAAGGCACAATGCCGACTTAAGGACTAGAAGACTGACCCTTCTTACTGACTATGATTTGAACCATCCCTGTGACACTAGTTATTGATTCCGATGCTTCACTTCAGGTTTACTTTATCCCTTGGACCTTATTATTGACGATGAAACACAGAAATTACATCGGAATTAAATAAAAAAGGCAAAATGCCGACTAAAGTACAAGGAGACTGACTCTTCTTACTGTCTATGTTATGAACCATTCCTGTGACACTAGTTATAGATTCCGATGCTTCACTCCAGGTTTGCTGGATCCCTTGGACCTTCTTATTGACGATGAAACACAGAAATTGCATCGGAATTAAATAGAAAAGGCACAATGCCGACTTAAGTACAAGAAGACTGACTCTTCTCACTGAGTATGTTTTGAACCATTCCTGTGACACTAGTTATAGATTCCGATGCTTCACTTCAGGTTTACTGTATACCTTGGACCTTCTTATTGACGATGAAACACAGAAATTGCATAGGAGTTAAATACAAAAGGCACAATGCCGACTTAAGTACAAGACGACTCTTTCTTCCTACTGTCTATGTTTTGAACCATTCCTTTGACACTAGTTATAGATTCCGATACTTCACTTCAGGTTTACTGTATCCCTCTGACCTTATTGCCGATGAAACACAGAAATTGCATCGGAATTAAATAAAAAAGGCACAATGCCGACTTAAGGACAAGAAGACTGACTCTTCTTACTGACTATGTTTTGAACCATTCCTGTGACACTAGTTATAGATTCCAATGCTTCACCTCAGTATTACTGTTTCCCTTGGACCTTCTTATTGACGATGAAACAGAGAAATTTCATCGGAATTAAATACAAGAGGCACAATGCCGACTTAAGTACAAGAAGACTGACTCTTCCTACTGTCTATGTTTTGAACCATTTCTGTGAAACTAGTTATAGAGTCCGATGCTTCACTTCAGGTTTACTGTATCCCTTGGGCCTTCTTATTGACGATGAATCACAGAAATTGCATCGGAATTAAATACAAAAGGCACAATGCAGACTTAAGTACCAGAAGACTGACTCTTCTTACTGTCTATACTTTAAACCATTCCTGTGAGACTAGTTACAGATTACTATGCTTCACTTCAGGTTTACTGTATCCGTTGGACCATCTTGTTGCCGATGAAACACAGAAATTGCATCGGGATTAAATACAAAAGGCACAATGCCGACTTAAGTACAAGACGTCTGATTCTTCCTACTGTCTATGTTTGAACCATTACTGTGACACTAGTTATAGATTCCGATGCTTCACTCCAGGTTTACTGTATCCCTTGGACCTTCTTATTGACGATGAAACTCTGAAAATGCATCGGAATTAAATACAAAAATCACAATGCCGACATAAGGCAAAGATGACTGACTCTTCTTACTGACTACGGTTTTAACCGTTCCTGTGACACTAGCTAAAGAATTCCGATGCTTCACTTCAGGTTTACTGTATACCTCGGACCTTCTTATTGACTATGAAACACAGAAATTGCGTCGGAATTAAATACAAAAGACACAACGCCGACTTAAGTACCAGAAGACTGCCTGTTCCAACTGTCTATGTTTTGAACCATTCCTGTGACACTAGTTATAGATTCCGATTCTTCACTTCAGGATTACTGTATTCCTCTGACCTTCTTAGTGACGATGAAACACAGAAATTGCATCGGAATGAAATACAAAAGGCACAATGCCGACTTAAGTAAAAGGAACCTGACTCATCTTCCTGTCTATGATTTGAACCATTCCTGTGACAGTAGTTATGGATTCCGATGCTTCACTCCAGGTTTACTATATCCCATGGACCTTCTTATTGACGATGAAACACAGAAATTGCATCCGAATTAAATAGAAAATGCACAATGATAACTTAAGTTCAAGAAGACTGACTATTCTTACTGACTGTGCTTTGAACCATTCCTGTGACACTAGATATAGATTCCGATGCTTCACTTTAGGATTACTGTATCCCTCTGACTTTCTTATTGACGATGAAACACAGATATTGTATCGGAATTAAATACAAAAGGCACAATGCCGACTTAAGTACAAGAAGACTGACTCTTCTTACTGTCTATGTTATGAACCATTCCTGTGACACTAGTTATAGATTCCGATGCTTCACTCCAGGATTACTGGATCATTTGGACCATCTTATTGACGATGAAACACAGAAATTGCATCGGAATTAAATACAAAAGGCACAATGCCGACTTAAGTACAAGAAGACTGACTCTTCCTACTGTCTATGTTTTGAACCATTCCTGTGACACTGGTTTTGGATTCCGATGCTTCACTTCAGGCTTACTGTATCCATCTAACCTCCTTATTGACGATGAAACACAGAAATTGCATCGGAATTAAATACAAAAGGCACAATGCCGACTTAAGTACAAGACGACTGACTCTTCCTACTGTCTATGTTTTGAACCATTCCTGTGACACTAGTTATAGATTCCGATACTTCACTTCAGGTTTACTGTATCCCTCTGACCTTATTGCCGATGAAACACAGATATTGCATCGGAATCAAATACAAAAGGCTCAATGCCGACGTAAGTACAAGAAGACTGACTCTTCCTACTGTCTATGTTCTGAACCATTCCTGTGACACTAGTTATAGATTCCGATGCTACACTCCAGGTTTACTGTATCACTTGCACCTTCTTATTGACGATGAAACACAGAAATTGCATCGGAATTAAATACAATAGGCCCAATGCCGACTTAAGGACAAGAAGACTGACTCTTCTTACTGACTATGTTTTGAACCATTCCTGTGACACTAGTTATAGATTCCGATGCTTCACTTCAGGTTTATTGTATCCCTCTGACCTTCTTATTGACGATGAAACATAGAAATTGCATCGGAATTAAATAGAAAAGACACAATGTCGACTTAAGTACAAGGAGACTGACTCATCTTACTGTCTATGTTTTGAACCATTCCTGTGACACTAGTTATAGATTCCGATGCTTCACTTTAGGTTTACTGTATCCCTTGGACCTTGTTATTGACGCTCAAACATAGAAATTGCATCGGAATTAAACACAAAAGGCACAATACCGACTTAAGTACAAAAATACTGACTCTTCTTACTGACTATGTTTTGAACCATTCCTGTGACACTAGTTATAGATTGCGATGCTTCACTTCAGGTTTACTGTATCCCTCTGACCATCTTATTGACGATGAAACACAGATATTGCATCGGAATTTAATACAAAAGGCACTATGCTGACTTAAGTACAAGAAGACTGATTCTTCTTACTGTCTATGTTTTGAACCATTCCTGTGACACTAGTTATAGATTCCGATGCTTCACTTCAGATTTACTGTATCCCTTGGACCTTCGTTTTGACGATGAAACACAGAAATTGCATCGAAATCAAATACAAAAGGCACAATGCCGACTTATGTACAAGATGACTGACTCTTCTTACTGTCTATGTTTTGAACCATTCCTGTGACACTAGTTATAGATTCCGATGCTACACTCCAGGTTTACTGTATCACTTGCACCTTCTTATTGACGATGAAACACAGAAATTGCATCGGAATTAAATACAAAAGGCACAATGCCGACTTAACGACTAGAAGACTGACTCTTCTTTCTGACCATGTTTTGAACCATCCCTGTGACACTAGTTATTGATTCCGATGCTTCACTTCAGGTTTACTGTATCCATTGGATCTTATTATTGACGATGAAAAACAGAAATTGCATCGGAATTAAATAAAGAAGGCAAAATGCTGACTTAAGTACACGAAGACTGACTCTTCTTACTGTCTATGATTTGAACCATTCCTGTGACACTAGTTATAGTTTCCGATGTTACACTTTAGGTTTACTGTATCCCTTGCACCTTCTTATTGACGATGAAACACAGAAATTCCATCGGAATTAAATACAAAAGGCACAATGCCGACTTAAGGACAAGAAGACTGACTCTTCTTACTGACTATGTTTTGAACCATTCCTGTGACACTAGTTATAGATTCCGATGCTTCACTTCAGGTTTATAGTATCCCTCTGACCTTCGTATTGACGATGAAACACAGAAATTGCATCGGAATTAAATAGAAAAGGCACAATGTCGACTTAAGTACAAGCAGACTGACTCTTCTTACTGTCTATGTTATGAACCATTCCTGTGATACTAGTTATAGATTCCGATGCTTCACTGCAGGTTTACTGGATCCCTTGGACCTTCTTATTGACGATGAAACACAGAAATTGGATCGGAATTAAATAGAAAAGGCACAATGCCGACTTAAGTACAAGAAGACTGACTCTTCTTACTGACTATCTTTTGAACCATTCCTGTGACACTAGTTATAGATTCCGATGCTTCACTTCACGTTTACTGTATCCCTTGGACCTTCTTATTGACGATGAAACACAGAAATTGCATCGGAATTAATTTCAAAAGGCACAATGCCGACCTAAGTACATGAAGACCGACTCTTCCTACTGACTATGATTTGAACCATTCCTGTGACACTAGTTATACATTCCGATGCTACACTCCAGGTTTACTGTATCACTTGCACCTTCTTATTGACGATGAAACACAGAAATTGCATCGGAATTAAATACAAAAGGCACAATGCCGACTTAAGAACTAGAAGACTGACTCTTCTTACTGACTATGTTTTGAACCATCCCTGTAACACTAGTTATTGATTCCGATGCTTCACTTCAGGTTTACTGTATCCATTGGATCTTATTATTGACGATGAAAAACAGAAATTGCATCGGAATTAAATAAAAAAGGCAAAATGCTGACTTAAGTACACGAAGACTGACTCTTCTTACTGTCTATGATTTGAACCATTCCTGTGACACTAGTTATAGATTCCGATGTTACACTTTAGGTTTACTGTATCCCTTGCACCTTCTTATTGACGATGAAACACAGAAATTCCATCGGAATTAAATACAAAAGGCACAATGCCGACTTAAGGACAAGAAGACTGACTCTTCTTACTGACTATGTTTTGAACCATTCCTGTGACACTAGTTATAGATTCCGATGCTTCACTTCAGGTTTATTGTATCCCTCTGACCTTCGTATTGACGATGAAACACAGAAATTGCATCGGAATTAATTAGAAACGGCACAATGTCGACTTAAGTACAAGCAGACTGACTCTTCTTACTGTCTATGTTATGAACCATTCCTGTGATACTAGTTATAGATTCCGATGCTTCACTGCAGGTTTACTGGTTCCCTTGGACCTTCTTATTGACGATGAAACACAGAAATTGGATCGGAATTAAATAGAAAAGGCACAATGCCGACTTCAGTACAAGAAGACTGACTCTTCTTACTGACTATCTTTTGAACCATTCCTGTGACACTAGTTATAGATTACGATGCTTCACTTCAGGTTTACTGTATACCTTGGACCTTCGTATTGACGATGAAACACAGAAATTGCATCGGAATTAAATACAAAAGGCACAATGCCGACTTAAGTACAGGAAGACTGACTCTTCCTACTGTCTATGCTTTGAACCATTCCTGTGACACTAGATTTGGATTCCGATGCTTCACTTCAGGTTTACTGTATCCCTCTGACCTTCTTATTGACGATGAAACACAGAAATTGCATCGGAATTAAATACAAAAGGCACAATGCCGACTTAAGTACAAGACGACTGACTCTTCCTACTGTCTATGTTTTGAACCATTCCTGTGACACTAGTTATAGATTCCGATACTTCACATCAGGTTTACTGTATCCCTCTGACCTTATTGCCGATGAAACACAGAAATTGCATTGAAATTAAATACAAAAGGCACAATGCCGACTTAAGGACAAGAAGACTGACTCTTCTTACTGACTATGTTTTGAACCATTCCTGTGACACTAGTTATAGATTCCGATGCTTCACGTCAGTATTACTGTTTCCCTTGGACCTTCTTATTGACGATGAAACAGAGAAATTGCATCGGAATTAAATACGAAAGGCACAATGCCGACTTCAGTACAAGAAGACTGACTCTTCCTACTCTCTATGTTTTGAACCATTTCTGTGAAACTAGTTATAGAGTCCGATGCTTCACTGCAGGTTTACTGTATCCCCTGGGCCTTCTTATTGACGATGAATCACAGAAATATCATCGGGATTAAATACAAAAGGCACAATGCCGACTTAAGTACAAGACGTCTGATTCTTCCTACTGTCTATGTTTTGAACCATTACTGTGACACTAGTTATAGATTCCGATGCTTCATTTCAGGTTTACTGTATCCCTTGGACCTTCTTGTTGCCGATGAAACACAGAAATTGCATCGGAATTAAATACAAAAGCACAATACCGACATAAGGCAAAGAAGACTGACTCTTCTTACTGACTACGGTTTTAACCATTCCTGTGACACTAGCTAAAGAATTCCGATGCTTCACTTCAGGTTTACTGTATACCTCGGACCTTCTTATTGACGATGAAACACAGAAATTGCATCGGAATTAAATACAAAAGACACAACGCCGTCTTAAGTACCAGAAGACTGACTGTTCGAACTGTCTATGTTTGAACCATTCCGGTGACACCAGTTATAGATTCCGATGCTTCACTTCAGGTTTACTGTATCCATCTGACCGTCTTATTGACGATGAAACACAGAAATTGCATCGGAATCAAATAGAAAAGGCACAATGCCGACTTAAGTACTAGAAGCCTGACTCTTCCTACTGTCTATATTTTGAACCATTCCTGTGACACTAGTTATAGATTCCGATACTTCACTTCAGGTTTACTGTATCCCTTGGACCATCTTATTGACGATGAAACACAGAAATTGCATTGGAATTCAGTACAAAAGGCACAATGCCGACTTAACTACAAGAAGACTGGCTCTTCGTACTGACTATACTTTCAACCATTCCTGTGACACTAGTTATAGATTCCGATTCTTCACTTCAGGATTACTGTATCCCTCTGACCTTCTTAGTGACGACGAAACACAGAAATTGCATCGGAATCAAATACAAAAGGCACAATGCCGACTTAAGTACAAGAAGATTGACGCTTCCTACTGTCTATGTTTTCAACCATTCCTGTGACACTAGTTATAGATTACGATGCTTCACTTCACGTTTACTGTATCCCTTGGACCTTCTTATTGACGATGAAACACAGAAATTGCATCGGAATTAAATACAAAAGGCACAATGCCGACTTAAGTACATGAAGACCGACTCTTCCTACTGACTATGTTTTGAACCATTCCTGTGACACTAGTTATAGATTCCGATGCTTCACTAGAGGTTTACTGTATCCCTTGGACCTTCTTATTGACGATGAAACACAGAGATTGCATCGCAATTAAATACAAAAGGCACAATGCCGACTTATGTACAAGATGACTGTCTCTTCTTACTGTCTATGTTTTGAACCATTCCTGTTACACTAGTTATAGATTCCGATGCTACACTCCAGGTTTACTGTATCCCTTGGACCTTCTTATTGACGATGAAACACAGAAATTGCATCGGAATTACATACAAAAGGCACAATGCCGACTTAAGGACTAGAAGACTGACTCTTCTTACTGACTATGTTTTGAACCATCCCTGTGACACTATTTATTGATTCCGATGCTTCACTTCAGGTTTACTGTATCCATTGGACCTTATTATTGACGATGAAACACAGAAATTGCATCGAAATTAAATAAAAAAGACAAAATGCCGACTTAAGTACACGAAGACTGACTCTTCTTACTGTCTATGATTTGAACCATTCCTGTGACACTAGTTATAGATTCCGATGTTACACTCCAGGTTTACTGTATCCCCTGGACCTTCTTATTGACGATGAAACACAGAAATTGCATCGGAATTAAATACAAAAGGCACAATGCCGACTTAAGGACAAGAAGACTGACTCTTCTTACTGACTATGTTTTGAACCATTCCTGTGACACTAGTTATAGATTCCGATGCTTCACTTGAGGTTTATTGTATCCCTCTGACCTTCGTATTGACGATGAAACACAGAAATGGCATCGGAATTAAATAGAAAAGGCACAATGTCGACTTAAGTACAAGCAGAACACTCTTCTTAGTGTCTATGTTACGAACCATTCCTGTGACACTAGTTATCGATTCCGATGCTTCACTCCAGGTTTACTGGATCCCTTGGACCTCCTTATTGACGATGAAACACAGAAATTGCATCGGAATTAAATAGAAAAGGCACAATGCCGACTTAAGTACAAGAAGACTGACACTTCTTACTGACTATCTTTTGAACCATTCCTGTGACACTAGTTATAGATTCCAATGCTTCACTTCAGGTTTACTGTATACCTTGGACCTTCTTATTGACGATGAAACACAGAAATTGCATCGGAATTAAATACAAAAGGCACAATGCCGACTTAAGTACAAGAAGACTGACTCTTCCTACTGTCTATGTTTTGAACCATTTCTGTGAAACTAGTTATAGAGTCCGATGCTTCACTTCAGGTTTACTGTATCCCTTGGACCTTCTTGTTGCCGATGAAACACAGAAATTGCATCGGAATTAAATATAAAAGGCACAATGCCGACTTAAGTACAAGAAGACTGACGCTTCCTACTGTCTATGCTTTCAAACATTCCTGTGACACTAGTTATAGATTACGATGCTTCACTTCACGTTTACTGTAGCCCTTGGACCTTTTTATTGACGATGAAACACAGAAATAGCATCGGAATTAAATACAAAAGGCACAATGCCGACTTATGTACAAGATGACTAACTCTTCTTACTGTCTATGCTTTGAACCATTCCTGTGACACTAGTTATAGATTCCGATGCTTCACACCAGGTTTACTGTATCCCTTGGACCTTCTTATTGACGATGAAACACAGAAATTGCATCGGAATTAAATACAAAAGGCACAATGCCGACTTAAGGACTAGAAGACTGACTCTTCTTACTGACTATGTTTTGAACCATCCCTGTCACACTAGTTATTGATTCCGATGATTCACTTCAGGTTTACTGTATCCATTGGACCTTATTATTGACGATGAAACACAGAAATTGCATCGGAATTAAATAAAAAAGGCAAAATGCCGACTTAAGTACACGAAGACTGACTCTTCTTACTGTCTATCATTTGAACCATTCCTGTGACACTAGTTATAGATTCCGATGTTACACTCCAGGTTTACTGTATCCCTTGGACCTTCTTATTGACGATGAAACACAGAAATTGCATCGGAATAAAATACAAAAGGCACAATGCCGACTTAAGGACAAGAAGACTGACTCTTCTTGCTGACTATGTTTTGAACCATTCCTGTGATAATAGTTATAGATTCCGAAGCTTCACTTCAGGTTTATTGTATCCCGCTGACCTTCGTATTGACGATGAAACACAGAAATTGCATCGGAATTAAATAGAAAAGGCACAATGTCGACTTAAGTACAAGCAGACTGACTCTTCTTACTGTCTATGTTATGAACCATTCCTGTGACAGTAGTTATAGATTCCGATGCTTCACTCCAGGTTTACTGGATCCCTTGGACCTTCTTATTGACGATGAAACACAGAACTTGCATCGGAATTAAATAGAAAAGGCACAATGCCGACTTAAGTACAAGAAGACTGACTCTTCTTACTGACTATCTTTTGAACCATTCCTGTGACACTAGTTATAGATTCCGATGCTTCACTTCAGGTTTACTGGATACCTTGGACCTTCTTATTGACGATGAAACACAGAAATTGCATCGGAATTAAATACAAAAGGCACAATGCCGACTTAAGTACAAGAAGACTGACTCTTCCTACTGTCTATGTTTTAAACCATTCCTGTGACACTAGTTATAGATTCCGATACTTCACTTCAGGTTTACTGTATCCCTCTGACCTTATTGCCGATGAAACACAGAAATTGCATCGGAATTAAATACAAAAGGCACAATGCCGACTTAAGGACAAGAAGACTGACTCTTCTTACTGACTATGTTTTGAACCATTCCTGTGACACTAGTTATAGATTCCGATGCTTCACTTCAGTATTACTGTTTCCCTTGGACCTTCTTATTGACGATGAAACAGAGAAATTGCATCGGAATTAAATAGAAAAGGCACAGTGCCGACTTAAGTACAAGAAGACTGACTCTTCCTACTGTCTATGTTTTGAACCATTTCTGTGAAACTAGTTATAGAGTCCGATGCTTCATTGCAGGTTCACTGTATCCCTTGGGCCTTCTTAATGACGATGAATCACAGAAATTGCATCGGAATTAAATACAAAAGGCACAATGCAGACTTAAGTACAAGAAGACTGACTCTTCTTACTGTCTATACTTTGAACCATTCCTGTGACACTAGTTATAGATTACGATGCTTCACTTCAGGTTTACTGAATCCCTTGGACCTTCTTGTTGCCGATGAAGTACAGAAATTGCATCGGGATTAAATACAAAAGGCACAATGCCGACTTAAGTACAAGACGTCTGATTCTTCCTACTGTCTATGTTTTGAACCATTACTGTGACACTAGTTATAGATTCCGATGCTTCACTTCAGGTTTACTGTATCCCTCTGACCTTGTTAGTGACGATGAAACACAGAAATTGCATCCTAATTAAATAGAAAATGCACAATGATGACTTAAGTACAAGAACACTGACTATTCTTACTGACTATGCTTTGAACCATTCCTATGACACTAGTTATAGATTCCGATGCTTCACTTTAGGATTACTGTATCCCTCTTACCTTCTTATTGACGATGAAACACAGATATTGTATCGGAATTAAATACAAAAGGCACAATGTCGACTTAAGTACAAGAAGACTGACTCTTCTTACTGTCTATGTTATGAACCATTCCTGTGACACTAGTTATAGATTCCGATGCTTCACTCCAGGTTTACTGTATCCCTTGGACCTTCTTATTGACGATGAAACACAGAAATTGCATCGGAATTAAATACAAAATGCACAATGCCGACATAAGTACAAGAAGACTGACTCTTCCTACTGTCTATGTTTTGAACCATTCCTGTGACACTAGTTTTAGACTCCGATGCTTCACTTCAGGTTTACTGTATCCTTCTGACCTTCTTGTTGACGATGAAACACAGAAATTGCATCGGAATTAAATACAAAAGGCACAATGCCGACATAAGTACAAGACGACTTACTCTTCCTACTGTCTATGTTTTGAACCATTCCTGTGACACTAGTTATAGATTCCGATACGTCACTTCAGGTTTACTGTATCCCTCTGACCTCATTGCCGATGAAACACAGATTATGCATCGGAATCAAATACAAAAGGCACAATGCCGACTTAAGTACATGAAGACTGACTCTTCCTACTGTCTATGCTTTGAACCATCCCTGTGACACTAGATATAGATTCCGATGCTTCACTTCAGGTTTACTGTATCCCTTGGACCTTATTATTGACGATGAAACACAGAAATTGCATCGGGATTAAATAAAAAAGGCAAAATGCCGACTTAAGTACACGAAGACTGACTCTTCTTACTGTCTATGTGTTGAACCATTCCTGTGACACTAGTTATAGATTCCGATGCTACACTCCAGGTTTACTGTATCCCTTGGACCTTCTTATTGACAATGAAACACAGAAATTGTATCGGAATTAAATACAATAGACACAATGCCGACTTAAGGACAAGAAGACTGACTCTTCCTACTGACTATGTTTTGAACCATTCCTGTGACACTAGTTATAGATTCCGATGCTCACTTAAGGTTTATTGTATCCCTCTGATCCTCTTATTGACGATGAAACACAGAAATTGCATCGGAATTAAATAGAAAAGGCACAATGTCGACTTAAGTACAAGGAGACTGACTCATCTTACTGTCTATGTTTTGAACCATTCCTGTGACACTAGTTATAGATTCCGATGCTTCACTTCAGGTTTACTATATCCCTTGGACATTGTTATTGACGCTGAAACACAGAAATTGCATCGGAATTAAACACAAAAGGACCAATGCCGACTTAAGTACAAAAATACTGACTCTTCTTACTGACTATGTTTGAACCATTCCTGTGACACTAGTTATAGATTGCGACGCTTCACTTCAGGTCTTCTGTATCCCTCTGACCATCTTATTGACGATGAAACACAGAAATTGCATCGGAAGTAAATACAAAAGGCGCTATGCCGACTTAAGTACTAGAAGACTGACTCTTCTTACTGTCTATGTTTTGAACCATTCCTGTAACACTAGTTATAGATTCCGATGCTTCACTACAGATTTACTGTATCCCTTGGACCTTCTTATTGACGATGAAACACAGAAATTGCATCGGAATTAAATACAAAAGGCACAATGCCGACTTAAGTACAAGAATACTGACTCATCTTACTGTCTATGTTTTGAACTGTCCCTGTGACTCTAGTTATAGATTCCGATGCTTCACACCAGGTTTACTGTATCCCTTGGACCTTCTTATTGACGATGAAACACAGATATTGCATCGGAATGAAATACAAAAGGCACAATGCCGACTTAAGTAAAAGGAACCTGACTCTTCTTACTGGCTATGATTTGAACCATTCCTGTGACACTAGTTAGGGATTGCGATGCTTTACTCCAGGTTTACTGTATCCCTTGGACCTTCTTATTGACGATGAAACACAGAAATTGCATCCGAATTAAATAGAAAATGCTCAATGACGACTTAAGTACAAGAACACTGACTATTCTTACTGACTATGCTTTGAACCATTCCTGTGACACTAGTTATAGATTCCGATGCTTCACTTTAGGATTACTGTATCCCTCTTACCTTCTTATTGACGATGAAACACAGATATTGTATCGGAATTAAATACAAAAGGCACAATGTCGACTTAAGTACAAGAAGACTGACTCTTCTTACTGTCTATGTTATGAACCATTCCTGTGACACTAGTTATAGATTCCGATGCTTCACTCCAGGTTTACTGTATCCCTCGGACCTTCTTATTGACGATGAAACACAGAAATTGCATCGGAATTAAATACAAAAGGCACAATGCCGACTTAAGTACAAGAAGACTGACTCTTCCTACTGTCTATGTTTTGAACCATTCCATTGACACTAGTTATAGATTCCGATGCTACACTCCAGGTTTACTGTATCCCTTGGACCTTCTTATTGACAATGAAACACAGAAATTGCATCGTAATTAAATACAATAGACACAATGCCGACTTAAGGACAAGAAGACTGACTCTTCCTACTGACTATGTTTTGAACCATTCCTGTGACACTAGTTATAGATTCCGATGCTCACTTAAGGTTTATTGTATCCCTCTGATCCTCTAATTGACGATGAAACACAGAAATTGCATCGGAATTAAATAGAAAAGGCACAATGTCGACTTAAGTACAAGGAGACTGACTCATCCTACTGTCTATGTTTGAACCATTCCTGTGACACTAGTTATAGATTCCGATGCTTCACTTCAGGTTTACTATATCCCTTGGACCTTGTTATTGACGCTGAAACACAGAAATTGCATCGGAATTAAACACAAAAGGACCAATGCCGACTTAAGTACAAAAATACTGACTCTTCTTACTGACTATGTTTGAACCATTCCTGTGACACTAGTTATAGATTGCGATGCTTCACTTCAGGTCTTCTGTATCCCTCTGACCATCTTATTGACGATGAAACACAGAAATTGCATCGGAATTAAATACAAAAGGCGCTATGCCGACTTAAGTACAAGAAGACTGACTCTTCTTACTGTCTATGTTTTGAACCATTCCTGTAATTCTAGTTATAGATTCCGATGCTTCACTTCAGATTTACTGTATCCCTTGGACCTTCTTATTGACGATGAAACACAGAAATTGCATCGGAATTAAATACAAAAGGCACAATGCCGACCTAAGTACAAGAAGACTGACGCTTCCTACTGTCTATGTTTTCAACCATTCCTGTGACACTAGTTATAGATTACGATGCTTCACTTCACGTTTACTGTATCCCTTGGACCTTCTTATTGACGAAGAAACACAGAAATTGCATCGGAATTAAATACAAAAGGCACAATGCCGACTTAAGTACTTGAAGACCGACTCTTCCTACTGACTATGTTTTGAACCATTCCTGTGATACTAGTTATAGATTCCGATGCTTCACTTGATGTTTACTGTATCCCTTGGACCTTCTTATTGACGATGAAACACAGAAATTGCATCGGAATTAAATAGAAAAGGCACAATGCCGACTTAAGTACAAGAAGACTGACTCTTCCTACTGTCTATGTTTTGAACCATTTCTGTGAAACTAGTTATAGAGTCCGATGCTTCACTTCAGGTTTACTGTATCCCTTGCACCTTCTTATTGACGATGAAACACAGAAATTGCATCGGAATTAAATACAAAAGGCACAATGCCGACTTAAGTACAAGAAGTCTGACGCTTCCTACTGTCTATGTTTTCAACCATTCCTGTGACACTAGTTATAGATTCCGATACTTCACTTCAGGTTTACTGTATCCCTCTGACCTTATTGCCGATGAAACACAGATATTGCATCGGAATCAAATACAAAAGGCTCAATGCCGACTTAAGTACAAGAAGACTGACTCTCCCTACTGTCTATGTTTTGAACCATTCCTGTCACACTAGATATAGATTCCGATGCTTCACTTCAGAATTACTGTATCCCTTGGACCTTATTATTGACGATGAAACACAGAAATTGCATCGGAATTAAATAAAAAAGGCAAAATGCCGACTTAAGTACACGAAGACTGACTCTTCTTACTGTCTATGTTTTGAACCATTCCTGTGACACTAGATATAGATTCCGATGCTTCACTTCAGGTTTACTGTATCCCTTGGACCTTCTTATTGACGATGAAACACAGAAATTGCATCGGAATTTAATAAAAAAGGCAAAATGCCGACTTAAGTACACGAAGACTGACTCTTCTTACTGTATATGTTTTGAACCATTCCTGTGACACTAGTTATAGATTCCGATGCTACACTCGAGGTTTACTGTATCCCTTGGTCCTTCTTATTGACGATGAAACACAGAAATTGCATCGGAATTAAATACAATAGGCACAATGCCGACTTAAGGACAAGAAGACTGACTCTTCTTACTGACTATGTTTTGAACCATTCCTGTGACACTAGTTATAGATTACGATGCTTCACTTCAGGTTTATTGTATCCCTCTGACCTTCTTATTGACGATGAAACACAGAAATTGCATCGGAATTAAATACAAAAGGCACTATGCCGACTTAAGTACAAGAAGACTGAGTCTTCTTACCGTCTATGTTTTGAACCATTCCTGTGACACTAGTTATAGATTCCGATGCTTCACTTCAGGTTTACTGTATCCCTTGGACCTTGTTATTGACGCTGAAACACAGAAATTGCATCGGAATTAAACACAAAAGGCACAATGCCGACTTAAGTACAAAAATACTGACTCTTCTTACTGACTATGTTTTGAACCATTCCTGTGACACTAGTTATAGATTGCGATGCTTCACTTCAGGTTTACTGTATCCCTCTGACCATCTTATTGACGATGAAACACAGAAATTGCATCGGAATTAAATACAAAAGGCACTATGCCGATTTAAGTACAAGAAGACTGACGCTTCCTACTGTCTATGATTTCAACCATTCGTGTGACACTAGTTATAGATTACGATGCTTCACTTCACGTTTACTGTATCCCTTGGACCTTCTTATTGACGATGAAACACAGAAATTGCATCGGAATTAAATACAAAAGGCACAATGCCGACTTAAGTACTTGAAGACCGACTCTTCCTACTGACTACGTTTTGAACCATTCCTGTGATACTAGTTATAAAATCCGATGCTTCACTTGATGTTTACTGTATCCCTTGGATCTTCTTATTGACGATGAAACACAGGAATTGCATCGGAATTTAATACAAAAGGCACAATGCCGACTTATGTACATGATGACTGACTCTTCTTACTGTCTATGTTTTGAACCATTCCTGTGACACTAGTTATTGATTCAGATGTTACACTCCAGGTTTACTGTATCCCTTGGACCTTCTTATTGACGATGAAACACAGAAATTGCTTTGGAATTAAATACAAAAGGCACAATGCCGACTTAAGGACAAGAAGACTGACTGTTCTTACTGACTATGTTTTCACCATTCCTGTGACACTAGTTATAGAATCCGATGCTTCACTTCAGGTTTATTGTATCCCTCTAACCTTCGTATTGACGATGAAACACAGAAATTGCGTCGGAAATAAATAGAAAAGGCACAATGTCGATTTAAGTACAAGGAGACTGACTCTTCTTACTGTCTATGTTATGAACCATTCCTGTGACACTAGTTATAGATTCCGATGCTTCACTCCAGGTTTACTGGATCCCTTGGACCTTCTTATTGACGATGAAACACAGAAATTGCATCGGAATTAAATAGAAAAGGCACAATGCAGACTTAAGTACAAGAGGACTGACTCTTCTTACTGACTATGTTTTGAACCATTCGTGTGACACTAGTTATAGATTCCGATGCTTCACTTCAGGTTTACTGTATACCTTGGACCTTCTTATTGACGATGAAACACAGAAATTGCATCGGAATTAAATACAAAAGGCACAATGCCGACTTAAGTACAAGAAGACTGACTCTTCTTACAGTCTATGTTTTGAACCATTCCTGTGACACTAGTTTTGGATTCCGATGCTTCACTTCAGGTTTACTGTATCCCTCTGACCTTATTGCCGATGAAACACAGAAATTGCATCGGAATTAAATACAAAAGGCACAATGCCGACTTAAGGACAAGAAGACTGACTCTTCTTACTGACTATGTTTTGAACCATTCCTGTGACACTAGTTATAGATTCCGATGCTTCACTTCAGTATTACTGTTTCCCTTGGACCTTCTTATTGACGATGAAACAGAGAAATTGCATCGGAATTAAAAACAAAACGCACAATGCCGACATAAGGCAAAGAAGACTGACTCTTCTTACTGACTACGGTTTTAACCATTCCTGTGACACTAGCTAAAGAATTCCGATGCTTCACTTCAGGTTTACTGTATACCTCGGACCTTCTTATTGACGATGAAACACAGAAATTGCATCGGAATTAAATACAAAAGGCACAATACCGACTTAAGTACAAGAAGACTGAGGTTTCCTACTGTCTATGTTTTCAACCATTCCTGTGACACTAGTTATAGATTACCATGCTTCACTTCACGTTTACTGTATCCTTTGGACCTTCTTATTGCCGATGAAACACAGATATTTCATCGGAATCAAATACAAAAGGCTTAATGCCGACTTAAGTACAAGAAGACTGACTCTTCCTACTGTCTATGTTCTGAACCATTCCTGTGACAATAGATATAGATTCCGATGCTTCACATCAGGTTTACTGTATCCCTTGGACGTTATTATTGACGATGAAACACAGAAATTGCATCGGAATTAAATACAAAAGGCACTATGCCGACTTAAGTACAAGAAGACTGACTCTTCTTACTGTCTATGTTTTGAACCATTCCTGTGACACTAGTTATAGATTCCGATGCTTCACTTCAGATTTACTGTATCCCTTGGACCTTCGTATTGACGATGAAACACATAAATTGCATCGGAATTTAATACAAAAGGCACAATGCCGACTTATGTACAAGATGACTAACTCTTCTTACTGTCTATGTTTTGAACCATTCGTGTGACACTAGTTATAGATTCCGATGCTTCACTTCAGGTTTACTGGATCCCTTCGGACCTTCTTATTGACGATGAAACACAGAAATCGCATCGGAATTAAATAGAAAAGGCACAATGCCGACTTAAGTACAAGAAGACTGACTCTTCTTACTGACTATGTTTTGAACCATTCGTGTGACACTAGTTATGGATTCCGATGCTTCACTTCAGGTTTACTGTATACTTTGGACCTTCTTATTGACGATGAAACAGAGAAATTGCATCGGAATTAAATACAAAAGGCACAATGCCGACTTAAGTACAAGACGACTGACTCTTCCTACTGTCAATGTTTTTAACCATTCCTGTGACACTAGTTATAGATTCCGATACTTCACTTCAGGTTTACTGTATCCCTCTGACCTTATTGCCGATGAAACACAGAAATTGCATCGGAATTAAATACAAAAGGCACAATGCCGACTTAAGTACAAGAAGACTGACTCTTCCTACTGTCTATGTTTTAACCATTCCTGTGACACTAGTTTTGGATTCCGATGCTTCACTTCAGGTTTACTGTATCCCTCTGACCTTCTTATTGACGATGAAACACAGAAATTGCATCGGAATTAAATACAAAAGGCACAATGCCGACTTAAGTACAAGACGACTGACTCTTCCTACTGTCAATGTTTTTAACCATTCCTGTGACACTAGTTATAGATTCCGATACTTCACTTCAGGTTTACTGTATCCCTCTGACCTTATTGCCGATGAAACACAGAAATTGCATCGGAATTAAATACAAAAGGCACAATGCCGACTTAAGGACAAGAAGACCGGCTCTTCTTACTGACTATGTTTTGAACCATTCCTGTGACACTAGTTATAGATTCCGATGCTTCACTTCAGTATTACTGTTTCCCTTGGACCTTCTTATTGACGATGAAACAGGGAAATTGCATCGGAATTAAATACAAAAGGCACAGTGCCGACTTAAGTACAAGAAGACTGACTCTTCCTACTGTCTATGTTTAGAACCATTTCTGTGAAACTAGTTATAGTGTCCGATGCTTCATTGCAGGTTCACTGTATCCCTTGGGCCTTCTTATTGACGGTGAATCACAGAAATTGCATCGGAATTAAATACAAAAGGCACAATGCAGACTTAAGTACAAGAAGACTGACTCTTCTTACTGTCTATAATTTGAACCATTCCTGTGACACTAGTTATAGATTACGATGCTTCACTTCAGGTTTACTGAATCCCTTGGACCTTCTTGTTGCCGATGAAGCACAGAAATTGCATCGGGATTAAATACAAAAGGCACAATGCCGACTTAAGTACAAGACGTCTGATTCTTCCTACTGTCTATGTTTTGAACCATTAATGTGACACTAGTTATAGATTCCGATGCTTCACTTCAGGTCTACTGTATCCCTTGGACCTTCTTGTTGCCGATGAAACACAGAAATTGCATCGGAATTAAATACAAAAGGCACAATGCCGACATAAGGCAAAGAAGACTGACTCTTCTTACTGACTACGGTTTTAACCATTACTGTGACACTAGCTAAAGAATTCCGATGCTTCACTTCAGATTTACTGTATACCTCGGACCTTCTTATTGACGATGAAACACAGATATTGCATCGGAATGAAATACCAAAGGCACAATGCCGACTTAAGTAAAAGGAACCTGACTCTTCTTACTGTCTATGATTTGAACCATTCCTGTGACACTAGTTATGGATTGCGATGCTTTACTCCAGGTTTACTGTATCCCTTGGACCTTCTTATTGACGATGAAACACAGAAATTGCATCCGAATTAAATAGAAAATGCACAATGATGACTTAAGTACATGAAGACTGACTCTTCCTACTGTCTATGCTTTGAACCATCCCTGTGACACTAGATATAGATTCCGATGCTTCACTTCAGGTTTACTGTATCCCTTGGACCTTATTATTGACGATGAAACACAGAAATTGCATCGGGATTAAATAAAAAAGGCAAAATGCCGACTTAAGTACACGAAGACTGACTCTTCTTACTGTCTATGTTTTGAACCATTCCTGTGACACTAGTTATAGATTCCGATGCTACACTCCAGGTTTACTGTATCCCTTGGACCTTCTTATTGACAATGAAACACAGAAATTGCATCGGAATTAAATACAATAGACACAATGCCGACTTAAGGACAAGAAGACTGACTCTTCCTACTGACTATGTTTTGAACCATTCCTGTGACACTAGTTATAGATTCCGATGCTCACTTAAGGTTTATTGTATCCCTCTGATCCTCTTATTGACGATGAAACACAGAAATTGCATCGGAATTAAATAGAAAAGGCACAATGTCGACTTAAGTACAAGGAGACTGACTCATCTTACTGTCTATGTTTTGAACCATTCCTGTGACACTAGTTATAGATTCTGATGCTTCACTTCAGGTTTACTATATCCCTTGGACCTTGTTATTGACGCTGAAACACAGTAATTGCATCGGAATTAAACACAAAAGGACCAATGCCGACTTAAGTACAAAAATTCTGACTCTTCTTACTGACTATGTTTGAACCATTCCTGTGACATTAGTTATAGATTGCGATGCTTCACTTCAGGTCTTCTGTATCCCTCTGACCATCTTATTGACGATGAAACACAGAAATTGCATCGGAATTAAATACAAAAGGCGCTATGCCGACTTAAGTACAAGAAGACTGACTCTTCTTACTGTCTATGTTTTGAACCATTCCTGTAACACTAGTTATAGATTCCGATGCTTCACTTCAGATTTACTGTATCCCTTGGACCTTCTTATTGACGATGAAACACAGAAATTGCATCGGAATTAAATACAAAAGGCACAATGCCGACTTAAGTAGTAGAAGACTGACGCTTCCTACTGTCTATGTTTTCAACCATTCCTGTGACACTAGTTATAGATTACGATGCTTCTCTTCACGTTTACTGTATCCCTTGGACCTTCTTATTGACGATGAAACACAGAAATTGCATCGGAATTAAATACAAAAGGCACAATACCGACTTAAGTACTTGAAGACCGACTCTTCCTACTGACTATGTTTTGAACCATTCCTGTGATACTAGTTATAGATTCCGATGCCTCACTTGATGTTTACTGTATCCCTTGGACCTTCTTATTGACGATGAAACACAGAAATTGCATCGGAATTTAACACAAAAGGCACAATGCCGACTTATGTACAAGATTACTGACTCTTCTTACTGTCTATGTTTTGAACCATTCCTGTGACACTAGTTATAGATTCCGGTGTTACACTCCAGGTTTACTGTATTCCTTGGACCTTCTTATTGACGATGAAACACAGAAATTGCATCGGAATTAAATACAAAAGGCACAATGCCGACTTAAGTACAAGAAGACTGACTCTTCCTACTGTCTATGTTTTGAACCAATTCTGTGAAACTAGTTATAGAGTCCGATGCTTCACTTCAGGTTTACTGTATCCCTTGCACCAGCTTATTGACGATGAAACACAGAAATTGCATCGGAATTAAATACAAAAGGCACAATGCCGACTTAAGTACAAGAAGTCTGACGCTTCCTACTGTCTATGTTTTCAACCATTCCTGTGACACTAGTTATAGATTCCGATACTTCACTTCAGGTTTACTGTATCCCTCTGACCTTATTGCCGATGAAACACAGATATTGCATCGGAATCAAATACAAAAGGCTCAATGCCGACTTAAGTACAAGAAGATTGACTCTTCCTACTGTCTATGTTTTGAACCATTCCTGTGACACTAGATATAGATTCCGATGCTTCACTTCAGAATTACTGTATCCCTTGGACCTTATTATTGACGATGAAACACAGAAATTGCATCGGAATTAAATAAAAAAGGCAAAATGCCGACTTAAGTACACGAAGACTGACTCTTCTTACTGTCTATGTTTTGAACCATTCCTGTGACACTAGATATAGATTCCGATGCTTCACTTCAGGTTTACTGTATCCCTTGGACCTTCTTATTGACGATGAAACACAGAAATTGCATCGGAATTTAAAAAAAAAGGCAAAATGCCGACTTAAGTACAAGAAGACTGACTCTTCTTACTGTATATGTTTTGAACCATTCCTGTGACACTAGTTATAGATTCCGATGCTACACTCGAGGTTTACTGTATCCCTTGGTCCTTCTTATTGACGATGAAACACAGAAATTGCATCGGAATTAAATACAATAGGCACAATGCCGACTTAAGGACAAGAAGACTGACTCTTCTTACTGACTATGCTTTGAACCATTCCTGTGACACTAGTTATAGATTCCGATGCTTCACTTCAGGTTTATTGTATCCCTGTGACCTTCTTATTGACGATGAAACACAGAAATTGCATCGGAATTAAATACAAAAGGCACTATGCCGACTTAAGTACAAGAAGACTGAGTCTTCTTACCGTCTATGTTTTGAACCATTCCTGTGATACTAGTTATAGATTCCGATGCTTCACTTCAGGTTTACTGTATCCCTTGGACCTTGTTATTGACGCTGAAACACAGAAATTGCATCGGAATTGAACACAAAAGGCACAATGCCGACTTAAGTACAAAAATACTGACTCTTCTTACTGACTATGTTTTGAACCATTCCTGTGACACTAGTTATAGATTGCGATGCTTCACTTCAGGTTTACTGTATCCCTCTGACCATTTTATTGACGATGAAACACAGAAATTGCATCGGAATTAAATACAAAAGGCACTATACCGATTTAAGTACAAGCAGACTGACGCTTCCTACTGTCTATGATTTCAACCATTCGTGTGACACTAGTTATAGATTACGATGCTTCACTTCACGTTTACTGTATCCCTTGGACCTTCTTATTGACGATGAAACACAGAAATTGCATCGGAATTAAATACAAAAGGCACAATGCCGACATAAGTACTTGAAGACCGACTCTTCCTACTGACTATGTTTGAACCATTCCTGTGATACTAGTTATAGAATCCGATGCTTCACTTGATGTTTACTGTATCCCTTGGACCTTCTTATTGACGATGAAACACAGAAATTGCATCGGAATTTAATACAAAAGGCACAAAAAGCCGACTTATGTACATGATGACTGACTCTTCTTACTGTCTATGTTTTGAACCATTCCTGTGACACTAGTTATTGATTCAGATGTTACACTCCAGGTTTACTGTATCCCTTGGACCTTCTTATTGACGATGAAACACAGAAATTGCTTTGGAATTAAATACAAAAGGCACAATGCCGACTTAAGAACAAGAAGACTGACTGTTCTTACTGACTATGTTTTCACCATTCCTGTGACACTAGTTATAGAATCCGATGCTTCACTTCAGGTTTATTGTATCCCTCTAACCTTCGTATTGACGATGAAACACAGAAATTGCATCGGAATTAAATACAAAAGGCACAATGCCGACTTAAGTACAAGAAGACTGACTCTTCCTACTGTCTATGTTTTGAACCATTCCTGTGACACTAGTTTTGGATTCCGATGCTTCACTTAAGGTTTACTGTATCCCTCTGACCTTCTTATTGACGATGAAACACAGAAATTGCATTAGAATTAAATACAAAAGGCACAATGCCGACTTAAGTACAAGACGACTGACCCTTCCTACTGTCTATGTTTTGAACCATTCCTGTGACACTAGTTATAGATTCAGATACTTAACTTCAGGTTTACTGTATCCCTCTGACCTTATTGCCGATGAAACACAGAAATTGCATCGGAATTAAATACAAAAGGCACAATGCCGACTTAAGGACAAGAAGACTGTCTCTTCTTACTGACTAAGTTTTGAACCATTCCTGTGACACTAGTTATAGATTCCGATGCTTCACTTCAGTATTACTGTTTCCCTTGGACCTTCTTATTGACGATGAAACAGAGAAATTGCATCGGAATTAAATACAAAACGCACAATGCCGACTTAAGTACAAGAAGACTGACTCATCCTACTGTCTTTGTTTTGAATCATTTCTGTGAAACTAGTTATAGAGTCCGATGCTTCACTTCAGGTTTACTGTATCCCTTGGGCCTTCTTATTGACGATGAAACACAGAAATTGCATCGGAATTAAATAAAAAAGGCAAAATGCCGACTTAAGTACACGAAGACTGACTCTTCTTACTGTCTATGATTTGAACCATTCCTGTGACACTAGTTATAGATTCCGATGTTACACTCCAGGTTTACTGTATCCCTTGGACCTTCTTATTGACGATGAAACACAGAAATTATATCGGAATTAAATACAAAAGGCACAATGCCGACTTAAGGACAAGAAGACTGACTCTTCTTGCTGACTATGTTTTGAACCATTCCTGTGATACTAGTTATAGATTCCGATGCATCACTTCAGGTTTATTGTATCCCTCTGACCTTCGTATTGACGATGAAACACAGAAATTGCATCGGAATTAAATAGAAAAGGCACAATGTCGACTTAAGTACAAGCAGACTGACTCTTCTTACTGTCTATGTTATGAACCATTCCTGTGACACTAGTTATAGATTCCGATGCTTCACTCCAGGTTTACTGGTTCCTTTGGACCTTCTTATTGACGATGAAACACAGAAATTGCATCGGAATTAAATAGAAAAGGCACAATGCCGACTTAAGTACAAGAAGACTGACTCTTCTTACTGACTATCTTTTGAACCATTCCTGTGACACTAGTTATAGATTCCGATGCTTCACTTCAGGTTTACTGGATACCTTGGACCTTCTTATTGACGATGAAACACAGAAATTGCATCGGAATTAAATACAAAAGGCACAATGCCGACTTAAGTACAAGAAGACTGACTCTTCCTACTGTCTATGTTTTAAACCATTCCTGTGACACTAGTTTTGGATTCCGATGCTTCACTTCAGGTTTACTGTATCCCTCTGACCTTCTTATTGACGATGAAACACAGAAATTGCATCGGAATTAAATACAAAAGGCACAATGCCGACTTAAGTACAAGACGACTGACTCTTCCTACTGTCTATGTTTTGAACCATTCCTGTGACACTAGTTATAGATTCTGATGCTTCACTTCAGGTTTACTATATCCCTTGGACCTTGTTATTGACGCTGAAACACAGTAATTGCATCGGAATTAAACACAAAAGGACCAATGCCGACTTAAGTACAAAAATTCTGACTCTTCTTACTGACTATGTTTGAACCATTCCTGTGACATTAGTTATAGATTGCGATGCTTCACTTCAGGTCTTCTGTATCCCTCTGACCATCTTATTGACGATGAAACACAGAAATTGCATCGGAATTAAATACAAAAGGCGCTATGCCGACTTAAGTACAAGAAGACTGACTCTTCTTACTGTCTATGTTTTGAACCATTCCTGTAACACTAGTTATAGATTCCGATGCTTCACTTCAGATTTACTGTATCCCTTGGACCTTCTTATTGACGATGAAACACAGAAATTGCATCGGAATTAAATACAAAAGGCACAATGCCGACTTAAGTACAAGAAGACTGACGCTTCCTACTGTCTATGTTTTCAACCATTCCTGTGACACTAGTTATAGATTACGATGCTTCACTTCACGTTTACTGTATCCCTTGGACCTTCTTATTGACGATGAAACACAGAAATTGCATCGGAATTAAATACAAAAGGCACAATACCGACTTAAGTACTTGAAGACCGACTCTTCCTACTGACTATGTTTTGAACCATTCCTGTGATACTAGTTATAGATTCCGATGCTTCACTTGATGTTTACTGTATCCCTTGGACCTTCTTATTGACGATGAAACACAGAAATTGCATCGGAATTTAATACAAAAGGCACAATGCCGACTTATGTACAAGATTACTGACTCTTCTTACTGTCTATGTTTTGAACCATTCCTGTGACACTAGTTATAGATTCCGGTGTTACACTCCAGGTTTACTGTATTCCTTGGACCTTCTTATTGACGATGAAACACAGAAATTGCATCGGAATTAAATACAAAAGGCACAATGCCGACTTAAGTACAAGAAGACTGACTCTTCCTACTGTCTATGTTTTGAACCATTTCTGTGAAACTAGTTATAGAGTCCGATGCTTCACTTCAGGTTTACTGTATCCCTTGCACCTGCTTATTGACGATGAAACACAGAAATTGCATCGGAATTAAATACAAAAGGCACAATGCCGACTTAAGTACAAGAAGTCTGACGCTTCCTACTGTCTATGTTTTCAACCATTCCTGTGACACTAGTTATAGATTCCGATACTTCACTTCAGGTTTACTGTATCCCTCTGACCTTATTGCCGATGAAACACAGATATTGCATCGGAATCAAATACAAAAGGCTCAATGCCGACTTAAGTACAAGAAGATTGACTCTTCCTACTGTCTATGTTTTGAACCATTCCTGTGACACTAGATATAGATTCCGATGCTTCACTTCAGAATTACTGTATCCCTTGGACCTTATTATTGACGATGAAACACAGAAATTGCATCGGAATTAAATAAAAAAGGCAAAATGCCGACTTAAGTACACGAAGACTGACTCTTCTTACTGTCTATGTTTTGAACCATTCCTGTGACACTAGATATAGATTCCGATGCTTCGCTTCAGGTTTACTGTATCCCTTGGACCTTCTTATTGACGATGAAACACAGAAATTGCATCGGAATTTAAAAAAAAAGGCAAAATGCCGACTTAAGTACACGAAGACTGACTCTTCTTACTGTATATGTTTTGAACCATTCCTGTGACACTAGTTATAGATTCCGATGCTACACTCGAGGTTTACTGTATCCCTTGGTCCTTCTTATTGACGATGAAACACAGAAATTGCATCGGAATTAAATACAATAGGCACAATGCCGACTTAAGGACAAGAAGACTGACTCTTCTTACTGACTATGTTTTGAACCATTCCTGTGACACTAGTTATAGATTCCGATGCTTCACTTCAGGTTTATTGTATCCCTCTGACCTTCTTATTGACGATGAAACACAGAAATTGCATCGGAATTAAATACAAAAGGCACTATGCCGACTTAAGTACAAGAAGACTGAGTCTTCTTACCGTCTATGTTTTGAACCATTCCTGTGACACTAGTTATAGATTCCGATGCTTCACTTCAGGTTTACTGTATCCCTTGGACCTTGTTATTGACGCTGAAACACAGAAATTGCATCGGAATTAAACACAAAAGGCACAATGCCGACTTAAGTACAAAAATACTGACTCTTCTTACTGACTATGTTTTGAACCATTCCTGTGACACTAGTTATAGATTGCGATGCTTCACTTCAGGTTTACTGTATCCCTCTGACCATCTTATTGACGATGACACACAGAAATTGCATCGGAATTAAATACAAAAGGCACTATACCGATTTAAGTACAAGCAGACTGACGCTTCCTACTGTCTATGATTTCAACCATACGTGTGACACTAGTTATAGATTACGATGCTTCACTTCACGTTTACTGTATCCCTTGGACCTTCTTATTGACGATGAAACACAGAAATTGCATCGGAATTAAATACAAAAGGCACAATGCCGACTTAAGTACTTGAAGACCGACTCTTCCTACTGACTATGTTTTGAACCATTCCTGTGATACTAGTTATAGAATCCGATGCTTCACTTGATGTTTACTGTATCCCTTGGACCTTCTTATTGACGATGAACACAGAAATTGCATCGGAATTTAATACAAAAGGCACAATGCCGACTTATGTACATGATGACTGACTCTTCTTACTGTCTATGTTTTGAACCATTCCTGTGACACTAGTTATTGATTCAGATGTTACACTCCAGGTTTACTGTATCCCTTGGACCTTCTTATTGACGATGAAACACAGAAATTGCTTTGGAATTAAATACAAAAGGCACAATGCCGACTTAAGGACAAGAAGACTGACTGTTCTTACTGACTATGTTTTCACCATTCCTGTGACACTAGTTATAGAATCCGATGCTTCACTTCAGGTTTATTGTATCCCTCTAACCTTCGTATTGACGATGAAACACAGAAATTGCATCGGAAATAAATAGAAAAGGCACAATGTCGATTTAAGTACAAGGAGACTGACTCTTCTTACTGTCTATGTTATGAACCATTCCTGTGACACTAGTTATAGATTCCGATGCTTCACTCCAGGTTTACTGGATCCCTTGGACCTTCTTATTAACGATGAAACACAGAAATTGCATTGGAATTAAATAGAAAAGGCACAATGCAGACTTAAGTACAAGAGGACTGACTCTTCTTACTGACTATGTTTTGAACCATTCGTGTGACACTAGTTATAGATTCCGATGCTTCACTTCAGGTTTACTGTATACCTTGGACCTTCTTATTGACGATGAAACACAGAAATTGCATCGGAATTAAATACAAAAGGCACAATGCCGACTTAAGTACAAGAAGACTGACTCTTCCTACTGTCTATGTTTTGAACCATTCCTGTGACACTAGTTTTGGATTCCGATGCTTCACTTAAGGTTTACTGTATCCCTCTGACCTTCTTATTGACGATGAAACACAGAAATTGCATTAGAATTAAATACAAAAGGCACAATGCCGACTTAAGTACAAGACGACTGACCCTTCCTACTGTCTATGTTTTGAACCATTCCTGTGACACTAGTTATAGATTCAGATACTTAACTTCAGGTTTACTGTATCCCTCTGACCTTATTGCCGATGAAACACAGAAATTGCATCGGAATTAAATACAAAAGGCACAATGCCGACTTAAGGACAAGAAGACTGACTCTTCTTACTGACTATGTTTTGAACCATTCCTGTGACACTAGTTATAGATTCCGATGCTTCACTTCAGTATTACTGTTTCCCTTGGACCTTCTTATTGACGATGAAACAGAGAAATTGCATCGGAATTAAATACAAAACGCACAATGCCGACTTAAGTACACGAAGACTGACTCTTCTTACTGTCTATGATTTGAACCATTCCTGTGACACTAGTTATAGATTGCGATGCTTCACTTCAGGTTTACTGTATCCCTCTGACCATCTTATTGACGATGACACACAGAAATTGCATCGGAATTAAATACAAAAGGCACTATACCGATTTAAGTACAAGCAGACTGACGCTTCCTACTGTCTATGATTTCAACCATACGTGTGACACTAGTTATAGATTACGATGCTTCACTTCACGTTTACTGTATCCCTTGGACCTTCTTATTGACGATGAAACACAGAAATTGCATCGGAATTAAATACAAAAGGCACAATGCCGACTTAAGTACTTGAAGACCGACTCTTCCTACTGACTATGTTTTGAACCATTCCTGTGATACTAGTTATAGAATCCGATGCTTCACTTGATGTTTACTGTATCCCTTGGACCTTCTTATTGACGATGAACACAGAAATTGCATCGGAATTTAATACAAAAGGCACAATGCCGACTTATGTACATGATGACTGACTCTTCTTACTGTCTATGTTTTGAACCATTCCTGTGACACTAGTTATTGATTCAGATGTTACACTCCAGGTTTACTGTATCCCTTGGACCTTCTTATTGACGATGAAACACAGAAATTGCTTTGGAATTAAATACAAAAGGCACAATGCCGACTTAAGGACAAGAAGACTGACTGTTCTTACTGACTATGTTTTCACCATTCCTGTGACACTAGTTATAGAATCCGATGCTTCACTTCAGGTTTATTGTATCCCTCTAACCTTCGTATTGACGATGAAACACAGAAATTGCATCGGAAATAAATAGAAAAGGCACAATGTCGATTTAAGTACAAGGAGACTGACTCTTCTTACTGTCTATGTTATGAACCATTCCTGTGACACTAGTTATAGATTCCGATGCTTCACTCCAGGTTTACTGGATCCCTTGGACCTTCTTATTAACGATGAAACACAGAAATTGCATTGGAATTAAATAGAAAAGGCACAATGCAGACTTAAGTACAAGAGGACTGACTCTTCTTACTGACTATGTTTTGAACCATTCGTGTGACACTAGTTATAGATTCCGATGCTTCACTTCAGGTTTACTGTATACCTTGGACCTTCTTATTGACGATGAAACACAGAAATTGCATCGGAATTAAATACAAAAGGCTCAATGCCGACTTAAGTACAAGAAGACTGACTCTTCCTACTGTCTATGTTTTGAACCATTCCTGTGACACTAGTTTTGGATTCCGATGCTTCACTTAAGGTTTACTGTATCCCTCTGACCTTCTTATTGACGATGAAACACAGAAATTGCATTAGAATTAAATACAAAAGGCACAATGCCGACTTAAGTACAAGACGACTGACCCTTCCTACTGTCTATGTTTTGAACCATTCCTGTGACACTAGTTATAGATTCAGATACTTAACTTCAGGTTTACTGTATCCCTCTGACCTTATTGCCGATGAAACACAGAAATTGCATCGGAATTAAATACAAAAGGCACAATGCCGACTTAAGGACAAGAAGACTGACTCTTCTTACTGACTATGTTTTGAACCATTCCTGTGACACTAGTTATAGATTCCAATGCTTCACTTCAGTATTACTGTTTCCCTTGGACCTTCTTATTGACGATGAAACAGAGAAATTGCATCGGAATTAAATACAAAACGCACAATGCCGACTTAAGTACACGAAGACTGACTCTTCTTACTGTCTATGATTTGAACCATTCCTGTGACACTAGTTATAGATTCCGATGTTACACTCCAGGTTTACTGTATCCCTTGGACCTTCTTATTGACGATGAAACACAGAAATTATATCGGAATTAAATACAAAAGGCACAATGCCGACTTAAGGACAAGAAGACTGACTCTTCTTGCTGACTATGTTTTGAACCATTCCTGTGATACTAGTCATAGATTCCGATGCATCACTTCAGGTTTATTGTATCCCTCTGACCTTCGTATTGACGATGAAACACAGAAATTGCATCGGAATTAAATAGAAAAGGCACAATGTCGACTTAAGTACAAGCAGACTGACTCTTCTTACTGTCTATGTTATGAACCATTCCTGTGACACTAGTTATAGATTCCGATGCTTCACTCCAGGTTTACTGGTTCCTTTGGACCTTCTTATTGACGATGAAACACAGAAATTGCATCGGAATTAAATAGAAAAGGCACAATGCCGACTTAAATACAAGAAGACTGACTCTTCCTACTGTCTATGTTTTAAACCATTCCTGTGACACTAGTTTTGGATTCCGATGCTTCACTTCAGGTTTACTGTATCCCTCTGACCTTCTTATTGACGATGAAACACAGAAATTGCATCGGAATTAAATACAAAAGGCACAATGCCGACTTAAGTACAAGACGACTGACTCTTCCTACTGTCAATGATTTTAACTTTTCCTGTGACACTAGTTATAGATTCCGATACTTCACTTCAGGTTTTCTGTATCCCTCTGACCTTATTGCCGATGAAACACAGATATTTCATCGGAATTAAATACAAAAGGCACAATGCCGACTTAAGGACAAGAAGACTGACTCTTCTTACTGACTATGTTTTGAACCATTCCTGTGACACTAGTTATAGATTCCGATGCTTCACTTCAGTATTACTGTTTCCCTTGGACCTTCTTATTGACGATGAAACAGAGAAATTGCATCGGAATTAAATACAAAAGGCACAGTGCCGACTTAAGTACAAGAAGACTGACTCTTCCTACTGTCTATGTTTAGAACCATTTCTGTGAAACTAGTTATAGAGTCCGATGCTTCATTGCAGGTTCACTGTATCCCTTGGGCCGTCTTATTGACGATGAATCACAGAAATTGCATCGGAATTAAATACAAAAGGCACAATGCAGACTTAAGTACAAGAAGACTGACTCTTCTTACTGTCTATAATTTGAACCATTCCTGTGACACTAGTTATAGATTACGATGCTTCACTTCAGGTTTACTGAATCCCTTGGACCTTCTTGTTGCCGATGAAGCACAGAAATTGCATCGGGATTAAATACAAAAGGCACAATGCCGACTTAAGTACAAGACGTCTGATTCTTCCTACTGTCTATGTTTTGAACCATTAATGTGACACTAGTTATAGATTCCGATGCTTCACTTCAGGTTTACTGTATCCCTTGGACCTTCTTGTTGCCGATGAAACACATAAATTGCATCGGAATTAAATACAAAAGGCACAATGCCGACATAAGGCAAAGAAGACTGACTCTTCTTACTGACTACGGTTTTAACCATTACTGTGACACTAGCTAAAGAATTCTGATGCTTCACTTCAGATTTACTGTATACCTCGGACCTTCTTATTGACGATGAAACACAGAATTTGCATCGGAATTAAATACAAAAGACACAACGCCGACTTAAGTACCAGAAGACTGACTGTTCCAACTGTCTATGTTTGAACCATTCCGGTGACACCAGTTATAGATTCCGATGCTTCACTTCAGGTTTACTGTATCCGTCTGACCGTCTTATTGACGATGAAACACTGAAATTGCATCGGAATCAAATAGAAAATGCACAATGCCGACTTAAGTACTAGAAGCCTGACTCTTCCTACTGTCTATATTTTGAAACATTCCTGTGACACTAGTTATAGATACCGTTTCTTCACTTCAGGTTTACTGTATCCCTCTGACCTTGTTAGTGACGATGAAACACAGAAATTGCATCGGAATTAAATACAAACAGCACAATGCCGACTTAAGTACAAGAATACTGACTCATCTTACTGTCTATGTTTTGAACTGTCCCTGTGACTCTAGTTATAGATTCCGATGCTTCACACCAGGTTTACTGTATCCCTTGGACCTTCTTATTGACGATGAAACACAGATATTGCATCGGAATGAAATACCAAAGGCACAATGCCGACTTAAGTAAAAGGAACCTGATTCTTCTTACTGTCTATGATTTGAACCATTCCTGTGACACTAGTTATGGATTGCGATGCTTTACTCCAGGTTTACTGTATCCCTTGGACCTTCTTATTGACGATGAAACACAGAAATTGCATCCGAATTAAATCGAAAATGCACAATGATGACTTAAGTACATGAAGACTGACTCTTCCTACTGTTTATGCTTTGAACCATCCCTGTGACACTAGATATAGATTCCGATGCTTCACTTCAGGTTTACTGTATCCCTTGGACTTTATTATTGACGATGAAACACAGAAATTGCATCGGGATTAAATAAAAAAGGCAAAATGCCGACTTAAAAACACGAAGACTGACTCTTCTTACTGTCTATGTTTTGAACCATACCTGTGACACTAGTTATAGATTCCGATGCTACACTCCAGGTTTACTGTATCACTTGGACCTTCTTATTGACAATGAAACACAGAAATTGCATCGGAATTAAATACAATAGACACAATGCCGACTTAAGGACAAGAAGACTGACTCTTCCTACTGACTATGTTTTGAACCATTCCTGTGACACTAGTTATAGATTCCGATGCTCACTTAAGGTTTATTGTATCCCTCTGATCCTCTTATTGACGATGAAACACAGAAATTGCATCGGAATTAAATAGAAAAGGCACAATGTCGACTTAAGTACAAGGAGACTGACTCATCTTACTGTCTATGTTTTGAACCATTCCTGTGACACTAGTTATAGATTCCGATGCTTCACTTCAGGTTTACTATATCCCTTGGACCTTGTTATTGACGCTGAAACACACTAATTGCATCGGAATTAAACACAAAAGGACCAATGCCGACTTAAGTACAAAAATTCTGACTCTTCTTACTGACTATGTTTGAACCATTCCTGTGACACTAGTTATAGATTGCGATGCTTCACTTCAGGTCTTCTGTATCCCTCTGACCATCTTATTGACGATGAAACACAGAAATTGCATCGGAATTAAATACAAAAGGCGCTATGCCGACTTAAGTACAAGAAGACTGACTCTTCTTACTGTCTATGTTTTGAACCATTCCTGTAACACTAGTTATAGATTCCGATGCTTCACTTCAGATTTACTGTATCCCTTGGACCGTCTTATTGACGATGAAACACAGAAATTGCATCGGAATTAAATACAAAAGGCACAATGCCGACTTAAGTACTTGAAGACCGACTCTTCCTACTGACTATGTTTTGAACCATTCCTGTGATACTAGTTATAGATTCCGATGCTTCACTTGATGTTTACTGTATCCCTTGGACCTTCTTATTGACGATGAAACACAGAAATTGCATCGGAATTTAATACAAAAGGCACAATGCCGACTTATGTACAAGATGACTGACTCTTCTTACTGTCTATGTTTTGAACCATTCCTGTGACACTAGTTATAGATTCCGGTGTTACACTCCAGGTTTACTGTATTCCTTGGACCTTCTTATTGACGATGAAACACAGAAATTGCATCGGAATTAAATACAAAAGGCACAATGCCGACTTAAGTACAAGAAGACTGACTCTTCCTACTGTCTATGTTTTGAACCATTTCTGTGAAACTAGTTATAGAGTCCGATGCTTCACTTCAGGTTTACTGTATCCCTTGCACATGCTTATTGACGATGAAACACAGAAATTGCATCGGAATTAAATACAAAAGGCACAATGCCGACTTAAGTACAAGAAGTCTGACGCTTCCTACTGTCTATGTTTTCAACCATTCCTGTGACACTAGTTATAGATTCCGATACTTCACTTCAGGTTTACTGTATCCCTCTGACCTTATTGCCGATGAAACACAGATATTGCATCGGAATCAAATACAAAATTCTCAATGCCGACTTAAGTACAAGAAGACTGACTCTTCCTACTGTCTATGTTTTGAACCATTCCTGTGACACTAGATATAGATTCCGATGCTTCACTTCAGAATTACTGTATCCCTTGGACCTTATTATTGACGATGAAACACAGAAATTGCATCGGAATTAAATAAAAAAGGCAAAATGCCGACTTAAGTACACGAAGACTGACTCTTCTTACTGTCTATGTTTTGAACCATTCCTGTGACACTAGATATAGATTCCGATGCTTCACTTCAGGTTTACTGTATCCCTTGGACCTTCTTATTGACGATGAAACACAGAAATTGCATCGGAATTTAAAAAAAAAGGAAAAATGCCGACTTAAGTACACGAAGACTGACTCTTCTTACTGTATATGTTTTGAACCATTCCTGTGACACTAGTTATAGATTCCGATGCTACACTCGAGGTTTACTGTATCCCATGGTCCTTCTTATTGACGATGAAACACAGAAATTGCATCGGAATTAAATACAATAGGCACAATGCCGACTTAAGGACAAGAAGACTGACTCTTCTTACTGACTATGTTTTGAACCATTCCTGTGACACTAGTTATAGATTCCGATGCTTCACTTCAGGTTTATTGTATCCCTCTGACCTTCTTATTGACGATGAAACACAGAAATTGCATCGGAATTAAATACAAAAGGCACTATGCCGACTTAAGTACAAGAAGACTGAGTCTTCTTACCGTCTATGTTTAGAACCATTCCTGTGACACTAGTTATAGTTTCCGATGCTTCACTTCAGGTTTACTGTATCCCTTGGACCTTGTTATTGACGCTGAAACACAGAAATTGCATCGGAATTAAACACAAAAGGCACAATGCCGACTTAAGTACAAAAATACTGACTCTTCTTACTGACTATGTTTTGAACCATTCCTGTGACACTAGTTATAGATTGCGATGCTTCACTTCAGGTTTACTGTATCCCTCTGACCATCTTATTGACGATGAAACACAGAAATTGCATCGGAATTAAATACAAAAGGCACTATACCGATTTAAGTACAAGAAGACTGACGCTTCCTACTGTCTATGATTTCAACCATTCGTGTGACACTAGTTATGGATTACGATGCTTCACTTCACGTTTACTGTATCCCTTGGACCTTCTTATTGACGATGAAACACAGAAATTGCATCGGAATTAAATACAAAAGGCACAATGCCGACTTAAGTACTTGAAGACCGACTCTTCCTACTGACTATGTTTTGAACCATTCCTGTGATACTAGTTATAGAATCCGATGCTTCACTTGATGTTTACTGTATCCCTTGGACCTTCTTATTGACGATGAAACACAGAAATTGCATCGGAATTTAATACAAAAGGCACAATGCCGACTTATGTACATGATGACTGACTCTTCTTACTGTCTATGTTTTGAACCATTCCTGTGACACTAGTTATTGATTCAGATGTTACACTCCAGGTTTACTGTATCCCTTGGACCTTCTTATTGACGATGAAACACAGAAATTGCTTTGGAATTAAATACAAAAGGCACAATGCCGACTTAAGGACAAGAAGACTGACTGTTCTTACTGACTATGTTTTCACCATTCCTGTGACACTAGTTATAGAATCCGATGCTTCACTTCAGGTTTATTGTATCCCTCTAACCTTCGTATTGACGATGAAACACAGAAATTGCATCGGAAATATATAGAAAAGGCACAATGTCGATTTAAGTACAAGGAGACTGACTCTTCTTACTGTCTATGTTATGAACCATTCCTGTGACACTAGTTATAGATTCCGATGCTTCACTCCAGGTTTACTGGATCCCTTGGACCTTCTTATTGACGATGAAACACAGAAATTGCATTGGAATTAAATAGAAAAGGCACAATGAAGACTTACGTACAAGAGGACTGACTCTTCTTACTGACTATGTTTTGAACCATTCGTGTGACACTAGTTATAGATTCCGATGCTTCACTTCAGGTTTACTGTATACCTTGGACCTTCTTATTGACGATGAAACACAGAAATTGCATCGGAATTAAATACAAAAGGCACAATGCCGACTTAAGTACAAGAAGACTGACTCTTCCTACTGTCTATGTTTTGAACCATTCCTGTGACACTAGTTTTGGATTCCGATGCTTCACTTCAGGTTTACTGTATCCCTCTGACCTTCTTATTGACGATGAAACACAGAAATTGCATTAGAATTAAATACAAAAGGCACAATGCCGACTTAAGTACAAGACGACTGACCCTTCCTACTGTCTATGTTTTGAACCATTCCTGTGACACTAGTTATAGATTCAGATACTTAACTTCAGGTTTACTGTATCCCTCTGACCTTATTGCCGATGAAACACAGAAATTGCATCGGAATTAAATACAAAAGGCACAATGCCGGCTTAAGGACAAGAAGACTGACTCTTCTTACTGACTATGCTTTGAACCACTCCTGTGACACTAGTTATAGATTCCGATGCTTCACTTCAGTATTACTGTTTCCCTTGGACCTTCTTATTGACGATGAAACAGAGAAATTGCATTGGAATTAAATACAAAACGCACAATGCCGACTTAAGTACAAGAAGACTGACTCTTCCTACTGTCTATGTTTTGAATCATTTCTGTGAAACTAGTTATAGAGTCCGATGCTTCACTTCAGGTTTACTGTATCCCTAGGGCCTTCTTATTGACGATGAATCACAGAAATTGCATCGGAATTAAATACAAAACGCACAATGCCGACTTAAGTACAAGACGTCTGATTCTTCCTACTGTCTATGATTTGAACCATTACTGTGACACTAGTTATAGATTCCGATGCTTCACTCGAGGATTACTGTATCCCTTGGACCTTCTTATTGACGATGAAACACAGAAATTGCATCGGAATTAAATACAAAAGGCACAATGCCGACATAAGGCAAAGAAGACTGACTCTTCTTACTGACTACGGTGTTAACCATTCCTGTGACACTAGCTAAAGAATTCCGATGCTTCACTTCAGGTTTACTGTATACCTCGGACCTTCTTATTGACGATGAAACACAGAAATTGCATCGGAATTAAATACAAAAGGCACTATGCCGACTTAAGTACAAGAAGACTGACTCTTCTAACTGTCTATGTTTTGAACCATTCCTGTGACACTAGTTATAGATTCCGATGCTTCACTTCAGATTTACTGTATCCCTTGGACCTTCGTATTGACGATGAAACACAGAAATTGCATCGGAATTAAATACAAAAGGCACAATGCCGACTTAAGTACAAGAAAACTGACGCTTCCTACTGTCTATATTTTCAACCATTTGTGTGACACTAGTTATAGATTACGATGCTTCACTTCACGTTTACTGTATCCCTTGGACCTTCTTATTGACGATGAAATACAGAATTTGCATCGGAATTAAAAACAAAAGGCACAATGCCGACTTAAGTACTTGAAGACCGACTCTTCCTACTGACTATGTTTTGAACCATTCCTGTGATACTAGTTATAGATTCCGATGCTTCACTTGATGTTTACTGTATCCCTTGGACCTTCTTATTGACGATGAAACACAGAATTTGCATCGGAATTTAATACAAAAGGCACAATGCCGACTTATGTACAAGATGACTAACTCTTCTTACTGTCTATGTTTTGAACCATTCCTGTGACACTAGTTATAGATTCCGATGCTACACTCCAGGTTTACTGTATCCCTTGGACCTTCGTATTGACGATGAATCACAGAAATTGTATCGGAATTAAATACAAAAGGCACAATGTCGACTTAAGTACAAGGAGACTGACTCTTCTTACTGTCTATGTTATGAACCATTCCTGTGTCACTAGTTATTGATTCCGATGCTTCACTTCAGGTTTACTGGATCCCTTCAGACCTTCTTATTGACGATGAAACACAGAAATTGCATCGGAATTAAATAGAAAAGGCACAATGCCGACTTAAGTACAAGAAGACTGACTCTTCTTACTGACTATGTTTTGAACCATTCGTGTGACACTAGTTATAGATTCCGATGCTTCACTTCAGGTTTACTGTATACTTTGGACCTTCTTATTGACGATGAAACAGAGAAATTGCATCGGAATTAAATACAAAAGGCACAATGCCGACTTAAGTACAAGAAGACTGACTCTTCCTACTGTCTATGTTTTGAGCCATTCCTGTGACACTAGTTTTGGATTCCGATGCTTCACCTCAGGTTTACTGTATCCCTCTGACCTTCTTATTGACGATGAAACACAGAAATTGCATCGGAATTAAATACAAAAGGCACAATGCCGACTTCAGTACAAGACGACTGACTCTTCCTACTGTCTATGATTTGAACCATTCCTGTGACACTAGTTATAGATTCAGATACTTCACTTCAGGTTTACTGTATCCCTCTGACCTTATTGCCGATGAAACACAGAAATTGCATCGGAATTAAATACAAAAGGCACAATGCCGACATAAGGACAAGAACACTGACCCTTCTTACTGACTATGTTTTGAACCATTCGTGTGACACTAGATATAGATTCCGATGCTTCACTTCAGAATTACTGTATCCCTTGGACCTTATTATTGACGATGAAACACAGAAATTGCATCGGAATTAAATAAAAAAGGCAAAATGCCGACTTAAGTACACGAAGACTGACTCTTCTTACTGTCTATGTTTTGAACCATTCCTGTGACACTAGATATAGATTCCGATGCTTCACTTCAGGTTTACTGTATCCCTTGGACCTTCTTATTGACGATGAAACACAGAAATTGCATCGGAATTTAAAAAAAGAGGAAAAATGCCGACTTAAGTACACGAAGACTGACTCTTCTTACTGTATATGTTTTGAACCATTCCTGTGACACTAGTTATAGATTCCGATGCTACACTCGAGGTTTACTGTATCCCTTGGTCCTTCTTATTGACGATGAAACACAGAAATTGCATCGGAATTAAATACAATAGGCACAATGCCGACTTAAGGACAAGAAGACTGACTCTTCTTACTGACTATGTTTTGAACCATTCCTGTGACACTAGTTATAGATTCCGATGCTTCACTTCAGGTTTATTGTATCCCTCTGACCTTCTTATTGACGATGAAACACAGAAATTGCATCGGAATTAAATACAAAAGGCACTATGCCGACTTAAGTTCAAGAAGACTGAGTCTTCTTACCATCTATGTTTTGAACCATTCCTGTGACACTAGTTATAGATTCCGATGCTTCACTTCAGGTTTACTGTATCCCTTGGACCTTGTTATTGACGCTGAAACACAGAAATTGCATCGGAATTAAACACAAAAGGCACAATGCCGACTTAAGTACAAAAATACTGACTCTTCTTACTGACTATGTTTTGAACCATTCCTGTGACACTAGTTATAGATTCCGATGCTTCACTTCAGGTTTATTGTATCCCTCTGACCTTCTTATTGACGATGAAACACAGAAATTGCATCGGAATTAAATACAAAAGGCACTATGCCGACTTAAGTTCAAGAAGACTGAGTCTTCTTACCATCTATGTTTTGAACCATTCCTGTGACACTAGTTATAGATTCCGATGCTTCACTTCAGGTTTACTGTATCCCTTGGACCTTGTTATTGACGCTGAAACACAGAAATTGCATCGGAATTAAACACAAAAGGCACAATGCCGACTTAAGTACAAAAATACTGACTCTTCTTACTGACTATGTTTTGAACCATTCCTGTGACACTAGTTATAGATTGCGATGCTTCACTTCAGGTTTACTGTATCCCTCTGACCATCTTATTGACGATGAAACACAGAAATTGCATCGGAATTAAATACAAAAGGCACTATACCGATTTAAGTACAAGAAGACTGACGCTTCCTACTGTCTATGATTTCAACCATTCGTGTGACACTAGTTATGGATTACGATGCTTCACTTCACGTTTACTGTATCCCTTGGACCTTCTTATTGACGATGAAACACAGAAATTGCATCGGAATTTAATACAAAAGGCACAATGCCGACTTATGTACATGATGACTGACTCTTCTTACTGTCTATGTTTTGAATCATTCCTGTGACACTAGTTATTGATTCAGATGTTACACTCCAGGTTTACTGTACCCCTTGGACCTTCTTATTGACGATGAAACACAGAAATTGCTTTGGAATTAAATACAAAAGGCACAATGCCGACTTAAGGACAAGAAGACTGACTGTTCTTACTGACTATGTTTTCACCATTCCTGTGACACTAGTTATAGAATCCGATGCTTCACTTCAGGTTTATTGTATCCCTCTAACCTTCGTATTGACGATGAAACACAGAAATTGCATCGGAAATATATAGAAAAGGCACAATGTCGATTTAAGTACAAGGAGACTGTCTCTTCTTACTGTCTATGTTATGAACCATTCCTGTGACACTAGTTATAGATTCCGATGCTTCACTCCAGGTTTACTGGATCCCTTGGACCTTCTTATTGACGATGAAACACAGAAATTGCATTGGAATTAAATAGAAAAGGCACAATGAAGACTTAAGTACAAGAGGACTGACTCTTCTTACTGACTATGTTTTGAACCATTCGTGTGACACTAGTTATAGATTCCGATGCTTCACTTCAGGTTTACTGTATACCTTGGACCTTCTTATTGACGATGAAACACAGAAATTGCATCGGAATTAAATACAAAAGGCACAATGCCGACTTAAGTACAAGAAGACTGACTCTTCCTACTGTCTATCATTTGAACCATTCCTGTGACACTAGTTTTGGATTCCGATGCTTCACTTCAGGTTTACTGTATCCCTCTGACCTTCTTATTGACGATGAAACACAGAAATTGCATTAGAATTAAATACAAAAGGCACAATGCCGACTTAAGTACAAGACGACTGACCCTTCCCACTGTCTATGTTTTGAACCATTCCTGTGACACTAGTTATAGATTCAGATACTTAACTTCAGGTTTACTGTATCCCTCTGACCTTATTGCCGATGAAACACAGAAATTGCATCGGAATTAAATACAAAAGGCACAATGCCGACATAAGGCAAAGAAGACTGACTCTTCTTACTGACTACGGTTTTAACCATTCCTGTGACACTAGCTAAACAATTCCGATGCTTCACTTCAGGTTTACTGTATACCTCGGACCTTCTTATTGACGATGAAACACAGAAATTGCATCGGAATTAAATACAAAAGGCACTATGCCGACTTAAGTACAAGAAGACTGACTCTTCTAACTGTCTATGTTTTGAACCATTCCTGTGACACTAGTTATAGATTCCGATGCTACACTCCAGGTTTACTGTATCCCTTGGACCTTCGTATTGACGATGAATCACAGAAATTGTATCGGAATTAAATACAAAAGGCACAATGTCGACTTAAGTACAAGGAGACTGACTCTTCTTACTGTCTATGTTATGAACCATTCCTGTGTCACTAGTTATTGATTCCGATGCTTCACTTCAGGTTTACTGGATCCCTTCAGACCTTCTTATTGACGATGAAACACAGAAATTGCATCGGAATTAAATAGAAAAGGCACAATGCCGACTTAAGTACAAGAAGACTGACTCTTCTTACTGACTATGTTTTGAACCATTCGTGTGACACTAGTTATAGATTCCGATGCTTCACTTCAGGTTTACTGTATACTTTGGACCTTCTTATTGACGATGAAACAGAGAAATTGCATCGGAATTAAATACAAAAGGCACAATGCCGTCTTAAGTACAAGAAGACTGACTCTTCCTACTGTCTATATTTTGAGCCATTCCTGTGACACTAGTTTTGGATTCCGATGCTTCACTTCAGGCTTACTGTATCCCTCTGACCTTCTTATTGACGATGAAACACAGAAATTGCATCGGAATTAAATACAAAAGGCACAATGCCGACTTAAGGACAAGAACACTGACCCTTCTTACTGACTATGTTTTGAACCATTCCTGTGACACTAGTTATAGATTCCGATGCTTCTCTTCAGTATTACTGTTTCCCTTGGACCTTCTAATTGACGATGAAACAGAGAAATTGCATCGGAATTAAATACAAAAGGCACAATGCCGACATAAGGCAAAGAAGACTGACTCTTCCTACTGACTACGGTTGTAACCATTCCTGTGACACTAGCTAAAGAATTCCGATGCTTCACTTCAGGTTTACTGTATACCTCGGACCTTCTTATTGACGATGAGACTTAGAAATTGCATCGGAATTAAATACAAAAGACACAACGCCGACTTAACTACCAGAAGACTGACTGGTCCAACTGTCTATGTTTTGAACCATTCCTGTGACACTAGTTATAGATTCCGATGCTTCACTTCAGGTTTACTGTATCCATCTGACCGTCTTATTGACGATGAAACACAGAAATGGCATCGGAATCAAATAGAAAAGGCACAATGCCGACTTAAGTACAAGATGTTTGATTCTTCCTACTGTCTATGTTTTGAACCACTACTGTGACACTAGTTATAGATTCCGATGCTTCTCTCCAGGATTACTGTATCCCTTGGACCTTCTTATGGACGATGAAACACAGAAATTGCATCGGAAATAAATACAAAAGGAACAATGCCGACTAAAGTACTTGAAGACCGACTCTTCCTACTGACTATGTTTTGAAACATTCCTGTGATACTAGTTATAGATTATGATGCTTCACTTGATGTTTACTGTACCCCTTGGACCTTCTAATTGACGATGAAACACCGAAATTGCAGCGGAATTTAATACAAAAGGCACAATGCCGACTTATGTACAAGATGACTGACTCTTCTTACTGTCTATGTTTTGAACCATTCTTGTGACACTAGTTATAGATTCCGATGCTACACTCCAGGTTTACTGTATCCCTTGGACCTTCTTATTGACGATGAAACACAGAAATTGTATCGGAATTAAATACAAAAGGCACAATGCCGACTTAGGGACTAGAAGACTGACTCTTCTTACTGACTATGTTTTGAAGCATCCCTGTGACACTAGTTATAGATTCCGATGCTACACTCCAGGTTTACTGTATCCCTTGGACCTTCTTATTGACGATGAAACACAGATATTGCATCGGAAGTAAATACAAAAGGCACAAAGCCGACTTAAGTACAAGACGACTGACTCTTCCTACTGTCTATGATTTGAACCATTCCTGTGACACTAGTTATAGATTCAGATACTTCACTTCAGGTTTACAGTATCCCTCTGACCTTATTGCCGATGAAACACAGAAATTGCATCCGAATTAAATACAAAAGGCACAATGCCGACTTAAGGACAAGAAGACTGACCCTTATTACTGACTATGTTTCGAACCATTCCTGTGACACTAGTCATAGATTCCGATGCTTCACTTCAGTATTACTGTTTCCCTTGGACCTTCTTATTGACGATGAAACAGAGAAATTGCATCGGAATTAAATACAAAAGGCACAATGCCGACTTAAGTACAAGAAGACTGACTCTTCCCACTGTCTATGTTTTGAACCATTTCTGTGAAACTAGTTATAGAGTCCGATGCTTCACTTCAGGTTTACTGTATCCCGTGGGCCTTCTTATTGACGATGAATCACAGAAATTGCATCGGAATTAAATACAAAAGGCACAATGCAGACTTAAGTACAAGAAGACTGAATCTTCTTACTGTCTATACTTTGAACCATTCCTTTGACACTAGGTATAGATTCCGATGCTTCACTTCAGGTTTACTGTATCCCTTGGACCTTCTTGTGGCCGATGAAACACAGACATTGCATCGGGATTAAATACAAAAGGCACAATGCCGACTTAAGTACAAGACGTCTGATTCTTCCTACTGTCTATGTTTTGAACCATTACTGTGACACTAGTTATAGATTCCGATGCTTCTCACCAGGATTACTGTATCCCTTGGACCTTCTTATTGACGATGAAACACAGAAATTGCATCGGAATTAAATACAAAAGGCACAATGCCGACATAAGGCAAAGAAGACTGACTCTTCTTACTGACTACAGTTTTAACCATTCCTGTGACACTAGCTAAAGAATTCCGATGCTTCACTTCAGGTTTACTGTATATCTCGGACCTTCTTATTGACTATGAAACACAGAAATTGCACCGGAATTAAATACAAATGACACAACCTGACTTAAGTACCTGAAGACTGACTGGTCCAACTGTCTATGTTTTGAACCATTCCTGTGACACTAGTTATAGATTCCGATGCTTCACTTCAGGTTTACTGTATCCATCTGACCGTCTTATTGACGATGAAACACAGAAATTGCATTGGAATTCAGTACAAAAGGCACAATGCCGACTTAACTACAAGAAGACTGACTCCTCGTACTGACTACGCTTTGAACCATTCCTGTGACACTAGTTATAGACCGATTCTTCACTTCAGGATTACTGTGTCCCGCTGACCTTCTTAGTGACGATGAAACACAGAAATTGCATCGGAATTAAATACAAAAAGCACAATGCCGACTTAAGTACAAGTATACTGACTCATCTTACTGTCTATGTTTTGAACCGACCCTGTGACACTAGTTATAGATTCCGATGCTTCACTCCAGGTTTACTGTATCCCTTGGACCTTCTTATTGACGATGAAACACAGAAATTGCATCGGAATGAAATACAAAAGGCACAATGCCGACTTAAGTAAAAGGAGGCTGACTCTTCTTACTGTCTATGATTTGAACCATTCCTGTAACACTAGTTATGGATTCCGATTCTGCACTCCAGGTTTACTGTATCCCTTGGACCTTATTGCCGATGAAACACAGATATTGCATCGGAATCAAATACAAAAGGCTCAACGCCGACTTAACTACTAGAAGAATGACTGGTCCAACTGTCAATGTTTTGAACCATTCCTGTGACACTAGTTATAGATTCCGATGCTTCAGTTCAGGTTTACTGTATCCATCTGACCGTCTTATTGACGATGAAACACAGAAATTGCATCGGAATCAAATAGAAGAGGCACAATGCCGACTTAAGTACAATACGTCTGATTCTTCCTACTGTCTATGTTTTGAACCACTACTGTGACACTAGTTATAGATTCCGATGCTTCTCTCCAGGATTACTGTATCCCTTGGACCTTCTTATGGACGATGAAACACAGAAATTGCATCGGAAATAAATACAAAAGGAACAATGCCTAATTAAGTACTTGAAGACCGACTCTTCCTACTGACTATGTTTTGAACCATTCCTGTGATACTAGTTATAGATTACGATGCTTCACTTGATGTTTACTGTATCCCTTGGACCTTCTTATTGACGATGAAACACAGAAATTGCATCGGAATTTAATACAAAAGGCACAATGCCGACTTATGTACAAGATGACTGACTGTTCTTACTGTCTATGTTTTGAACCATTCTTGTGACACTAGTTATAGATTCCGATGCTACACTCCAGGTTTACTGTATCCCTTGGACCTTCTTATTGACGATGAAACACAGAAATTGTATCGGAATAAATACAAAAGGCACAATTCCGACTTAGGGACTAGAAGACTGACTCTTCTTACTGACTATGTTTTGAACCATCCCTGTGACACTAGTTATTGATTCCGATGCTTCACTTCAGGTTTACTGTATCCCTTGGACCTTATAATTGACGATGAAACACAGAAATTGCATCGGAATTAAATAAAAAAGGCAAAATGCCGACTTAAGTACACGAAGAATGACTCTTCTTGCGGTCTATGTTTTGAACCATTCCTGTGACACTAGTTATAGATTCCGATGCTACACTCCAGGTTTACTGTATCCCTTGGACCTTCGTATTGACGATGAATCACAGAAATTGTATCGGAATTAAATACAAAAGGCACAATGTCGACTTAAGTACAAGGAGACTGACTCTTCTTACTGTCTATGTTATGAACCATTCCTGTGTCACTAGTTATTGATTCCGATGCTTCACTTCAGGTTTACTGGATCCCTTCAGACCTTCTTATTGACGATGAAACACAGAAATTGCATCGGAATTAAATAGAAAAGGCACAATGCCGACTTAAGTACAAGAAGACTGACTCTTCTTACTGACTATGTTTTGAACCATTCGTGTGACACTAGTTATAGATTCCGATGCTTCACTTCAGGTTTACTGTATACTTTGGACCTTCTTATTGACGATGAAACAGAGAAATTGCATCGGAATTAAATACAAAAGGCACAATGCCGACTTAAGTACAAGAAGACTGACTCTTCCTACTGTCTATGTTTTGAGCCATTCCTGTGACACTAGTTTTGGATTCCGATGCTTCACCTCAGGTTTACTGTATCCCTCTGACCTTCTTATTGACGATGAAACACAGAAATTGCATCGGAATTAAATACAAAAGGCACAATGCCGACTTCAGTACAAGACGACTGACTCTTCCTACTGTCTATGATTTGAACCATTCCTGTGACACTAGTTATAGATTCAGATACTTCACTTCAGGTTTACTGTATCCCTCTCACCTTATTGCCGATGAAACACAGAAATTGCATCGGAATTAAATACAAAAGGCACAATGCCGACTTAAGGACAAGAACACTGACCCTTCTTACTGACTATGTTTTGAACCATTCCTGTGACACTAGATATAGATTCCGATGCTTCACTTCAGAATTACTGTATCCCTTGGACCTTATTATTGACGATGAAACACAGAAATTGCATTGGAATTAAATAAAAAAGGCAAAATGCCGACTTAAGTACACGAAGACTGACTCTTCTTACTGTCTATGTTTTGAACCATTCCTGTGACACAAGATATAGATTCCGATGCTTCACTTCAGGTTTACTGTATCCCTTGGACCTTCTTATTGACGATGAAACACAGAAATTGCATCGGAATTTAAAAAAAAAGGAAAAATGCCGACTTAAGTACACGAAGACTGACTCTTCTTACTGTATATGTTTTGAACCATTCCTGTGACATTAGTTATAGATTCCGATGCTACACTCGAGGTTTACTGTATCCCTTGGTCCTTCTTATTGACGATGAAACACAGAAATTGCATCGGAATTAAATACAATAGGCACAATGCCGACTTAAGGACAAGAAGACTGACTCTTCTTACTGACTATGTTTTGAACCATTCCTGTGACACTAGTTATAGATTCCGATGCTTCACTTCAGGTTTATTGTATCCCTCTGACCTTCTTATTGACGATGAAACACAGAAATTGCATCGGAATTAAATACAAAAGGCACTATGCCGACTTAAGTTCAAGAAGACTGAGTCTTCTTACCGTCTATGTTTTGAACCATTCCTGTGACACTAGTTATAGATTCCGATGCTTCACTTCAGGTTTACTGTATCCCTTGGACCTTGTTATTGACGCTGAAACACAGAAATTGCATCGGAATTAAACAGAAAAGGCACAATGCCGACTTAAGTACAAAAATACGGACTCTTCTTACTGACTATGTTTTGAACCATTCCTGTGACACTAGTTATAGATTGCGATGCTTCACTTCAGGTTTACTGTATCCCTCTGACCATCTTATTGACGATGAAACACAGAAATTGCATCGGAATTAAATACAAAAGGCACTATACCGATTTAAGTACAAGAAGACTGACGCTTCCTACTGTCTATGATTTCAACCATTCGTGTGACACTAGTTATGGATTACGATGCTTCACTTCACGTTTACTGTATCCCTTGGACCTTCTTATTGACGATGAAACACAGAAATTGCATCGGAATTTAATACAAAAGGCACAATGCCGACTTATGTACATGATGACTGACTCTTCTTACTGTCTATGTTTTGAATCATTCCTGTGACACTAGTTATTGATTCAGATGTTACACTCCAGGTTTACTGTATCCCTTGGACCTTCTTATTGACGATGAAACACAGAAATTGCTTTGGAATTAAATACAAAAGGCACAATGCCGACTTAAGGACAAGAAGACTGACTGTTCTTACTGACTATGTTTTCACCATTCCTGTGACACTAGTTATAGAATCCGATGCTTCACTTCAGGTTTATTGTATCCCTCTAACCTTCGTATTGACGATGAAACACAGAAATTGCATCGGAAATATATAGAAAAGGCACAATGTCGATTTAAGTACAAGGAGACTGACTCTTCTTACTGTCTATGTTATGAACCATTCCTGTGACACTAGTTATAGATTCCGATGCTTCACTCCAGGTTTACTGGATCCCTTGGACCTTCTTATTGACGATGAAACACAGAAATTGCATTGGAATTAAATAGAAAAGGCACAATGAAGACTTAAGTACAAGAGGACTGAGTCTTCTTACTGACTATGTTTTGAACCATTCGTGTGACACTAGTTATAGATTCCGATGCTTCACTTCAGGTTTACTGTATACCTTGGACCTTCTTATTGACGATGAAACACAGAAATTGCATCGGAATTAAATACAAAAGGCACAATGCCGACTTAAGTACAAGAAGACTGACTCTTCCTACTGTCTATCTTTTGAACCATTCCTGTGACACTAGTTTTGGATTCCGATGCTTCACTTCAGGTTTACTGTATCCCTCTGACCTTCTTATTGACGATGAAACACAGAAATTGCATTAGAATTAAATACAAAAGGCACAATGCCGACTTAAGTACAAGACGACTGACCCTTCCTACTGTCTATGTTTTGAGCCATTCCTGTGACACTAGTTTTGGATTCCGATGCTTCACCTCAGGTTTACTGTATCCCTCTGACCTTCTTATTGACGATGAAACACAGAAATTGCATCGGAATTAAATACAAAAGGCACAATGCCGACTTCAGTACAAGACGACTGACTCTTCCTACTGTCTATGATTTGAACCATTCCTGTGACACTAGTTATAGATTCAGATACTTCACTTCAGGTTTACTGTATCCCTCTCACCTTATTGCCGATGAAACACAGAAATTGCATCGGAATTAAATACAAAAGGCACAATGCCGACTTAAGGACAAGAACACTGACCCTTCTTACTGACTATGTTTTGAACCATTCCTGTGACACTAGATATAGATTCCGATGCTTCACTTCAGAATTACTGTATCCCTTGGACCTTATTATTGACGATGAAACACAGAAATTGCATTGGAATTAAATAAAAAAGGCAAAATGCCGACTTAAGTACACGAAGACTGACTCTTCTTACTGTCTATGTTTTGAACCATTCCTGTGACACAAGATATAGATTCCGATGCTTCACTTCAGGTTTACTGTATCCCTTGGACCTTCTTATTGACGATGAAACACAGAAATTGCATCGGAATTTAAAAAAAAAGGAAAAATGCCGACTTAAGTACACGAAGACTGACTCTTCTTACTGTATATGTTTTGAACCATTCCTGTGACATTAGTTATAGATTCCGATGCTACACTCGAGGTTTACTGTATCCCTTGGTCCTTCTTATTGACGATGAAACACAGAAATTGCATCGGAATTAAATACAATAGGCACAATGCCGACTTAAGGACAAGAAGACTGACTCTTCTTACTGACTATGTTTTGAACCATTCCTGTGACACTAGTTATAGATTCCGATGCTTCACTTCAGGTTTATTGTATCCCTCTGACCTTCTTATTGACGATGAAACACAGAAATTGCATCGGAATTAAATACAAAAGGCACTATGCCGACTTAAGTTCAAGAAGACTGAGTCTTCTTACCGTCTATGTTTTGAACCATTCCTGTGACACTAGTTATAGATTCCGATGCTTCACTTCAGGTTTACTGTATCCCTTGGACCTTGTTATTGACGCTGAAACACAGAAATTGCATCGGAATTAAACAGAAAAGGCACAATGCCGACTTAAGTACAAAAATACTGACTCTTCTTACTGACTATGTTTTGAACCATTCCTGTGACACTAGTTATAGATTGCGATGCTTCACTTCAGGTTTACTGTATCCCTCTGACCATCTTATTGACGATGAAACACAGAAATTGCATCGGAATTAAATACAAAAGGCACTATACCGATTTAAGTACAAGAAGACTGACGCTTCCTACTGTCTATGATTTCAACCATTCGTGTGACACTAGTTATGGATTACGATGCTTCACTTCACGTTTACTGTATCCCTTGGACCTTCTTATTGACGATGAAACACAGAAATTGCATCGGAATTTAATACAAAAGGCACAATGCCGACTTATGTACATGATGACTGACTCTTCTTACTGTCTATGTTTTGAATCATTCCTGTGACACTAGTTATTGATTCAGATGTTACACTCCAGGTTTACTGTATCCCTTGGACCTTCTTATTGACGATGAAACACAGAAATTGCTTTGGAATTAAATACAAAAGGCACAATGCCGACTTAAGGACAAGAAGACTGACTGTTCTTACTGACTATGTTTTCACCATTCCTGTGACACTAGTTATAGAATCCGATGCTTCACTTCAGGTTTATTGTATCCCTCTAACCTTCGTATTGACGATGAAACACAGAAATTGCATCGGAAATATATAGAAAAGGCACAATGTCGATTTAAGTACAAGGAGACTGACTCTTCTTACTGTCTATGTTATGAACCATTCCTGTGACACTAGTTATAGATTCCGATGCTTCACTCCAGGTTTACTGGATCCCTTGGACCTTCTTATTGACGATGAAACACAGAAATTGCATTGGAATTAAATAGAAAAGGCACAATGAAGACTTAAGTACAAGAGGACTGAGTCTTCTTACTGACTATGTTTTGAACCATTCGTGTGACACTAGTTATAGATTCCGATGCTTCACTTCAGGTTTACTGTATACCTTGGACCTTCTTATTGACGATGAAACACAGAAATTGCATCGGAATTAAATACAAAAGGCACAATGCCGACTTAAGTACAAGAAGACTGACTCTTCCTACTGTCTATCTTTTGAACCATTCCTGTGACACTAGTTTTGGATTCCGATGCTTCACTTCAGGTTTACTGTATCCCTCTGACCTTCTTATTGACGATGAAACACAGAAATTGCATTAGAATTAAATACAAAAGGCACAATGCCGACTTAAGTACAAGACGACTGACCCTTCCTACTGTCTATGTTTTGAACCATGCCTGTGACACTAGTTATAGATTCAGATACTTAACTTCAGGTTTACTGTATCCCTCTGACCTTATTGCCGATGAAACACAGAAATTGCATCGGAATTAAATACAAAAGGCACAATGCCGGCTTAAGGACAAGAAGACTGACTCTTCTTACTGACTATGCTTTGAACCATTCCTGTGACACTAGTTATAGATTCCGATGCTGCACTTCAGTATTACTGTTTCCCTTGGACCTTCTTATTGACGATGAAACAGAGAAATTGCATTGGAATTAAATACAAAACGCACAATGCCGACTTAAGTACAAGAAGACTGACTCATCCTACTGTCTATGTTTTGAATCATTTCTGTGAAACTAGTTATAGAGTCCGATGCTTCACTTCAGGTTTACTGTATCCCTTGGGTCTTCTTATTGACGATGAATCACAGAAATTGCATCGGAATTAAATACAAAACGCACAATGCCGACTTAAGTACAAGACGTCTGATTCTTCCTACTGTCTATGTTTTGAACCATTACTGTGACACTAGTTATAGATTCCGATGCTTCACTCGAGGATTACTGTATCCCTTGGACCTTCTTATTGATGATGAAACACAGAAATTGCATCGGAATTAAATACAAAAGGCACAATGCCGACATAAGGCAAAGAAGACTGACTCTTCTTACTGACTACGGTTTTAACCATTCCTGTGACACTAGCTAAACAATTCCGATGCTTCACTTCAGGTTTACTGTATACCTCGGACCTTCTTATTGACGATGAAACACAGAAATTGCATCGGAATTAAATACAAAAGGCACTATGCCGACTTAAGTACAAGAAGACTGACACTTCTAACTGTCTATGTTTTGAACCATTCCTGTGACACTAGTTATAGATTCCGATGCTACACTCCAGGTTTACTGTATCCCTTGGACCTTCGTATTGACGATGAATCACAGAAATTGTATCGGAATTAAATACAAAAGGCACAATGTCGACTTAAGTACAAGGAGACTGACTCTTCTTACTGTCTATGTTATGAACCATTCCTGTGTCACTAGTTATTGATTCCGATGCTTCACTTCAGGTTTACTGGATCCCTTCAGACCTTCTTATTGACGATGAAACACAGAAATTGCATCGGAATTAAATAGAAAAGGCACAATGCCGACTTAAGTACAAGAAGACTGACTCTTCTTACTGACTATGTTTTGAACCATTCGTGTGACACTAGTTATAGATTCCGATGCTTCACTTCAGGTTTACTGTATACTTTGGACCTTCTTATTGACGATGAAACAGAGAAATTGCATCGGAATTAAATACAAAAGGCACAATGCCGACTTAAGTACAAGAAGACTGACTCTTCCTACTGTCTATATTTTGAGCCATTCCTGTGACACTAGTTTTGGATTCCGATGCTTCACTTCAGGCTTACTGTATCCCTCTGACCTTCTTATTGACGATGAAACACAGAAATTGCATCGGAATTAAATACAAAAGGCACAATGCCGACTTAAGGACAAGAACACTGACCCTTCTTACTGACTATGTTTTGAACCATTCCTGTGACACTAGTTATAGATTCCGATGCTTCTCTTCAGTATTACTGTTTCCCTTGGACCTTCTAATTGACGATGAAACAGAGAAATTGCATCGGAATTAAATACAAAAGGCACAATGCCGACATAAGGCAAAGAAGACTGACTCTTCCTACTGACTACGGTTGTAACCATTCCTGTGACACTAGCTAAAGAATTCCGATGCTTCACTTCAGGTTTACTGTATACCTCGGACCTTCTTATTGACGATGAGACTTAGAAATTGCATCGGAATTAAATACAAAAGACACAACGCCGACTTAACTACCAGAAGACTGACTGGTCCAACTGTCTATGTTTTGAACCATTCCTGTGACACTAGTTATAGATTCCGATGCTTCACTTCAGGTTTACTGTAGCCATCTGACCGTCTTATTGACGATGAAACACAGAAATTGCATCGGAATCAAATAGAAAAGGCACAATGCCGACTTAAGTACAAGATGTCTGATTCTTCCTACTGTCTATGTTTTGAACCACTACTGTGACACTAGTTATAGATTCCGATGCTTCTCTCCAGGATTACTGTATCCCTTGGACCTTCTTATGGACGATGAAACACAGAAATTGCATCGGAAATAAATACAAAAGGAACAATGCCGACTAAAGTACTTGAAGACCGACTCTTCCTACTGACTATGTTTTGAAACATTCCTGTGATACTAGTTATAGATTATGATGCTTCACTTGATGTTTACTGTACCCCTTGGACCTTCTAATTGACGATGAAACACCGAAATTGCAGCGGAATTTAATACAAAAGGCACAATGCCGACTTATGTACAAGATGACTGACTCTTCTTACTGTCTATGTTTTGAACCATTCTTGTGACACTAGTTATAGATTCCGATGCTACACTCCAGGTTTACTGTATCCCTTGGACCTTCTTATTGACGATGAAACACAGAAATTGTATCGGAATTAAATACAAAAGGCACAATGCCGACTTAGGGACTAGAAGACTGACTCTTCTTACTGACTATGTTTTGAAGCATCCCTGTGACACTAGTTATAGATTCCGATGCTACACTCCAGGTTTACTGTATCCCTTGGACCTTCTTATTGACGATGAAACACAGAAATTGCATCGGAATTAAATACAAAAGGCACAATGCCGACTTAAGGACAAGAAGACTGACTGTTCTTACTGACTATGTTTTGAACCATTCCTGTGACACTAGTTTTGGATTCCGATGCTTCACTTCAGGTTTACTGTATCCCTCTGACCTTCTTATTGACGATGAAACACAGATATTGCATCGGAAGTAAATACAAAAGGCACAAAGCCGACTTAAGTACAAGACGACTGACTCTTCCTACTGTCTATGATTTGAACCATTCCTGTGACACTAGTTATAGATTCAGATACTTCACTTCAGGTTTACAGTATCCCTCTGACCTTATTGCCGATGAAACACAGAAATTGCATCCGAATTAAATACAAAAGGCACAATGCCGACTTAAGGACAAGAAGACTGACCCTTATTACTGACTATGTTTCGAACCATTCCTGTGACACTAGTCATAGATTCCGATGCTTCACTTTAGTATTACTGTTTCCCTTGGACCTTCTTATTGACGATGTAACAGAGAAATTGCATCGGAATTAAATACAAAAGGCACAATGCCGACTTAAGTACAAGAAGACTGACTCTTCCCACTGTCTATGATTTGAACCATTTCTGTGAAACTAGTTATAGAGTCCGATGCTTCACTTCAGGTTTACTGTATCCCGTGGGCCTTCTTATTGACGATGAATCACAGAAATTGCATCGGAATTAAATACAAAAGGCACAATGCAGACTTAAGTACAAGAAGACTGAATCTTCTTACTGTCTATACTTTGAACCATTCCTTTGACACTAGGTATAGATTCCGATGCTTCACTCCAGGTTTACTGTATCCCTTGGACCTTCTTATTGACGATGAAACACAGAAATTGTATCGGAATAAATACAAAAGGCACAATGCCGACTTAGGGACTAGAAGACTGACTCTTCTTACTGACTATGTTTTGAACCATCCCTGTGACACTAGTTATTGATTCCGATGCTTCACTTCAGGTTTACTGTATCCCTTGGACCTTATAATTGACGATGAAACACAGAAATTGCATCGGAATTAAATAAAAAAGGCAAAATGCCGACTTAAGTACACGAAGAATGACTCTTCTTGCGGTCTATGTTTTGAACCATTCCTGTGACACTAGTTATAGATTGCGATGTTACACTCCAGGTTTACCGTATCTCTTGGACCTTCTTATTGACGATGAAACACAGAAATTGCATCGGAATTAAATACAAAAGGCACAATGCCGACTTAAGGACAAGAAGACTGACTGTTCTTACTGACTATGTTTTGAACCATTCCTGTGACACTAGTTATAGAATCCGATGCATCACTTCAGGTTTATTGTATCCCTCTAACCTTCGTATTGACGATGAAACACAGAATTTGCATCGGAATTAAATAGAAAAGGCACAATGTCGACTTAAGTACAAGGAGAATGACTCTTCTTACTGTCTATGTTATGAACCATTCCTGTGACACTAGTTATAGATTCCGATGCTTCACTCCTGGTTTACTGGATCCCTTGGACCTTCTTATTGACGATGAAACACAGAAATTGCATCGGAATTAAATAGAAAATGCACAATGCCGACTTAAGTACAAGAAGACTGACTCTTCTTACTGACTATGTTTTGAACCATTCGTGTGACACTAGTTATAGATTCCGATGCTTCACTTCAGGTTTACTGTATACCTTGGACCTTCTTATTGACGATGAAACACAGAAATTGCATCGGAATTAAATACAAAAGGCACAATGTCGACTTAAGTACAAGAAGACTGACTCTTCCTACTGTCTATGTTTTGAGCCATTCCTGTGACACTAGTTTTGGATTCCGATGCTTCACTTCAGGTTTACTGTATCCCTCTGACCTTCTTATTGACGATGAAACACAGATATTGCATCGGAATTAGATACAAAAGGCACAATGCCGACTTAAGTACAAGACGACTGACTCTTCCTACTGTCTATGATTTGAACCATTCCTGTGACACTAGTTATAGATTCAGATACTTCACTTCAGGTTTACTGTATCCCTCTGACCTTATTGCCGATGAAACACAGAAATTGCATCGGAATTAAATACAAAAGGCACAATGCCGACTTAAGGACAAGAAGACTGACCCTTCTTACTGACTATGTTTCGAACCATTCCTGTGACACTAGTTATAGATTCCGATGCTTCACTTCAGTATTACTGTTTCCCTTGGACCTTCTTATTGACGATGAAACAGAGAAATTGCATCGGAATTAAATACAAAAGGCACAATGCCGACTTAAGTACAGGAAGACTGACTCTTCCTACTGTCTATGTTTTGAACCATTTCTGTGAAACTAGTTATAGAGTCCGATGCTTCACTTCAGGTTTTCTGTATCCCTTGGACCTTCTTATTGACGATGAATCACAGAAATTGCATCGGAATTAAATACAAAAGGCACAATGCAGACTTAAGTACAAGAAGACTGAATCTTCTTACTGTCTATACTTTGAACCATTCCTTTGACACTAGGTATAGATTCCGATGCTTCACTTCAGGTTTACTGTATCCCTTGGACCTTCTTGTGGCCGATGAAACACAGACATTGCATCGGGATTAAATACAAAAGGCACAATGCCGACTTAAGTACAAGACGTCTGATTCTTCCTACTGTCTATGTTTTGAACCATTACTGTGACACTAGTTATAGATTCCGATGCTTCTCACCAGGATTACTATATCCCTTGGACCTTCTTATTGACGATGAAACACAGAAATTGCATCGGAATTAAATACAAAAGGCACAATGCCGACTTAAGGACTAGAAGACTGACTCTTCTTACTGACTATGTTTTGAACCATCCCTGTGACACTAGTTATTGATTCCGATGCTTCACTTCAGGTTTACGGTTCCCTTGGACCTTATTATTGACGATGAAACACAGAAATTGCATCGGAATTAAATAAAAAAGGCAAAATGCCGACTTAAGTACACGAAGACAGACTCTTCTTACTGTCTAAGCTTTGAACCATTCCTGTGACACTAGTTATAGATTCCGATGTTACACTCCAGGTTTACTGTATCCCTTGGACCTTCTTATTGACGATGAAACACAGAAATTGCATCGGAATTAAACACAAAAGGCACAATGCCGACTTAAGGACAAGAAGACTGACTGTTCTTACTGACTATGTTTGAACTATTCCTGTGACACTAGTTATAGATTCCGATGCTTCACTTCAGTATTACTGTTTCCCTTGGACCTTCTTATTGACGATGAAACAGAGAAATTGCATCGGAATTAAATACAAAACTCACAATGCCGACTTAAGTACAAGAAGACTGACGCTTCTTACTGTCTGTGTCTTGAACCATTCCTTTGACACTATTTATGGATTCCGATGCTTCACTTGTGGTTTACTGTATCCCTCTGACCTTCTTATTGACGATGATACACAGAAATTGCATCTTAATTAAATACAAAAGGCACAATGAAGACTTAAGTACAAGAAGACTGACACTTCTTACTGTATATGTTTTGAACCATTCCTGTGACACTAGTTATAGATTCCGATGCTTCACTTCAGGTTTACTGTATCCCTCTGACCTTCGTATTGACGATCAAACACAGAAAATTGATCGGAATAAAATCAAAAGGCACAATGCCGACATAAGGCAAAGAAGACTGACTCTTGTTACTGACTACGGTTTTAACCATTCCTGTGACACTAGCTAAAGAATTCCGATGCTTCACTTCAGGTTTACTGTATACCTCGGAACTTCTTATTGACGACGAAACACAGAAATTGCATCGGAATTAAATACAAAAGACACAATGCCGACTTAAGTACCAGAAGACTGACTGATCCAACTGTCTATGTTTTGAACCATTCCTGTGACACTAGTTATAGATTCCGATGCTTCACTTCAGGTTTACTGTATCCATCTGACCGTCTTATTGACGATGAAACACAGAACTTGCATCGGCATCAAATAGAAGAGGCACAATGCCGACTTAAGGACTAGAAGCCTGACTCTTCCTACTGTCTATGGTTTGAACCATTCCTGTGACCCTAGTTATAGATTCCGATGCTTCACTTCAGGTTTACTGTATCCCTTGGACCATCTTATTGACGATGAAACACAGAAATTGCATTGGAATTCAGTACAAAAGGCACAATGCTGACTTAACTACAAGAAGACTGAATCTTCGTACTGACTATGCTTTGAACCATTCCTGTGACACTAGTTATAGATTCCGATTCTTCACTTCAGGATTACTGTATCCCTCTGACCTTCTTAGTGACGATGAGACACAGAAATTGCATCGGAATTAAATACAAAAAGCACAATGCCGACTTAAGTACAAGAATACTGACTCATCTTACTGTCTATGTTTTGAACCGTCCCCGTGACACTAGTTATAGATTCCAATGCTTCACTCCAGGTTTACTGTTTCCCTGGGACCTTCTTATTGACGATGAAACACTGGAATTGCATCATAATTAAATAGAAATGGCACAATGCCGATTTAAGTACAAGAAGACTGACGTTTCTTATTTACTATATTTTGAACCATTTCTGTGACACTAGTTAAAGATTCCGATGCTTCACTTGAGGTCTACTGTATCCCTTGGACCATCTTATTGACGTTGATACACAGAAATTGCATCGGAATTAAATACAAAAGGCACAATGCCGACTTAAGTACAAGAAGACTGACTTTTCTTACTGTCTACGTTTTGAACCATTCCATTGACACTAGTAATAGATTCCGATGCTTCACTCCAGGTTTACTGTATCCCTTGGACCTTCTTACTGACGATGAAACAATGAAATTGCATCGGAATGAAATACAAAAGGCACAATGCCGACTTAAGTAAAAGGAGGCTGACTCTTCTTACTGTCTATGATTTGAACCATTCCTGTGACACTAGTTATGGATTCCGATGCTTCACTCCAGGTTTACTGTATCCCTTGGACCTTCTTATTGACGATGAAACACAGAAATTGCATCCGAATTAAATAGAAAATGCACAATGATGACTTAAGTACAAGAAGACTGACTATTCTTACTGACTATGCTTTGCACCATTCCTGTGACACTAGTTATAGATTCCGATGCTTCACTTTAGGATTACTGTATCCCTCTGAACTTCGTAATGACGATGAAACACAGATATTGTATCGGAATTAAATACAATAGGCACAATGCCGACTTAAGTACAAGAAGACTGACTCTTCTTACTGACTATGTTTTGATCCATTCCTGTGACACTAGTTATAAATATCGATGCTTCACTTCAGGTTTACTGGATCCCTTGGATCTTCTTATTGACGATGAAACACAAAGATTGCATCGGAATTAAATACAAAAGGCACAATGCAGAATTAGGTACAAGAAGACTGACTCTTCTTACTGTCAATGTTTTGATCCATTCCTGTGACACTAGTTATGGATTCCGATTCTTCACTCCAGGTTTACTGTATCCCTTGTACATTCTTATTGACGATGAAACACAGAAATTGCATCGGAATTAAATACAAAAGGCACAATGCCGACTAAAGTACAAGAAGACTGACTCTTCTAACAGTCAATGTTTTGAACCATTCCTGTGACACTAGTTATAGATTCCGGTGCTTCACTCCTAGTTTACTGTTTCCTTGGGACCTTCTTATTGACGATGAAACACTGGAATTGCATCATAATTAAATAGAAAGGCACAATGCCGATTTAAGTACAAGAAGACTGACTTTTCTTACTGTCTATGTCTTGAACCATTCCATTGACACTAGTAATAGATTCCGATGCTTCACTCCAGGTTTACTGTATCCCTTTGACCTTCTTATTGACGATGAAACACAGAAATTGCATCGGAATTAAATAGGAAAGGCACAATGAGGACTTAAGTACAAGAAGACTGACTCTTCATACTGACTATGTTTTGAACCATTCATGTGACACTAGTTTTAGATTCCGATGCTTCACTTTAGGTTTATTGTATCCATTTGACCTTCTTATTGACGATGAAACACAGAAATTGCATCGGAATTAAGTAGAAAAGGCACAATGTCGACTAAAGTACAAGAAGACTGACTCTTATTATTGTCTATGTTTGAACCATTCCTGTGACACTAGTTATAGATTCCGATGCTTCACTCCAGGTTTACTTTATCCCTTGGGCCTTCTTATTGACGATGAAACACAGAAATTGCATCGGAATCAAATAGAAAAGGCACAATGCCGACTTAAGTACAAGAAGACTGACTCTTCTTACAGTCTATGCTTTTGAACCATTCCATTGACACTAGTAATAGATTCCGATGCTTCACTCCAGGTTTACTGTATCCCTTAGACCTTCTTATTGACGATGAAACACAGAAATTGCATCGGAATGAAATAGGAAAGGCACAATGTCGACTTAAGTACAAGAAGACTGACTCTTCTAATAGTCTATGTTTGAACCATTCCTGTGACACTAGTTATAGATTCCGATGCTTCACTCCAGGTTTACTGTACCATATGGGCCTTTTTATTGGCGATGAAACACAGAAATTGCATCGGAATTAAATACAAAAGGCACAATGCCGACTTAAGTACAAGAAGACTGACTCTTCCTACTCACAATGTTTTGAACCATTCCTGTGACACTAGTTTTAGAATCCGATGCTTCACTTCAGGTTTACTGTATCCCTCTGATCTTCTTATTGACGATGAAACACAGAAATTGCATCGGAATTAAATATAAAAGGCACAATGCCGACTTAAGTACAAGAAGACTAACTCTTCCTACTGTCTATGTTTGAACCATTCCTGTGACACAAGTTATAGATTCCGATGCTTCACTTCAGGTTTACTGTATTCCTCTGACCTTATTGCCGATGAAACACAGAAATTGCATCGGTATTAAATACAAAAATCACAATGCCGACTTAAGGACCAGAAGACTGACTCTTCTAACTGTCTATGTTTTGAACCATTCCTGTGACACTAGTTATAGATTCCGATGCTTCACTTCAGGTTTACTGTTTCTTTTGGACCTTCTTATTGACGATGAAACACAGAGATTGCATCGGAATTAAATACAAAAGGCACAATGCCGACTTAAGTACAAGAAGACTGACTCTTCTTACTGACTATGCTTTGAACCTTTCCTGTGACACTAGTTATAGATTCCGATGCTTCACTCCAGGTTTACTGCATCCCTTGGACTTTCGTATTGACGATGAAACACAGAAATTGCATCAGAATTAAATAGAAAATGCACAATGATGACTTAAGTACTAGAAGACTGACTCTTCTTACTGACTATGCTTTGAACCATTCCTGTGACACTAGTTATAGATTCCGATGCTTCACTTCAGGATTACTGTATACCATGGACATTCTTATTGACGAGGAAACACAGAAATTGCATCGGAATTAAATACAAAAGTCACAGTGCCGTCTTAAGTACAAGAAGACTGACTCTTCCTACTCCCAATGTTTTGAACCATTCCTGTGACACTAGTTATAGATTCCGATGTTACACTCCAGGTTTACTGTATCCCTCTGACCTTCTTATTGACGATCAAACACAGAACTTGCATCGGAATTATACATAAAAGGCACAATGCCGACTTAAGTACAAGAAGACTGACGCTTCTTACTGTCTATGTCTTGAACCATTCCTTTGACACTATTTATGGATTCCGATGCTTCACTTCTGGTTTACTGTATACCTCGGAACTTCTTATTGACGATGAAACACAGAAATTGCATCGGAATTAAATACAAAAGACACAACGGCGACTTAAGTACCAGAAGACTGACTGATCCAACTGTCTATGTTTTGAACCATTCCTGTGACACTAGTTATAGATTCCGATGCTTCACTTCAGGTTTACTGTATCCATCTGACCGTCTTATTGACGATGAAACACAGAAATTGCATCGGCATCAAATAGAAAAGGCACAATGCAGACTTAAGTACTAGAAGCCTGACTCTTCCTACTGTCTATGGTTTGAACCATTCCTGTGACACTAGTTATAGATTCCGATGCTTCACTTCAGGTTTACTGTATCCCTTGGACCATCTTATTGACAATGAAACACAGAAATTGCATTGGAATTCAGTACAAAAGGCACAATGCCGACTTAACTACAAGAAGACTGACTCTTCGTACTGACTATGCTTTGAACCATTCCTGTGACACTAGTTATAGATTCCGATTCTTCACTTCAGGATTACTGTATCCCTCTGACCTTCTTAGTGACGATGAGACACAGAAATTGCATCGGAATTAAATACAAAAAGCACAATGCAGACTTAAGTACAAGAATACTGACTTATCTTACTGTCTATGTTTTGAACCGTCCCCGTGACACTAGTTATAGATTCCGATGCTTCACTCCAGGTTTACTGTATCCCTTGGACCTTCTTATTGACGATGAATCACAGAAATTGCATCGGAATGAAATACAAAAGGCACAATGCCGACTTAAGTAAAAGTAGGCTGACTCTTCTTACTGTCTATGATTTGAACCATTCCTGTGACACTAGTTATGGATTCCGATGCTTCACTCCAGGTTTACTGTATCCCTTGGACCTTCGTATTGACGATGAAACACAGAAATTGCATCCGAATTAAATAGAAAATACACAATGATGACTTAAGTACAAGAAGACTGACTATTCTTACTGACTATGCTTTGAACCATTCCTGTGACACTAGTTATAGATTCCGATGCTTCACTTTAGGATTACTGTATCCCTCTGAACTTCTTATTGACGATGAAACACAAAGATTGCATCGGAATTAAATACAAAAGGCACAAAGCAGAATTAAGTACAAGAAAACTGACTCTTCTTACTGTCAATGCTTTGATCCATTCCTGTGACACTAGTTATAGATTCCGATTCTTCACTCCAGGTTTACTGTATCCCTTGGACCTTCTTATTGACGATGAAACACAGAAATTGCATCGGAATTAAATACAAAAGGCACAATGCCGACTAAAGTACAAGAAGACTGACTCTTCTAACAGTCAATGTTTTGAACCATTCCTGTGACACTAGTTATAGATTCCGGTGCTTCACTCCAGGTTTACTGTTTCCCTGGGACCTTCTTATTGACGATGAATCACTGGAATTGCATCATAATTAAATAGAAAACGCACAATGCCGACTTAAGTACACGAAGACTGACTCTTCATAATGACTATGATTTGAACCATTCATGTGACACTAGTTATAGATTCCGATGCTTCACTTCAGGTTTATTGTAACCATTTGACCTTCTTATTGACGATGAAACACAGAAATTGCATCGGAATTAAGTAGAAAAGGCACAATGTCGACGTAAGTACAAGAAGACTGACTCTTCTTATTGTCTATGTTTGAACCATTCCTGTGACACTAGTTATAGATTCCGATGCTTCACTCCAGGTTTACTGTATCCCTTGGGCCTTCTTATTGACGATGAAACACAGAAATTGCATCGGAATTAAATAGAAAAGGCACAATGCCGACTTAAGTAGAAGAAGACTGACTCTTTTTACTGACTATGTTTTGAACCATTCCTGTGACACTAGTTATAGATTCCGATGCTTCACTTGAGGTTTACTGTATCCCTTGGACCTTCTTATTGACGATGATACACAGAAATTGCATCGGAATTAAATACAAAAGGCACAATGCCGACTTAAGTACAAGAAGACTGACTCTTCTTACTGTCTATGTTTTGAACCATTCCATTGACACTAGTGATACATTCCGATGCTTCACTCCAGGTTTACTGTATCTCTTAGACCTTCTTATTGACGATGAAACACAGAAATTGCATCGGAATTAAATAGGAAAGGCACAATGTCGACTTAAGTACAACTAGACTGACTCTTCTTATTGTCTATGTTAGAACCATTCCTGTGACACTAGTTATAGATTGCGATGCTTCACTCCAGGTTTACTGTATCCCTTGGGCCTTCTTATTGACGATGAAACACAGAAATTGCATCGGAATTAAATAGAAAAGGCACAATGCCGACTTAAGTACAAGAAGACTGACTCTTCTTACTGACTATGTTTTGAACCATACCTGTGACACTAGTTATAAATTACGATGCTTCACTTCAGGTTTACTGTATACCGTGGACCTTCTTATTGACGATGAAACACAGAAATTGCATCGGAATTAAATACAAAAGGCACAATGCCGACTTAAGTACAAGAAGACTGACTCTTCCTACTCTCAATGCTTTGAACCATTCCTGTGACACTAGTTTTAGATTCCGATGCTACACTTCAGGTTTACTGTATCCCTCTGATCTTCTTATTGATGATGAAACACAGAAATTGCATCGGAATTAAATACAAAAAGCACAATGCCGACTTAAGTACAAGAAGACTGACTCTTTCTACTGTCTGTGTTTGAACCATTCCTGTGACACCAGTTATAGATTCCGATGCTTGACTTCAGGTTTACTGTATCCCTCTGACCTTCTTATTGCCGGTGAACCACAGAAATTGCATCTGATTTAAATACGAAAGGCACAATGCCAACTTAAGTACAAGAAGACTGACTCTTCTTACTGACTATGTTTTGAACCTTTCCTGTGACACTAGTTATAGATTCCGATGCTTCACTCCAGGTTTACTGTATCCCTTGGACCTTCATATTGACGATGAAACACAGAAATTGCATCAGAATTAAATAGAAAATGCACAATGCCGACTTAAGTACAAGAAGACTAACTTTTCTTACTGTCTAAGTTTTGAACCATTCCATTGACACTAGTAATAGATTCCGATGCTTCACTCCAGGTTTACTGTATCCCTTGGACCGTCTTATTGACGATGAAACACAGAAATTGCATCGGAATTAAATAGGAAAGGCACAATGAGGAATTAAGTACAAGAAGACTGACTCTTTATAATGACTATGTTTTGAACCATTCATGTGACACTAGTTATAGATTCCGATGCTTCACTTCAGGTTTATTGTATCCATTTGACCTTCTTATGGACGATGAAACACAGAAATTGCATCGGAATTAAGTAGAAAAGGCACAATGTCGACGTAAGTACAAGAAGACTGACTCTTCTTATTGTCTATGTTTGAACCATTCCTGTGACACTAGTTATAGATTCCGATGCTTCACTCCAGGTTTACTGTATCCCTTGGGCCTTCTTATTGACGATGAAACACAGAAATTGCATCGGAATTAAATAGAAAAGGCACAATGCCGACTTAAGTAGAAGAAGACTGACTCTTCTTACTGACTATGTTTTGAACCATTCCTGTGACACTAGTTATAGATTCCGATGCTTCACTTGAGGTTTACTGTATCCCTTGGACCTTCTTATTGACGATGATACACAGAAATTACATCGGAATTAAATACAAAAGGCACAATGTCGACTTAAGTACAAGAAGACTGACTCTTCTTACTGTCTATGTTTTGAACCATTCCATTGACACTAGTAATAGATTCCGATGCTTCACTCCAGGTTTACTGTATCTCTTAGACCTTCTTATTGACGATGAAACACAGAAATTGCATCGGAATTAAATAGGAAAGGCACAATGTCGACTTAAGTACAAGAAGACTGACTCTTCATATTGTCTATGTTTGAACCATTCCTGTGACACTAGTTATAGATTCCGATGCTTCACGCCAGGTTTACTGTATCCCTTGGGCCTTCTTATTGACGATGAAACACAGAAATTGCATCGGAATTAAATAGAAAAGGCACAATGCCGACTTAAGTACAAGAAGACTGACTCTTCTTACTGACTATGTTTTGAACCATACCTGTGACACTAGTTATAAATTACGATGCTTCACTTCAGGTTTACTGTATACCGTGGACCTTCTTATTGACGATGAAACACAGAAATTGCATCGGAATTAAATACAAAAGGCACAATGCCGACTTAAGTACAAGATGACTGACTCTTCCTACTCTCAATGTTTTGAACCATTCCTGTGACACTAGTTTTAGATTCCGATGCTTCACTTCAGGTTTACTGTATCCCTCTGATCTTCTTATTGATGATGAAACACAGAAATTGCATCGGAATTAAATACAAAAAGCGCAATGCCGACTTAAGTACAAGAAGACTGACTCTTTCTACTGTCTGTGTTTGAACCATTCCTGTGACACCAGTTATAGATTCCGATGCTTGACTTCAGGTTTACTGTATCCCTCTGACCTTCTTACTGCCGGTGAACCACAGAAATTGCATCTGATTTAAATACGAAAGGCACAATGCCAACTTAAGTACAAGAAGACTGACTCTTCTTACTGACTATGTTTTGAACCTTTCCTGTGACACTAGTTATAGATTCCGATGCTTCACTCCAGGTTTACTGTATCCCTTGGACCTTCATATTGACGATGAAACACAGAAATTGCATCAGAATTAAATAGAAAATGCACAATGCCGACTTAAGTACAAGAAGACTAACTTTTCTTACTGTCTAAGATTTGAACCATTCCATTGACACTAGTAATAGATTCCGATGCTTCACTCCAGGTTTACTGTATCCCTTGGACCGTCTTATTGACGATGAAACACAGAAATTGCATCGGAATTAAATAGGAAAGGCACAATGAGGAATTAAGTACAAGAAGACTGACTCTTCATAATGACTATGTTTTGAACCATTCATGTGACACTAGTTATAGATTCCGATGCTTCACTTCAGGTTTATTGTATCCATTTGACCGTCTTATGGACGATGAAACACAGAAATTGCATCGGAATTAAGTAGAAAAGGCACAATGTCGACGTAAGTACAAGAAGACTGACTCTTCTTATTGTCTATGTTTGAACCATTCCTGTGACACTAGTTATAGATTCCGATGCTTCACTCCAGGTTTACTGTATCCCTTGGGCCTTCTTATTGACGATGAAACACAGAAATTGCATCGGAATTAAATAGAAAAGGCACAATGCCGACTTAAGTAGAAGAAGACTGACTCTTCTTACTGACTATGTTTTGAAACATTCCTGTGACACTAGTTATAGATTCCGATGCTTCACTTGAGGTTTACTGTATCCCTTGGACCTTCTTATTGACGATGATACACAGAAATTACATCGGAATTAAATACAAAAGGCACAATGTCGACTTAAGTACAAGAAGACTGACTCTTCTTACTGTCTATGTTTTGAACCATTCCATTGACACTAGTAATAGATTCCGATGCTTCACTCCAGGTTTACTGTATCTCTTAGACCTTCTTATTGACGATGAAACACAGAAATTGCATCGGAATTAAATAGGAAAGGCACAATGTCGACTTAAGTACAAGAAGACTGACTCTTCTTATTGTCTATGTTTGAACCATTCCTGTGACACTAGTTATAGATTCCGATGCTTCATTGCAGGTTCACTGTATCCCTTGGGCCGTCTTATTGACGATGAATCACAGAAATTGCATCGGAATTAAATACAAAAGGCACAATGCAGACTTAAGTACAAGAAGACTGACTCTTCTTACTGTCTATAATTTGAACCATTCCTGTGACACTAGTTATAGATTACGATGCTTCACTTCAGGTTTACTGAATCCCTTGGACCTTCTTGTTGCCGATGAAGCACAGAAATTGCATCGGGATTAAATACAAAAGGCACAATGCCGACTTAAGTACAAGACGTCTGATTCTTCCTACTGTCTATGTTTTGAACCATTAATGTGACACTAGTTATAGATTCCGATGCTTCACTTCAGGTTTACTGTATCCCTTGGACCTTCTTGTTGCCGATGAAACACATAAATTGCATCGGAATTAAATACAAAAGGCACAATGCCGACATAAGGCAAAGAAGACTGACTCTTCTTACTGACTACGGTTTTAACCATTACTGTGACACTAGCTAAAGAATTCCGATGCTCACTTCAGATTTAATGTATACCTCGGACCTTCTTATTGACGATGAAACACAGAATTTGCATCGGAATTAAATACAAAAGACACAACGCCGACTTAAGTACCAGAAGACTGACTGTTCCAACTGTCTATGTTTGAACCATTCCGGTGACACCAGTTATAGATTCCGATGCTTCACTTCAGGTTTACTGTATCCGTCTGACCGTCTTATTGACGATGAAACACTGAAATTGCATCGGAATCAAATAGAAAATGCACAATGCCGACTTAAGTACAAGAATACTGACTCATCTTACTGTCTATGTTTTGAACTGTCCCTGTGACTCTAGTTATAGATTCCGATGCTTCACACCAGGTTTACTGTATCCCTTGGACCTTCTTATTGACGATGAAACACAGAAATTGCATCCGAATTAAATCGAAAATGCACAATGATGACTTAAGTACATGAAGACTGACTCTTCCTACTGTTTATGCTTTGAACCATCCCTGTGACACTAGATATAGATTCCGATGCTTCACTTCAGGTTTACTGTATCCCTTGGACCTTATTATTGACGATGAAACACAGAAATTGCATCGGGATTAAATAAAAAAGGCAAAATGCCGACTTAAAAACACGAAGACTGACTCTTCTTACTGTCTATGTTTTGAACCATACCTGTGACACTAGTTATAGATTCCGATGCTACACTCCAGGTTTACTGTATCCCTTGGACCTTCTTATTGACAATGAAACACAGAAATTGCATCGGAATTAAATACAATAGACACAATGCCGACATAAGGACAAGAAGACTGACTCTTCCTACTGACTATGTTTTGAACCATTCCTGTGACACTAGTTATAGATTCCGATGCTCACTTAAGGTTTATTGTATCCCTCTGATCCTCTTATTGACGATGAAACACAGAAATTGCATCGGAATTAAATAGAAAAGGCACAATGTCGACTTAAGTACAAGGAGACTGACTCATCTTACTGTCTATGTTTTGAACCATTCCTGTGACACTAGTTATAGATTCCGATGCTTCACTTCAGGTTTACTATATCCCTTGGACCTTGTTATTGACGCTGAAACACACTAATTGCATCGGAATTAAACACAAAAGGACCAATGCCGACTTAAGTACAAAAATTCTGACTCTTCTTACTGACTATGTTTGAACCATTCCTGTGACACTAGTTATAGATTGCGATGCTTCACTTCAGGTCTTCTGTATCCCTCTGACCATCTTATTGACGATGAAACACAGAAATTGCATCGGAATTAAATACAAAAGGCGCTATGCCGACTTAAGTACAAGAAGACTGACTCTTCTTACTGTCTATGTTTTGAACCATTCCTGTAACACTAGTTATAGATTCCGATGCTTCACTTCAGATTTACTGTATCCCTTGGACCTTCTTATTGACGATGAAACACAGAAATTGCATCGGAATTAAATACAAAAGGCACAATGCCGACTTAAGTACTTGAAGACCGACTCTTCCTACTGACTATGTTTTGAACCATTCCTGTGATACTAGTTATAGATTCCGATGCTTCACTTGATGTTTACTGTATCCCTTGGACCTTCTTATTGACGATGAAACACAGAAATTGCATCGGAATTTAATACAAAAGGCACAATGCCGACTTATGTACAAGATGACTGACTCTTCTTACTGTCTATGTTTTGAACCATTCCTGTGACACTAGTTATAGATTCCGGTGTTACACTCCAGGTTTACTGTATTCCTTGGACCTTCTTATTGACGATGAAACACAGAAATTGCATCGGAATTAAATACAAAAGGCACAATGCCGACTTAAGTACAAGAAGACTGACTCTTCCTACTGTCTATGTTTTGAACCATTTCTGTGAAACTAGTTATAGAGTCCGATGCTTCACTTCAGGTTTACTGTATCCCTTGCACATGCTTATTGACGATGAAACACAGAAATTGCATCGGAATTAAATACAAAAGGCACAATGCCGACTTAAGTACAAGAAGTCTGACGCTTCCTACTGTCTATGTTTTCAACCATTCCTGTGACACTAGTTATAGATTCCGATACATCACTTCAGGTTTACTGTATCCCTCTGACCTTATTGCCGATGAAACACAGATATTGCATCGGAATCAAATACAAAAGGCTCAATGCCGACTTAAGTACAAGAAGACTGACTCTTCCTACTGTCTATGTTTTGAACCATTCCTGTGACACTAGATATAGATTCCGATGCTTCACTTCAGAATTACTGTATCCCTTGGACCTTATTATTGACGATGAAACACAGAAATTGCATCGGAATTAAATAAAAAAGGCAAAATGCCGACTTAAGTACACGAAGACTGACTCTTCTTACTGTCTATGTTTTGAACCATTCCTGTGACACTAGATATAGATTCCGATGCTTCACTTCAGGTTTACTGTATCCCTTGGACCTTCTTATTGACGATGAAACACAGAAATTGCATCGGAATTTAAAAAAAAAGGAAAAATGCCGACTTAAGTACACGAAGACTGACTCTTCTTACTGTATATGTTTTGAACCATTCCTGTGACACTAGTTATAGATTCCGATGCTACACTCGAGGTTTACTGTATCCCTTGGTCCTTCTTATTGACGATGAAACACAGAAATTGCATCGGAATTAAATACAATAGGCACAATGCCGACTTAAGGACAAGAAGACTGACTCTTCTTACTGACTATGTTTTGAACCATTCCTGTGACACTAGTTATAGATTCCGATGCTTCACTTCAGGTTTATTGTATCCCTCTGACCTTCTTATTGACGATGAAACACAGAAATTGCATCGGAATTAAATACAAAAGGCACTATGCCGACTTAAGTACAAGAAGACTGAGTCTTCTTACCGTCTATGTTTAGAACCATTCCTGTGACACTAGTTATAGATTCCGATGCTTCACTTCAGGTTTACTGTATCGCTTGGACCTTGTTATTGACGCTGAAACACAGAAATTGCATCGGAATTAAACACAAAAGGCACAATGCCGACTTAAGTACAAAAATACTGACTCTTCTTACTGACTATGTTTTGAACCATTCCTGTGACACTAGTTATAGATTGCGATGCTTCACTTCAGGTTTACTGTATCCCTCTGACCATCTTATTGACGATGAAACACAGAAATTGCATCGGAATTAAATACAAAAGGCACTATACCGATTTAAGTACAAGAAGACTGACGCTTCCTACTGTCTATGATTTCAACCATTCGTGTGACACTAGTTATGGATTACGATGCTTCACTTCACGTTTACTGTATCCCTTGGACCTTCTTATTGACGATGAAACACAGAAATTGCATCGGAATTAAATACAAAAGGCACAATGCCGACTTAAGTACTTGAAGACCGACTCTTCCTACTGACTATGTTTTGAACCATTCCTGTGATACTAGTTATAGAATCCGATGCTTCACTTGATGTTTACTGTATCCCTTGGACCTTCTTATTGACGATGAAACACAGAAATTGCATCGGAATTTAATACAAAAGGCACAATGCCGACTTATGTACATGATGACTGACTCTTCTTACTGTCTATGTTTTGAACCATTCCTGTGACACTAGTTATTGATTCAGATGTTACACTCCAGGTTTACTGTATCCCTTGGACCTTCTTATTGACGATGAAACACAGAAATTGCTTTGGAATTAAATACAAAAGGCACAATGCCGACTTAAGGACAAGAAGACTGACTGTTCTTACTGACTATGTTTTCACCATTCCTGTGACACTAGTTATAGAATCCGATGCTTCACTTCAGGTTTATTGTATCCCTCTAACCTTCGTATTGACGATGAAACACAGAAATTGCATCGGAAATATATAGAAAAGGCACAATGTCGATTTAAGTACAAGGAGACTGACTCTTCTTACTGTCTATGTTATGAACCATTCCTGTGACACTAGTTATAGATTCCGATGCTTCACTCCAGGTTTACTGGATCCCTTGGACCTTCTTATTGACGATGAAACACAGAAATTGCATTGGAATTAAATAGAAAAGGCACAATGAAGACTTAAGTACAAGAGGACTGACTCTTCTTACTGACTATGTTTTGAACCATTCGTGTGACACTAGTTATAGATTCCGATGCTTCACTTCAGGTTTACTGTATACCTTGGACCTTCTTATTGACGATGAAACACAGAAATTGCATCGGAATTAAATACAAAAGGCACAATGCCGACTTAAGTACAAGAAGACTGTCTCTTCCTACTGTCTATGTTTTGAATTATTCCTGTGACACTAGTTTTGGATTCCGATGCTTCACTTCAGGTTTACTGTATCCCTCTGACCTTCTTATTGACGATGAAACACAGAAATTGCATTAGAATTAAATACAAAAGGCACAATGCCGACTTAAGTACAAGACGACTGACCCTTCCTACTGTCTATGTTTTGAACCATTCCTGTGACACTAGTTATAGATTCAGATACTTAACTTCAGGTTTACTGTATCCCTCTGACCTTATTGCCGATGAAACACAGAAATTGCATCGGAATTAAATACAAAAGGCACAATGCCGGCTTAAGGACAAGAAGACTGACTCTTCTTAGTGACTATGCTTTGAACCATTCCTGTGACACTAGTTATAGATTCCGATGCTTCACTTCAGTATTACTGTTTCCCTTGGACCTTCTTATTGACGATGAAACAGAGAAATTGCATTGGAATTAAATACAAAACGCACAATGCCGACTTAAGTACAAGAAGACTGACTCATCCTACTGTCTATGTTTTGAATCATTTCTGTGAAACGAGTTATAGAGTCCGATGCTTCACTTCAGGTTTACTGTATCCCTTGGGCCTTCTTATTGACGATGAATCACAGAAATTGCATCGGAATTAAATACAAAACGCACAATGCCGACTTAAGTACAAGACGTCTGATTCTTCCTACTGTCTATGATTTGAACCATTACTGTGACACTAGTTATAGATTCCGATGCTTCACTCGAGGATTACTGTATCCCTTGGACCTTCTTATTGACGATGAAACACAGAAATTGCATCGGAATTAAATACAAAAGGCACAATGCCGCCATAAGGCAAAGAAGACTGACTCTTCTTACTGACTACGGTGTTAACCATTCCTGTGACACTAGCTAAAGAATTCCGATGCTTCACTTCAGGTTTACTGTATACCACGGACCTTCTTATTGACGATGAAACACAGAAATTGCATCGGAATTAAATACAAAAGGCACTATGCCGACTTAAGTACAAGAAGACTGACTCTTCTAACTGTCTATGTTTTGAACCATTCCTGTGACACTAGTTATAGATTCCGATGCTTCACTTCAGATTTACTGTATCCCTTGGACCTTCGTATTGACGATGAAACACAGAAATTGCATCGGAATTAAATACAAAAGGCACAATGCCGACTTAAGTACAAGAAAACTGACGCTTCCTACTGTCTATATTTTCAACCATTTGTGTGACACTAGTTATAGATTACGATGCTTCACTTCACGTTTACTGTATCCCTTGGACCTTCTTATTGACGATGAAACACAGAATTTGCATCGGAATTAAAAACAAAAGGCACAATGCCGACTTAAGTACTTGAAGACCGACTCTTCCTACTGACTATGTTTTGAACCATTCCTGTGATACTAGTTATAGATTCCGATGCCTCACTTGATTTTTACTGTATCCCTTGGACCTTCTTATTGACGATGAAACACAGAATTTGCATCGGAATTTAATACAAAAGGCACAATGCCGACTTATGTACAAGATGACTAACTCTTCTTACTGTCTATGTTTTGAACCATTCCTGTGACACTAGTTATAGATTCCGATGCTACACTCCAGGTTTACTGTATCCCTTGGACCTTCGTATTGACGATGAATCACAGAAATTGTATCGGAATTAAATACAAAAGGCACAATGTCGACTTAAGTACAAGGAGACTGACTCTTCTTACTGTCTATGTTATGAACCATTCCTGTGTCACTAGTTATTGATTCCGATGCTTCACTTCAGGTTTACTGGATCCCTTCAGACCTTCTTATTGACGATGAAACACAGAAATTGCATCGGAATTAAATAGAAAAGGCACAATGCCGACTTAAGTACAAGAAGACTGACTCTTCTTACTGACTATGTTTTGAACCATTCGTGTGACACTAGTTATAGATTCCAATGCTTCACTTCAGGTTTACTGTATACTTTGGACCTTCTTATTGACGATGAAACAGAGAAATTGCATCGGAATTAAATACAAAAGGCACAATGCCGACTTAAGTACAATAAGACTGACTCTTCCTACTGTCTATGTTTTGAGCCATTCCTGTGACACTAGTTTTGGATTCCGATGCTTCACCTCAGGTTTACTGTATCCCTCTGACCTTCTTATTGACGATGAAACACAGAAATTGCATCGGAATTAAATACAAAAGGCACAATGCCGACTTCAGTACAAGACGACTGACTCTTCCTACTGTCTATGATTTGAACCATTCCTGTGACACTAGTTATAGATTCAGATACTTCACTTCAGGTTTACTGTATCCCTCTCAAATTATTGCCGATGAAACACAGAAATTGCATCGGAATTAAATACAAAAGGCACAATGCCGACTTAAGGACAAGAACACTGACCCTTCTTACTGACTATGTTTTGAACCATTCGTGTGACACTAGATATAGATTCCGATGCTTCACTTCAGAATTACTGTATCCCTTGGACCTTATTATTGACGATGAAACACAGAAATTGCATCGGAATTAAATAAAAAAGGCAAAATGCCGACTTAAGTACACGAAGACTGACTCTTCTTACTGTCTATGTTTTGAACCACTCCTGTGACACTAGATATAGATTCCGATGCTTCACTTCAGGTTTACTGTATCCCTTGGACCTTCTTATTGACGATGAAACACAGAAATTGCATCGGAATTTAAAAAAAAAGGAAAAATGCCGACTTAAGTACACGAAGACTGACTCTTCTTACTGTATATGTTTTGAACCATTCCTGTGACACTAGTTATAGATTCCGATGCTACACTCGAGGTTTACTGTATCCCTTGGTCCTTCTTATTGACGATGAAACACAGAAATTGCATCGGAATTAAATACAATAGGCACAATGCCGACTTAAGGACAAGAAGACTGACTCTTCTTACTGACTATGTTTTGAACCATTCCTGTGACACTAGTTATAGATTCCGATGCTTCACTTCAGGTTTATTGTATCCCTCTGACCTTCTTATTGACGATGAAACACAGAAATTGCATCGGAATTAAATACAAAAGGCACTATGCCGACTTAAGTTCAAGAAGACTGAGTCTTCTTACCGTCTATGTTTTGAACCATTCCTGTGACACTAGTTATAGATTCCGATGCTTCACTTCAGGTTTACTGTATCCCTTGGACCTTGTTATTGACGCTGAAACACAGAAATTGCATCGGAATTAAACACAAAAGGCACAATGCCGACTTAAGTACAAGAATACTGACTCTTCTTACTGACTATGTTTTGAACCATTCCTGTGACACTAGTTATAGATTGCGATGCTTCACTTCAGGTTTACTGTATCCCTCTGACCATCTTATTGACGATGAAACACAGAAATTGCATCGGAATTAAATACAAAAGGCACTATACCGATTTAAGTACAAGAAGACTGACGCTTCCTACTGTCTATGATTTCAACCATTCGTGTGACACTAGTTATGGATTACGATGCTTCACTTCACGTTTACTGTATCCCTTGGACCTTCTTATTGACGATGAAACACAGAAATTGCATCGGAATTTAATACAAAAGGCACAATGCCGACTTATGTACATGATGACTGACTCTTCTTACTGTCTATGTTTTGAATCATTCCTGTTACACTAGTTATTGATTCAGATGTTACACTCCAGGTTTACTGTATCCCTTGGACCTTCTTATTGACGATGAAACACAGAAATTGCTTTGGAATTAAATACAAAAGGCACAATGCCGACTTAAGGACAAGAAGACTGACTGTTCTTACTGACTATGTTTTCACCATTCCTGTGACACTAGTTATAGAATCCGATGCTTCACTTCAGGTTTATTGTATCCCTCTAACCTTCGTATTGACGATGAAACACAGAAATTGCATCGGAAATATATAGAAAAGGCACAATGTCGATTTAAGTACAAGGAGACTGACTCTTCTTACTGTCTATGTTATGAACCATTCCTGTGACACTAGTTATAGATTCCGATGCTTCACTCCAGGTTTACTGGATCCCTTGGACCTTCTTATTGACGATGAAACACAGAAATTGCATTGGAATTAAATAGAAAAGGCACAATGAAGACTTAAGTACAAGAGGACTGACTCTTCTTACTGACTATGTTTTGAACCATTCGTGTGACACTAGTTATAGATTCCGATGCTTCACTTCAGGTTTACTGTATACCTTGGACCTTCTTATTGACGATGAAACACAGAAATTGCATCGGAATTAAATACAAAAGGCACAATGCCGACTTAAGTACAAGAAGACTGACTCTTCCTACTGTCTATCTTTTGAACCATTCCTGTGACACTAGTTTTGGATTCCGATGCTTCACTTCAGGTTTACTGTATCCCTCTGACCTTCTTATTGACGATGAAACACAGAAATTGCATTAGAATTAAATACAAAAGGCACAATGCCGACTTAAGTACAAGACGACTGACCCTTCCTACTGTCTATGTTTTGAACCATTCCTGTGACACTAGTTATAGATTCAGATACTTAACTTCAGGTTTACTGTATCCCTCTGACCTTATTGCCGATGAAACACAGAAATTGCATCGGAATTAAATACAAAAGGCACAATGCCGGCTTAAGGACAAGAAGACTGACTCTTCTTACTGACTATGCTTTGAACCATTCCTGTGACACTAGTTATAGATTCCGATGCTTCACTTCAGTATTACTGTTTCCCTTGGACCTTCTTATTGACGATGAAACAGAGAAATTGCATTGGAATTAAATACAAAACGCACAATGCCGACTTAAGTACAAGAAGACTGACTCATCCTACTGTCTATGTTTTGAATCATTTCTGTGAAACTAGTTATAGAGTCCGATGCTTCACTTCAGGTTTACTGTATCCCTTGGGTCTTCTTATTGACGATGAATCACAGAAATTGCATCGGAATTAAATACAAAACGCACAATGCCGACTTAAGTACGAGACGTCTGATTCTTCCTACTGTCTATGTTTTGAACCATTACTGTGACACTAGTTATAGATTCCGATGCTTCACTCGAGGATTACTGTATCCCTTGGACCTTCTTATTGACGATGAAACACAGAAATTGCATCGGAATTAAATACAAAAGGCACAATGCCGACATAAGGAAAAGAAGACTGACTCTTCTTACTGACTACGGTTTTAACCATTCCTGTGACACTAGCTAAACAATTCCGATGCTTCACTTCAGGTTTACTGTATACCTCGGACCTTCTTATTGACGATGAAACACAGAAATTGCATCGGAATTAAATACAAAAGGCACTATGCCGACTTAAGTACAAGAAGACTGACTCTTCTAACTGTCTATGTTTTGAACCATTCCTGTGACACTAGTTATAGATTCCGATGCTACACTCCAGGTTTACTGTATCCCTTGGACCTTCGTATTGACGATGAATCACAGAAATTGTATCGGAATTAAATACAAAAGGCACAATGTCGACTTAAGTACAAGGAGACTGACTCTTCTTACTGTCTATGTTATGAACCATTCCTGTGTCACTAGTTATTGATTCCGATGCTTCACTTCAGGTTTACTGGATCCCTTCAGACCTTCTTATTGACGATGAAACAGAGAAATTGCATCGGAATTAAATACAAAAGGCACAATGCCGACTTAAGTACAAGAAGACTGACTCTTCCTACTGTCTATATTTTGAGCCATTCCTGTGACACTAGTTATAGATTCCGATGCTTCACTTCAGGCTTACTGTATCCCTCTGACCTTCTTATTGACGATGAAACACAGAAATTGCATCGGAATTAAATACAAAAGGCACAATGCCGACTTAAGGACAAGAACACTGACCCTTCTTACTGACTATGTTTTGAACCATTCCTGTGACACTAGTTATAGATTCCGATGCTTCTCTTCAGTATTACTGTTTCCCTTGGACCTTCTAATTGACGATGAAACAGAGAAATTGCATCGGAATTAAATACAAAAGGCACAATGCCGACATAAGGCAAAGAAGACTGACTCTTCCTACTGACTACGGTTGTAACCATTCCTGTGACACTAGCTAAAGAATTCCGATGCTTCACTTCAGGTTCACTGTATACCTCGGACCTTCTTATTGACGATGAGACTTAGAAATTGCATCGGAATTAAATACAAAAGACACAACGCCGACTTAACTACCAGAAGACTGACTGGTCCAACTGTCTATGTTTTGAACCATTCCTGTGACACTAGTTATAGATTCCGATGCTTCACTTCAGGTTTACTGTATCCATCTGACCGTCTTATTGACGATGAAACACAGAAATTGCATCGGAATCAAATAGAAAAGGCACAATGCCGACTTAAGTACAAGATGTCTGATTCTTCCTACTGTCTATGTTTTGAACCACTACTGTGACACTAGTTATAGATTCCGATGCTTCTCTCCAGGATTACTGTATCCCTTGGACCTCCTTATGGACGATGAAACACAGAAATTGCATCGGAAATAAATACAAAAGGAACAATGCCGACTAAAGTACTTGAAGACCGACTCTTCCTACTGACTATGTTTTGAAACATTCCCTTGATACTAGTTATAGATTATGATGCTTCACTTGATGTTTACTGTACCCCTTGGACCTTCTAATTGACGATGAAACACCGAAATTGCAGCGGAATTTAATACAAAAGGCACAATGCCGACTTATGTACAAGATGACTGACTCTTCTTACTGTATATGTTTTGAACCATTCTTGTGACACTAGTTATAGATTCCGATGCTACACTCCAGGTTTACTGTATCCCTTGGACCTTCTTATTGACGATGAAACACAGAAATTGTATCGGAATTAAATACAAAAGGCACAATGCCGACTTAGGGACTAGAAGACTGACTCTTCTTACTGACTATGTTTTGAAGCATCCCTGTGACACTAGTTATAGATTCCGATGCTACACTCCAGGTTTACTGTATCCCTTGGACCTTCTTATTGACGATGAAACACAGAAATTGCATCGGAATTAAATACAAAAGGCACAATGCCGACTTAAGGACAAGAAGACTGACTGTTCTTACTGACTATGTTTTGAACCATTCCTGTGACACTAGTTTTGGATTCCGATGCTTCACTTCAGGTTTACTGTATCCCTCTGACCTTCTTATTAACGATGAAACACAGATATTGCATCGGAAGTAAATACAAAAGGCACAAAGCCGACTTAAGTACAAGACGACTGACTCTTCCTACTGTCTATGATTTGAACCATTCCTGTGACACTAGTTATAGATTCAGATACTTCACTTCAGGTTTACAGTATCCCTCTGACCTTATTGCCGATGAAACACAGAAATTGCATCCGAATTAAATACAAAAGGCACAATGCCGACTTAAGGACAAGAAGACTGACCCTTATTACTGACTATGTTTCGAACCATTCCTATGACACTAGTCATAGATTCCGATGCTTCACTTCAGTATTACTGTTTCCCTTGGACCTTCTTATTGACGATGAAACAGAGAAATTGCATCGGAATTAAATACAAAAGGCACAATGCCGACTTAAGTACAAGAAGACTGACTCTTCCCACTGTCTATGTTTTGAACCATTTCTGTGAAACTAGTTATAGAGTCCGATGCTTCACTTCAGGTTTACTGTATCCCGTGGGCCTTCTTATTGACGATGAATCACAGAAATTGCATCGGAATTAAATACAAAAGGCACAATGCAGACTTAAGTACAAGAAGACTGAATCTTCTTACTGTCTATACTTTGAACCATTCCTTTGACACTAGGTATAGATTCCGATGCTTCACTTCAGGTTTACTGTATCCCTTGGACCTTCTTGTGGCCGATGAAACACAGACATTGCATCGGGATTAAATACAAAAGGCACAATGCCGACTTAAGTACAAGACGTCTGATTCTTCCTACTGTCTATGTTTTGAACCATTACTGTGACACTAGTTATAGATTCCGATGCTTCTCACCAGGATTACTGTATCCCTTGGACCTTCTTATTGACGATGAAACACAGAAATTGCATCGGAATTAAATACAAAAGGCACAATGCCGACATAAGGCAAAGAAGACTGACTCTTCTTACTGACTACAGTTTTAACCATTCCTGTGACACTAGCTAAAGAATTCCGATGCTTCACTTCAGGTTTACTGTATATCTCGGACCTTCTTATTGACTATGAAACAGAGAAATTGCACCGGAATTAAATACAAATGACACAACCTGACTTAAGTACCTGAAGACTGACTGGTCCAACTGTCTATGTTTTGAACCATTCCTGTGACACTAGTTATAGATTCCGATGCTTCACTTCAGGTTTACTGTATCCATCTGACCGTCTTATTGACGATGAAACACAGAAATTGCATTGGAATTCAGTACAAAAGGCACAATGCCGACTTAACTACAAGAAGACTGACTCCTCGTACTGACTATGCTTTGAACCATTCCTGTGACACTAGTTATAGACCGATTCTTCACTTCAGGATTACTGTGTCCCGCTGACCTTCTTAGTGACGATGGAACACAGAAATTGCATCGGAATTAAATACAAAAAGCACAATGCCGACTTAAGTACAAGTATACTGACTCATCTTACTGTCTATGTTTTGAACCGACCCTGTGACACTAGTTATAGATTCCGATGCTTCACTCCAGGTTTACTGTATCCCTTGGACCTTCTTATTGACGATGAAACACAGAAATTGCATCGGAATGAAATACAAAAGGCACAATGCCGACTTAAGTAAAAGGAGGCTGACTCTTCTTACTGTCTATGATTTGAACCATTCCTGTAACACTAGTAATGGATTCCGATTCTTCACTCCAGGTTTACTGTATCCCTTGGACCTTATTGCCGATGAAACACAGATATTGCATCGGAATCAAATACAAAAGGCTCAACGCCGACTTAACTACTAGAAAAATGACTGGTCCAACTGTCAATGTTTTGAACCATTCCTGTGACACTAGTTATAGATTCCGATGCTTCAGTTCAGGTTTACTGTATCCATCTGACCGTCTTATTGACGATGAAACACAGAAATTGCATCGGAATCAAATAGAAGAGGCACAATGCCGACTTAAGTACAATACGTCTGATTCTTCCTACTGTCTATGTTTTGAACCACTACTGTGACACTAGTTATAGATTCCGATGCTTCTCTCCAGGATTACTGTATCCCTTGGACCTTCTTATGGACGATGAAACACAGAAATTGCATCGGAAATAAATACAAAAGGAACAATGCCTAATTAAGTACTTGAAGACCGACTCTTCCTACTGACTATGTTTTGAACCATTCCTGTGATACTAGTTATAGATTACGATGCTTCACTTGATGTTTACTGTATCCCTTGGACCTTCTTATTGACGATGAAACACAGAAATTGCATCGGAATTTAATACAAAAGGCACAATGCCGACTTATGTACAAGATGACTGACTGTTCTTACTGTCTATGTTTTGAACCATTCTTGTGACACTAGTTATAGATTCCGATGCTACACTCCAGGTTTACTGTATCCCTTGGACCTTCTTATTGACGATGAAACACAGAAATTGTATCGGAATAAATACAAAAGGCACAATGCCGACTTAGGGACTAGAAGACTGACTCTTCTTACTGACTATGTTTTGAACCATCCCTGTGACACTAGTTATTGATTCCGATGCTTCACTTCAGGTTTACTGTATCCCTTGGACCTTATAATTGACGATGAAACACAGAAATTGCATCGGAATTAAATAAAAAAGGCAAAATGCCGACTTAAGTACACGAAGAATGACTCTTCTTGCGGTCTATGTTTTGAACCATTCCTGTGACACTAGTTATAGATTGCGATGTTACACTCCAGGTTTACTGTATCTCTTGGACCTTCTTATTGACGATGAAACACAGAAATTGCATCGGAATTAAATACAAAAGGCACAATGCCGACTTAAGGACAAGAAGACTGACTGTTCTTACTGACTATGTTTTGAACCATTCCTGTGACACTAGTTATAGAATCCGATGCATTACTTCAGGTTTATTGTATCCCTCTAACCTTCGTATTGACGATGAAACACAGAATTTGCATCGGAATTAAATAGAAAAGGCACAATGTCGACTTAAGTACAAGGAGACTGACTCTTCTTACTGTCTATGTTATGAACCATTCCTGTGACACTAGTTATAGATTCCGATGCTTCACTCCTGGTTTACTGGATCCCTTGGACCTTCTTATTGACGATGAAACACAGAAATTGCATCGGAATTAAATAGAAAATGCACAATGCCGACTTAAGTACAAGAAGACTGACTCTTCTTACTGACTATGTTTTGAACCATTCGTGTGACACTAGTTATAGATTCCGATGCTTCACTTCAGGTTTACTGTATACCTTGGACCTTCTTATTGACGATGAAACACAGAAATTGCATCGGAATTAAATACAAAAGGCACAATGTCGACTTAAGTACAAGAAGACTGACTCTTCCTACTGTCTATGTTTTGAGCCATTCCTGTGACACTAGTTTTGGATTCCGATGCTTCACTTCAGGTTTACTGTATCCCTCTGACCTTCTTATTGACGATGAAACACAGATATTGCATCGGAATTAGATACAAAAGGCACAATGCCGACTTAAGTACAAGACGACTGACTCTTCCTACTGTCTATGATTTGAACCATTCCTGTGACACTAGTTATAGATTCAGATACTTCACTTCAGGTTTACTGTATCCCTCTGACCTTATTGCCGATGAAACACAGAAATTGCATCGGAATTAAATACAAAAGGCACAATGCCGACTTAAGGACAAGAAGACTGACCCTTCTTACTGACTATGTTTCGAACCATTCCTGTGACACTAGTTATAGATTCCGATGCTTCACTTCAGTATTACTGTTTCCCTTGGACCTTCTTATTGACGATGAAACAGAGAAATTGCATCGGAATTAAATACAAAAGGCACAATGCCGACTTAAGTACAGGAAGACTGACTCTTCCTACTGTCTATGTTTTGAACCATTTCTGTGAAACTAGTTATAGAGTCCGATGCTTCACTTCAGGTTTTCTGTATCCCTTGGACCTTCTTATTGACGATGAATCACAGAAATTGCATCGGAATTAAATACAAAAGGCACAATGCAGACTTAAGTACAAGAAGACTGAATCTTCTTACTGTCTATACTTTGAACCATTCCTTTGACACTAGGTATAGATTCCGATGCTTCACTTCAGGTTTACTGTATCCCTTGGACCTTCTTGTGGCCGATGAAACACAGACATTGCATCGGGATTAAATACAAAAGGCACAATGCCGACTTAAGTACAAGACGTCTGATTCTTCCTACTGTCTATGTTTTGAACCATTACTGTGACACTAGTTATAGATTCCGATGCTTCTCACCAGGATTACTATATCCCTTGGACCTTCTTATTGACGATGAAACACAGAAATTGCATCGGAATTAAATACAAAAGGCACAATGCCGACTTAAGGACTAGAAGACTGACTCTTCTTACTGACTATGTTTTGAACCATCCCTGTGACACTAGTTATTGATTCCGATGCTTCACTTCAGGTTTACGGTTCCCTTGGACCTTATTATTGACGATGAAACACAGAAATTGCATCGGAATTAAATAAAAAAGGCAAAATGCCGACTTAAGTACACGAAGACAGACTCTTCTTACTGTCTAAGCTTTGAACCATTCCTGTGACACTAGTTATAGATTCCGATGTTACACTCCAGGTTTACTGTATCCCTTGGACCTTCTTATTGACGATGAAACACAGAAATTGCATCGGAATTAAATACAAAAGGCACAATGCCGACTTAAGGACAAGAAGACTGACTGTTCTTACTGACTATGTTTTGAACTATTCCTGTGACACTAGTTATAGATTCCGATGCTTCACTTCAGTATTACTGTTTCCCTTGGACCTTCTTATTGACGATGAAACAGAGAAATTGCATCGGAATTAAATACAAAACTCACAATGCCGACTTAAGTACAAGAAGACTGACGCTTCTTACTGTCTGTGTCTTGAACCATTCCTTTGACACTATTTATGGATTCCGATGCTTCACTTGTGGTTTACTGTATCCCTCTGACCTTCTTATTGACGATGATACACAGAAATTGCATCTTAATTAAATACAAAAGGCACAATGAAGACTTAAGTACAAGAAGACTGACACTTCTTACTGTATATGTTTTGAACCATTCCTGTGACACTAGTTATAGATTCCGATGCTTCACTTCAGGTTTACTGTATCCCTCTGACCTTCGTATTGACGATCAAACACAGAAAATTGATCGGAATAAAATCAAAAGGCACAATGCCGACATAAGGCAAAGAAGACTGACTCTTGTTACTGACTACGGTTTTAACCATTCCTGTGACACTAGCTAAAGAATTCCGATGCTTCACTTCAGGTTTACTGTATACCTCGGAACTTCTTATTGACGACGAAACACAGAAATTGCATCGGAATTAAATACAAAAGACACAATGCCGACTTAAGTACCAGAAGACTGACTGATCCAACTGTCTATGTTTTGAACCATTCCTGTGACACTAGTTATAGATTCCGATGCTTCACTTCAGGTTTACTGTATCCATCTGACCGTCTTATTGACGATGAAACACAGAAATTGCATCGGCATCAAATAGAAGAGGCACAATGCCGACTTAAGGACTAGAAGCCTGACTCTTCCTACTGTCTATGGTTTGAACCATTCCTGTGACCCTAGTTATAGATTCCGATGCTTCACTTCAGGTTTACTGTATCCCTTGGACCATCTTATTGACGATGAAACACAGAAATTGCATTGGAATTCAGTACAAAAGGCACAATGCTGACTTAACTACAAGAAGACTGAATCTTCGTACTGACTATGCTTTGAACCATTCCTGTGACACTAGTTATAGATTCCGATTCTTCACTTCAGGATTACTGTATCCCTCTGACCTTCTTAGTGACGATGAGACACAGAAATTGCATCGGAATTAAATGCAAAAAGCACAATGCCGACTTAAGTACAAGAATACTGACTCATCTTACTGTCTATGTTTTGAACCGTCCCCGTGACACTAGTTATAGATTCCAATGCTTCACTCCAGGTTCACTGTATCCCTTGGACCTTCTTATTGACGATGAAACATCGAAATTGCATCGGAATGAAATACAAAAGGCACAATGCCGACTTCAGTAAAAGGAGGCTGACTCTTCTTACAGTCTATGATTTGAACCACTCCTGTGACACTAGTTATGGATTCCGATGCTTCACTCCAGGTTTACTGTATCCCTTGGACCTTCTTATTGACGATGAAACACAGAAATTGCATCCGAATTAAATAGAAAATGCACAATGATGACTTAAGTGCAAGAAGACTGACTATTCTTACTGACTATGCTTTGAACCATTCCTGTGACACTAGTTATAAATTCCGGTGCTTCACTCCAGGTTTACTGTTTCCATGGGACCTTCTTATTGACGATGAAACACTGGATATGCATCATAATTAAATAGAAATGGCACAATGCCGATTTAAGTACAAGAAGACTGACGTTTCTTATTTACTATATTTTGAACCATTTCTGTGACACTAGTTAAAGATTCCGATGCTTCACTTGAGGTCTACTGTATCCCTTGGACCATCTTATTGACGTTGATACACAGAAATGGCATCGGAATTAAATACAAAAGGCACAATGCCGACTTAAGTACAAGAAGACTGACTTTTCTTACTGTCTACGTTTTGAACCATTCCATTGACACTAGTAATAGATTCCGATGCTTCACTCCAGGTTTACTGTATCCCTTGGACCTTCTTACTGACGATGAAACAATGAAATTGCATCGGAATGAAATACAAAAGGCACAATGCCGACTTAAGTAAAAGGAGGCTGACTCTTCTTACTGTCTATGATTTGAACCATTCCTGTGACACTAGTTATGGATTCCGATGCTTCACTCCAGGTTTACTGTATCCCTTGGACCTTCTTATTGACGATGAAACACAGAAATTGCATCCGAATTAAATAGAAAATGCACAATGATGACTTAAGTACAAGAAGACTGACTATTCTTACTGACTATGGTTTGCACCATTCCTGTGACACTAGTTATAGATTCCGATGCTTCACTTTAGGATTACTGTATCCCTCTGAACTTCGTATTGACGATGAAACACAGATATTGTATCGGAATTAAATACAAAAGGCACAATGCCGACTTAAGTACAAGAAGACTGACTCTTCTTACTGACTATGTTTTGATCCATTCCTGTGACACTAGTTATAAATATCGATGCTTCACTTCAGGTTTACTGGATCCCTTGGATCTTCTTATTGACGATGAAACACAAAGATTGCATCGGAATTAAATACAAAAGGCACAATGCAGAATTAGGTACAAGAAGACTGACTCTTCTTACTGTCAATGTTTTGATCCATTCCTGTGACACTAGTTATGGATTCCGATTCTTCACTCCAGGTTTACTGTATCCCTTGTACATTCTTATTGACGATGAAACACAGAAATTGCATCGGAATTAAATACAAAAGGCACAATGCCGACTAAAGTACAAGAAGACTGACTCTTCTAACAGTCAATGTTTTGAACCATTCCTGTGACACTAGTTATAGATTCCGGTGCTTCACTCCTAGTTTACTGTTTCCTTGGGACCTTCTTATTGACGATGAAACACTGGAATTGCATCATAATTAAATAGAAAGGCACAATGCCGATTTAAGTACAAGAAGACTGACTTTTCTTACTGTCTATGTCTTGAACCATTCCATTGACACTAGTAATAGATTCCGATGCTTCACTCCAGGTTTACTGTATCCCTTTGACCTTCTTATTGACGATGAAACACAGAAATTGCATCGGAATTAAATAGGAAAGGCACAATGAGGACTTAAGTACAAGAAGACTGACTCTTCATACTGACTATGTTTTGAACCATTCATGTGACACTAGTTTTAGATTCCGATGCTTCACTTTAGGTTTATTGTATCCATTTGACCTTCTTATTGACGATGAAACACAGAAATTGCATCGGAATTAAGTAGAAAAGGCACAATGTCGACTAAAGTACAAGAAGACTGACTCTTATTATTGTCTATGTTTGAACCATTCCTGTGACACTAGTTATAGATTCCGATGCTTCACTCCAGGTTTACTGTATCCCTTGGGCCTTCTTATTGACGATGAAACACAGAAATTGCATCGGAATCAAATAGAAAAGGCACAATGCCGACTTAAGTACAAGAAGACTGACTCTTCTTACAGTCTATGCTTTTGAACCATTCCATTGACACTAGTAATAGATTCCGATGCTTCACTCCAGGTTTACTGTATCCCTTAGACCTTCTTATTGACGATGAAACACAGAAATTGCATCGGAATGAAATAGGAAAGGCACAATGTCGACTTAAGTACAAGAAGACTGACTCTTCTAATAGTCTATGTTTGAACCATTCCTGTGACACTAGTTATAGATTCCGATGCTTCACTCCAGGTTTACTGTACCATATGGGCCTTTTTATTGGCGATGAAACACAGAAATTGCATCGGAATTAAATACAAAAGGCACAATGCCGACTTAAGTACAAGAAGACTGACTCTTCCTACTCACAATGTTTTGAACCATTCCTGTGACACTAGTTTTAGAATCCGATGCTTCACTTCAGGTTTACTGTATCCCTCTGATCTTCTTATTGACGATGAAACACAGAAATTGCATCGGAATTAAATATAAAAGGCACAATGCCGACTTAAGTACAAGAAGACTAACTCTTCCTACTGTCTATGTTTGAACCATTCCTGTGACACAAGTTATAGATTCCGATGCTTCACTTCAGGTTTACTGTATTCCTCTGACCTTATTGCCGATGAAACACAGAAATTGCATCGGTATTAAATACAAAAGGCACAATGCCGACTTAAGGACCAGAAGACTGACTCTTCTAACTGGCTATGTTTTGAACCATTCCTGTGACACTAGTTATAGATTCCGATGCTTCACTTCAGGTTTACTGTTTCTTTTGGACCTTCTTATTGACGATGAAACACAGAGATTGCATCGGAATTAAATACAAAAGGCACAATGCCGACTTAAGTACAAGAAGACTGACTCTTTCTACTGTCTATGTTTGAACCATTCCTGTGACACCAGTTATAGATTCCGATGCTTGACTTCAGGTTTACTGTATCCCTCTGACCTTCTTATTGCCGGTGAAACACAGAAATTGCATCTGATTTAAATACGAAAGGCACAATGCCAACTTATGTACAAGAAGACTGACTCTTCTTACTGACTATGCTTTGAACCTTTCCTGTGACACTAGTTATAGATTCCGATGCTTCACTCCAGGTTTACTGCATCCCTTGGACTTTCGTATTGACGATGAAACACAGAAATTGCATCAGAATTAAATAGAAAATGCACAATGATGACTTAAGTACTAGAAGACTGACTCTTCTTACTGACTATGCTTTGAACCATTCCTGTGACACTAGTTATAGATTCCGATGCTTCACTTCAGGATTACTGTATACCATGGACATTCTTATTGACGAGGAAACACAGAAATTGCATCGGAATTAAATACAAAAGTCACAATGCCGTCTTAAGTACAAGAAGACTGACTCTTCCTACTCTCAATGTTTTGAACCATTCCTGTGACACTAGTTTTAGATTCCGATGCTTCACTTCAGGTTTACTGTATCCCTTAGACCTTGTTATTGTCGATGAAACACAGAAATTGCATCGGAATTAAATAGGAAAGGCACAATGTCGACTTAAGTACAAGAAGACTGACTCTTCTTATTGTCTATGATTGAACCATTCCTGTGACACTAGTTATAGATTCCGTTGCTTCACTCCAGGTTTACTGTATCCCTTGGGCCTTCTTATTGACGATGAAACACAGAAATTGCATCGGAATTAAGTAGAAAAGGCACAATTTCGACTTAAGTACAAGAAGACTGACGCTTCTTACTGTCTATGTCTTGAACCATTCCTTTGACACTATTTATGGATTCCGATGCTTCACTTCTGGTTTTCTGTATACCTCGGAACTTCTTATTGACGATGAAACACAGAAATTGCATCGGAATTAAATACAAAAGACACAACGGCGACTTAAGTACCAGAAGACTGACTGATCCAACTGTCTATGTTTTGAACCATTCCTGTGACACTAGTTATAGATTCCGATGCTTCACTTCAGGTTTACTGTATCCATCTGACCGTCTTATTGACGATGAAACACAGAAATTGCATCGGCATCAAATAGAAAAGGCACAATGCCGACTTAAGTACTAGAAGCCTGACTCTTCCTACTGTCTATGGTTTGAACCATTCCTGTGACACTAGTTATAGATTCCGATGCTTCACTTCAGGTTTACTGTATCCCTTGGACCATCTTATTGACAATGAAACACAGAAATTGCATTGGAATTCAGTACAAAAGGCACAATGCCGACTTAACTACAAGAAGACTGACTCTTCGTACTGACTATGCTTTGAACCATTCCTGTGACACTAGTTATAGATTCCGATTCTTCACTTCAGGATTACTGTATCCCTCTGACCTTCTTAGTGACGATGAGACACAGAAATTGCATCGGAATTAAATACAAAAAGCACAATGCAGACTTAAGTACAAGAATACTGACGCATCTTACTGTCTATGTTTTGAACCGTCCCCGTGACACTAGTTATAGATTCCGATGCTTCACTCCAGGTTTACTGTATCCCTTGGACCTTCTTATTGACGATGAATCACAGAAATTGCATCGGAATGAAATACAAAAGGCACAATGCCGACTTAAGTAAAAGTAGGCTGACTCTTCTTACTGTCTATGATTTGAACCATTCCTGTGACACTAGTTATGGATTCCGATGCTTCACTCCAGGTTTACTGTATCCCTTGGACCTTCTTATTGACGATGAAACACAGAAATTGCATCCGAATTAAATAGAAAATACACAATGATGACTTAAGTACAAGAAGACTGACTATTCTTACTGACTATGCTTTGAACCATTCCTGTGACACTAGTTATAGATTCCGATGCTTCACTTTAGGATTACTGTATCCCTCTGAACTTCTTATTGACGATGAAACACAAAGATTGCATCGGAATTAAATACAAAAGGCACAAAGCAGAATTAAGTACAAGAAAACTGACTCTTCTTACTGTCAATGCTTTGATCCATTCCTGTGACACTAGTTATAGATTCCGATTCTTCACTCCAGGTTTACTGTATCCCTTGGACCTTCTTATTGACGATGAAACACAGAAATTGCATCGGAATTAAATACAAAAGGCACAATGCCGACTAAAGTACAAGAAGACTGACTCTTCTAACAGTCAATGTTTTGAACCATTCCTGTGACACTAGTTATAGATTCCGGTGCTTCACTCCAGGTTTACTGTTTCCCTGGGACCTTCTTATTGACGATGAATCACTGGAATTGCATCATAATTAAATAGAAAACGCACAATGCCGACTTAAGTACACGAAGACTGACTCTTCATAATGACTATGATTTGAACCATTCATGTGACACTAGTTATAGATTCCGATGCTTCACTTCAGGTTTATTGTAACCATTTGACCTTCTTATTGACGATGAAACACAGAAATTGCATCGGAATTAAGTAGAAAAGGCACAATGTCGACGTAAGTACAAGAAGACTGACTCTTCTTATTGTCTATGTTTGAACCATTCCTGTGACACTAGTTATAGATTCCGATGATTCACTCCAGGTTTACTGTATCCCTTGGGCCTTCTTATTGACGATGAAACACAGAAATTGCATCGGAATTAAATAGAAAAGGCACAATGCCGACTTAAGTAGAAGAAGACTGACTCTTTTTACTGACTATGTTTTGAACCATTCCTGTGACACTAGTTATAGATTCCGATGCTTCACTTGAGGTTTACTGTATCCCTTGGACCTTCTTATTGACGATGATACACAGAAATTGCATCGGAATTAAATACAAAAGGCACAATGCCGACTTAAGTACAAGAAGACTGACTCTTCTTACTGTCTATGTTTTGAACCATTCCATTGACACTAGTGATACATTCCGATGCTTCACTCCAGGTTTACTGTATCTCTTAGACCTTCTTATTGACGATGAAACACAGAAATTGCATCGGAATTAAATAGGAAAGGCACAATGTCGACTTAAGTACAACAAGACTGACTCTTCTTATTGTCTATGTTTGAACCATTCCTGTGACACTAGTTATAGATTGCGATGCTTCACTCCAGGTTTACTGTATCCGTTGGGCCTTCTTATTGACGATGAAACACAGAAATTGCATCGGAATTAAATAGAAAAGGCACAATGCCGACTTAAGTACAAGAAGACTGACTCTTCTTACTGACTATGTTTTGAACCATACCTGTGACACTAGTTATAAATTACGATGCTTCACTTCAGGTTTACTGTATACCGTGGACCTTCTTATTGACGATGAAACACAGAAATTGCATCGGAATTAAATACAAAAGGCACAATGCCGACTTAAGTACAAGAAGACTGACTCTTCCTACTCTCAATGTTTTGAACCATTCCTGTGACACTAGTTTTAGATTCCGATGCTTCACTTCAGGTTTACTGTATCCCTCTGATCTTCTTATTGATGATGAAACACAGAAATTGCATCGGAATTAAATACAAAAAGCACAATGCCGACTTAAGTACAAGAAGACTGACTCTTTCTACTGTCTGTGTTTGAACCATTCCTGTGACACCAGTTATAGATTCCGATGCTTGACTTCAGGTTTACTGTATCCCTCTGACCTTCTTATTGCCGGTGAACCACAGAAATTGCATCTGATTTAAATACGAAAGGCACAATGCCAACTTAAGTACAAGAAGACTGACTCTTCTTACTGACTATGTTTTGAACCTTTCCTGTGACACTAGTTATAGATTCCGATGCTTCACTCCAGTTTTACTGTATCCCTTGGACCTTCATATTGACGATGAAACACAGAAATTGCATCAGAATTAAATAGAAAATGCACAATGCCGACTTAAGTACAAGAAGACTAACTTTTCTTACTGTCTAAGTTTTGAACCATTCCATTGACACTAGTAATAGATTCCGATGCTTCACTCCAGGTTTACTGTATCCCTTGGACCGTCTTATTGACGATGAAACACAGAAATTGCATCGGAATTAAATAGGAAAGGCACAATGAGGAATTAAGTACAAGAAGACTGACTCTTCATAATGACTATGTTTTGAACCATTCATGTGACACTAGTTATAGATTCCGATGCTTCACTTCAGGTTTATTGTATCCATTTGACCGTCTTATGGACGATGAAACACAGAAATTGCATCGGAATTAAGTAGAAAAGGCACAATGTCGACGTAAGTACAAGAAGACTGACTCTTCTTATTGTCTATGTTTGAACCATTCCTGTGACACTAGTTATAGATTCCGATGCTTCACTCCAGGTTTACTGTATCCCTTGGGCCTTCTTATTGACGATGAAACACAGAAATTGCATCGGAATTAAATAGAAAAGGCACAATGCCGACTTAAGTAGAAGAAGACTGACTCTTCTTACTGACTATGTTTTGAAACATTCCTGTGACACTAGTTATACATTCCGATGCTTCACTTGAGGTTTACTGTATCCCTTGGACCTTCTTATTGACGATGATACACAGAAATTACATCGGAATTAAATACAAAAGGCACAATGTCGACTTAAGTACAAGAAGACTGACTCTTCTTACTGTCTATGTTTTGAACCATTCCATTGACACTAGTAATAGATTCCGATGCTTCACTCCAGGTTTACTGTATCTCTTAGACCTTCTTATTGACGATGAAACACAGAAATTGCATCGGAATTAAATAGGAAAGGCACAATGTCGACTTAAGTACAAGAAGACTGACTCTTCTTATTGTCTATGTTTGAACCATTCCGGTGACACTAGTTATAGATTCCGATGCTTCACGCCAGGTTTACTGTATCCCTTGGGCCTTCTTATTGACGATGAAACACAGAAATTGCATCGGAATTAAATAGAAAAGGCACAATGCCGACTTAAGTACAAGAAGACTGACTCTTCTTACTGACTATGTTTTGAACCATACCTGTGACACTAGTTATAAATTACGATGCTTCACTTCAGGTTTACTGTATACCGTGGACCTTCTTATTGACGATGAAACACAGAAATTGCATCGGAATTAAATACAAAAGGCACAATGCCGACTTAAGTACAAGAAGACTGACTCTTCCTACTCTCAATGTTTTAACCATTCCTGTGACACTAGTTTTAGATTCCGATGCTTCACTTCAGGTTTACTGTATCCCTCTGATCTTCTTATTGATGATGAAACACAGAAATTGCATCGGAATTAAATACAAAAGGCACAATGCCGACTTAAGTACAAGAAGACTGACTCTTTCTACTGTCTATGTTTGAACCATTCCTGTGACACCAGTTATATATTGGGATGCTTGACTTCAGGTTTACTGTATCCCTCTGACTTTCTTATTGCCGGTGAACCACAGAAATTGCATCTGATTTAAATACGAAAGGCACAATGCCAACTTAAGTACAAGAAGACTGACTCTTCTTACTGACTATGTTTTGAACCTTTCCTGTGACACTAGTTATAGATTCCGATGCTTCACTCCAGGTTTACTGTATCCCTTGGACCTTCGTATTGACGATGTAACACAGAAACTGCATCAGAATTAAATAGAAAATGCACAATGATGACTTAAGTACTAGAAGTCTGACTCTTCTTACTGACTATGCTTTGAACCATTCCTGTGACACTAGTTATAGATTCCGATGCTTCACTTCAGGATTACTGTATACCTCGAACCTTCTTATTGACGATGAAACACAGAAATTGCATCGGAATTAAATACAAAAGGCACAATGCCGACTTAAGTACAAGAAGACTGACTCTTCCTGCTCTCAATGTTTTGAACCATTCCTGTGACACTAGTTTTAGATTCCGATGCTTCACTTCAGGTTTACTGTATCCCTTAGACCTTCTTATTGACGATGAAACACAGAAATTGCATCGGAATTAAATACAAAGGGCACAATGCCGACTTAAGTACAATAAGACTGACTCTTCCTACTCTCAATGTTTAGAACCATTCCTGTGACACTAGTTTTAGATTCCGATGCTTCACTTCAGGTTTACTGTATCCCTCTGATCTTCTTATTGACGATGAAACACTAAAATTGCACCGGAATTAAATACAAAAGGCACAATGCCGACTTAAGTACAAGAAGACTGACTCTTCCTACTGTCTATGTTTTGAACCATTCCTGTGACACTAGTTATAGATTCCGATGCTTCACTCCAGGTTTACTGTATCCCTTGGACCTTTGTATTGACGATCAAACACAGAAATTGCATTAGAATTAAATAGAAAATGCACAATGATGACTTAATTACTAGAAGACTGACTCTTCTTACTGACTATGCTTTGAACCATTCCTGTGACACTAGTTATAGATTCCGATGCTTCACTTCAGGATTACTGTATACCGTGGACCTTCTTATTGACGATGAAACACAGAAATTGCATCGGAATTAAATACAAAAGGCACAATGCCGACTTAAGTACAAGAAGACTGACTCTTCCTACTCTCAATGTTTTGAACCATTCCTGTGACACTAGTTTTAGATTCCGATGCTTCACTTCAGGTTTACTGTATCCCTTGGACCGTCTTATTGACGATGAAACACAGAAATTGCATCGGAATTAAATAGGAAAGGCACAATGCCGACTTAAGTACAAGAAGACTGACTCTTCTTACTGACCATGTTTTGAACCATTCCTGTGACACTAGTTATAGATTCCGATGCTTCACTTGAGGTTTACTGTATCCCTTGGACCTTCTTATTGACGATGATACACAGAAATTGCATCGGAATTAAATACAAAAGACACAATGCCGAGTTAAGTACAAGAAGACTGACTCTTCTTACTGACTATGTTTTGAACCATTCCTGTGACACTAGTTAAAGATTCCGATGCTTCACTTGAGGTTTACTGTATCCCTTGGACCTTCTTATTGACGATGATACACAGAAATTGCATCGGAATTAAATACAAAAGGCACAATGCCGACTTAAGTACAAGAAGACTGACTCTTCTTACTGTCTATGTTTTGAACCATTCCATTGACACTATTAATAGATTCCGATGCTTCACTCCAAGTTTACTGTATCTCTTAGACCTTCTTATTGACGATGATACACAGAAATTGCATCGGAATTAAATAGGAAAGGCACAATGTCGACTTAAGTACAAGAAGACTGACTCTTCTTATTGTCTATGTTTGAACCATTCCTGTGACACTAGTTATAGATTCCGATGCTTCACTCCAGGTTTACTGTATCCCTTGGGCCTTCTTATTGACGATGAAACACAGAAATTGCATCGGAATTAAATAGAAAAGGCACAATGCCGACTTAAGTACAAGAAGACTGACTCTTCTTACTGACTATGTTTTGAACCATTCCTGTGACACTAGTTATAAATTACGATGCTTCACTTCAGGTTTACTGTATACCGTTTACCTTCTTATTGACGATGAAACACAGAAATTGCATCGGAATTAAATACAAAAGGCACAATGCCGACTTAAGTACAAGAAGATTGACTCTTCCTACTCTCAATGTTTTGAACCATTCCTGTGACACTAATTTTAGATTCCGATGCTTCACTTCAGGTTTACTGTATCCCTCTGATCTTCTTATTGACGATGAAACACAGAAATTGCATCGGAATTAAATACAAAAGGAACAATGCCGACTTAAGTACAAGAAGACCGACTCTTTCTACTGTCTATGTTTGAACCTTTCCTGTGACACCAGTTATAGATTCCGATGCTTGACTTCAGGTTTACTGTATCCCTCGGACGTTCTTATTGCCGGTGAAACACAGAAATTGTATCTGATTTAAATACGAAAGGCACAATGCCAACTTAAGTACAAGAAGACTGACTCTTCTTACTGACTATGTTTTGAACCTTCCCTGTGACACTAGTTATAGATTCCGATGCTTCACTCCAGGTTTACTGTATCCCTTGGACCTTCGTATTGACGATGAAACACAGAAATTGCATCACAATTAAATAGAAAATGCACAATGATGACTTAAGTACTAGAAGACTGACTCTTCTTACTGACTATGCTTTGAACCATTCCTGTGACACTAGTTATAGATTCCGATGCTTCACTTCAGGATTACTGTATACCGTGGACCTTCTTATTGACGATGAAACACAGAAATTGCATCGGAATTAAATACAAAAGGCACAATGCCGACTTAAGTACAAGAAGACTGACTCTTCCTACTCTCAATGCTTTGAACCATTCCTGTGACACTAGTTTTAGATTCCGATGCTTCACTTCAGGTTTACTGTATCCCTTAGACCTTCTTATTGACGATGAAACACAGAAATTGCATCGGAATTATATAGGAAAGGCACAATGTCGACTTAAGTACAAGAAGACTGACTCTTCTTATTGTCTATGTTTGAACCATTCCTGTGACACTAGTTATAGATTCCGATGCTTCACTCCAGGTTTACTGTATCCCTTGGGCCTTCATGTTGACGATGAAACACAGAAATTGCATCGGAATTAAATAGAAAAGGCACAATGCCGACTTTAGTACAAGAAGACTGACTCTTCTTACTGACTATGTTTTGAACCATTCCTGTGACACTAGTTATAGATTACGATGCTTGACTTCAGGTTTACTGTATACCGTGGTCCTTCTTATTGACGATGAAACACAGAAATTGCATCGGAATTAAATACAAAGGGCACAATGCCGACTTAAGTACAAGAAGACTGACTTTTCCTACTCTCAATGTTTTGAACCATTCCTGTGACACTAGTTTTAGATTCCGATGCTTCACTTCAGGTTTACTGTATCCCTCTGATCTTCTTATTGACGATGAAACACAAAAATTTCATCGGAATTAAATACAAAAGGCACAATGCCGACTTAAGTACAAGAAAACTGACTCTTCCTACTGTCTATGTTTTGAACCATTCCTGTGACACTAGTTATAGATTCCGATGCTTCACTTCAGGTTTACTGTATTCCTCTGACCTTATTGCCGATGAAACACAGAAATTGCATCGGAATTAAATACAAAAGGCACAATGCCGACTTAAGGACCAGAAGACTGACTCTTCTTACTGTCTATGTTTTGAACCATTCCTGTGACACTAGTTATAGATTCCGATGCTTCACTTCAGGTTTACTGTATTCCTCTGACCTTATTGCCGATGAAACACAGAAATTGCATCGGAATTAAATACAAAAGGCACAATGCCGACTTAAGGACCAGAAGACTGACTCTTCTTACTGACTATGTTTTGAACCTTTCCTGTGACACTAGTTATAGATTCCGATGCTTCACTCCAGGTTTACTGTATCCCTTGGACCTTCGTATTGACGATGAAACACAGAAATTGCATCAGAATTAAATAGAAAATGCACAATGATGACTTAAGTACTAGAAGACTGACACTTCTTACTGACTATGCTTTGAACCAATCCTGTGACACTAGTTATAGATTCCGATGCTTCACTTCAGGTTTACTGTATCCCTCTGACCTTCTTATTGACGATGAAACACAGAAATTGCATCGGAATTAAATACAAAAGGCACAATGCCGACTAAAGTACAAGAAGTCCGACTCTTCTTACTATCTATGATTTGAACCATCCCTGTGACACTAGTTATAGATTCCGATGCTGCACTCCAGGTTTACTGTAACCCTTGGTCCTTCTTATTGACGATGAAACACATAAATTGCATCAGAATTAAATACAAAAGGCACAATGCCGACTTAAGTACAAGAAGACTGACTCTTCTTACTGACTATGTTTTGAACCGTTCCTGTGACACTAGTTATAAATTCCGATGCTTTACTTCAGGTTTACTGTATCCCTCTGATCTTCTTATTGACGATGAAACACAGAAATTGCATCGGAATTACATACAAAAAGCACAATGCCGACTTAAGTACAAGATTACTGACTCATCTTACTGTCTATGTTTGAACCGTCCCTGTGACACTAGTTATAGATTCCGATGCTTCACTCCAGGTTTACTGTATCCCTTGGACCTTCTTATTGTCGATGAAACACAGAAATTGCATCGGAATTAAATACAAAAGGCACAATGCCGACTTAAGTGAAAGAAGTCTGATCTTCTTACTGTCTATGATTTAAACCATTCCTGTGACACTAGTTATAGATTCCAATGCTTCTCTCCAGGTTTACTGTATCCCTTGGACCTTCTTATTGACGATGAAACACAGAACTTGCATCCGAATTATATAGAAAATGCACAATGATGACTTAAGTACAAGAAGACTGACTATTCTTACTGACTATGCTTTGAACCATTCCTGTGACATTAGTTATAGATTCCGATGCTACACACCAGGTTTACTGTATCCCTTGGTCTTTCTTATTGACGATGAAACACAGAAATTGCATCGGAATTAAATCCAAAATCTAAATTCCGACTTAAGTACAAGAAGACTGACTCTTCTTACTGACTATGTTTTGATCCATTCCTGTGACACTAGTTATAAATTCCGATGCTTCACTTCAGGTTTGCTGTATCCCTTGGATCTTCTTATTGACGATGAAACACAGAAATTGCATCGGAATTAAATACAAAAGGCACAATGCAGTATTAAGTACAAGAAGACTGACTCTTCTTATTGACTATGTTTTGAACCATTCCTGTGACACTAGTTATTGATTGCGATGCTTCATTCCAGGTTAACTGTATCCCTTGGTCCTTCTTATAGACGATGAAACACAGAAATTGCATCGGAATTAAATACAAAAGGCACAATGCCGACTAAAGTACAAGAAGACTGACTCTTCTAACAGTCTATGTTTTGAACCATTCCTGTGACACTAGTTATAGATTCCGTTGCTTCACTCCAGGTTTACTGTTTCCCTTGGACCTTCTTATTGACGATGAAACACAGGAACTGCATCGGAATTAAATAGAAAAGGCACAATGATGACTTAAGTACTAGAAGACTGACTCTTCTTACTGACTATGCTTTGAACCATTCCTGTGACACTAGTTATAGATTCCGATGCTTCACTTCAGGATTACTGTATACCGTGGACCTTCTTATTGACGATGAAACACAGAAATTGCATCAGAATTAAATAGGAAAGGCACAATGAGGACATAAGTACACGAAGACTGACTCTTCTTAATGACTAGGTTTTGAACCATTCATGTGACACTAGTTATAGATTCCGATGCTTCACTTCAGGTTTATTGTATCCATTTGACCTTCTTATTGACGATGAAACATAGAAATTGCATCGGAATTAAGTACAAAAGGCACAATGTCGACGTAAGTACAAGAAGACTGACTCTTCTTAGTGTCTATGTTTGAACCATTCCTGTGACACTAGTTATAGATTCCGATGCTTCACTCCAGGTTTACTGTATCCCTTGGGCCTTCTTATTGACGATGAAACACAGAAATTGCGTCGGAATTAAATAGAAAAGGCACAATGCCGACTTAAGTACAAGAAGACTGACTCTTCTTACTGACCATGTTTTGAACCATTCCTGTGACACTAGTTATAGATTCCGATGCTTCACTTGAGGTTTACTGTATCCCTTGGACCTTCTTATTGACGATGATACACAGAAATTGCATCGGAATTAAATACAAAAGGCACAATGCCGACTTAAGTACAAGAAGACTGACTCTTCTTACTGTCTATGTTTTGAACCATTCCATTGACACTAGTAATAGATTCCGATGCTTCACTCCAGGTTAACTGTATCTCTTAGACCGTCTTATTGACGATGAAACACAGAAATTGCATCGGAATTAAATAGGAATGGCGCGAAGTCGACTTAAGTACAAGAAGACTGACTCTTCTTATTGTCTATGTTTGAACCATTCCTGTGACACTAGTTATAGATTCCGATGCTTCACTCCAGGTATACTGTATCCCTTGGGCCTTCTTATTGACGATGAAACACAGAAATTGCATCGGAATTAAATAGAAAAGGCACAATGCCGACTTAAGTACAAGAAGACTGACTCTTCTTACTGACTATGTTTTGAACCATACCTGTGACACTAGTTATAAATTACGATGCTTCACTTCAGGTTTACTGTATACCGTGGACCTTCTTATTGACGTTGAAACACAGAAATTGCATCGGAATTAAATACAAAAGGCACAATGCCGACTTAAGTACAAGAAGACTGACTCTTCCTACTCTAAATGTTTGAACCATTCCTGTGACACTAGTTTTAGATTCCGATGCTTCACTTCAGGTTTACTGTATCCCTTGGACCTTCTTGTTGACTATGAAACACGGAAATTGCATCGGAATTAAATACAAAAGGCACAATGCCGACTTAAGGACAAGAAGACTGACTCTTCTTATTGACTATGTTTTGAACCATTCCAGTGACACTAGATATAGATTCCGATGCTACACTTCAGGTTTACTGTATCCCTCTGACCTTCTTATCGACGATGAAACACAGAAATTGCATCGGAATTAAATAGGAAAGGCACAATGAGGAATTAAGAACAAGAAGACTGACTCTTATTACTGACAATGTTTTGAACCATTCCTGTGACACTAGTTATAGATTCCGATGCTTCACTTCAGGTTTATTGTATTCCTTGTACCTTCTTATTGACGATGAAACACAGAAATTGCATCGGAATTAAGTACAAAAGGCACAATGTCGACTTAAGTACAAGAAGACTGACTCTTCTTATTGTCTATGTTTTGAACCATTCCTGTGACACTAGTTATAGATTCCGCTGCTTCACTCCAGGTTTACTGTATCCCTTGGACCTTCTTATTGACGATGAAACACTGAAACTGCATCGGAATTAAATAGAAAATGCACAATGCCGACTTAAGTAAAAGAAGACTGACTCTTCTTACTGACTATGTTTTGAACCAATCCTGTGACACTAGTTATAGATTACGATGCTTCACTTCAGGTTTGCTGTATACCTTGGACCTTCTTATTGACGATGAAACACAGAAATTGCATCGGAATTAAATTCAAAAGGCAAAGTGCCGACTTAAGAACAAGAAGATTGGCTCTTCCTACTGTCTATGTTTTGAACCATTTCTGTGACACTAGTTTTGGATTCCGATGCTTCGCTTAAGGGTTTACTGTATCCCTCTGATCTTCTTATTGACGATGAAAGACAGAAATTGCATCGGAATTAAATACAAAAGGCACAATGCCGACTAAAGTACAAGAAGACTGACTCTTCTTACAGTCTATGTTTTGAACCATTCCTGTGACACTAGTTATAGATTCCGATGCTTCACTTCAGGTTTACTGTATACCTCGGACCTTCTTATTGACGATGAAACACAGAAATTGCATCAGAATTAAACACAAAAGACACAACGCCGACTTATGTACAAGAGGACTGACTGTTCCAACTGTCTATGTTTTGAACCACTCCTGTGACAATAGTTATAGATTCTGATGCTTCACTTCAGGTTTACAGTATCCCTTTGACCGTCTTATTGACGATGAAACACAGAAATTGCATCGGAATCAAATAGAAAGGGCACAATGCCGACTTAAGTTCTAGAAGCCTGACTCTTCCTACTGTCTATGTTTTGATCCATTCCTGCGACACTAGTTACAGATTCCGATGCTTCACTTCAGGTTTACTGTATCCATTGGACCTTCTAATTGACGATGAAACACAGAAATTGCATTGGAATTAAATACAAAAGGCACAATGCCGACTTAAGTACAAGAAGACTGACTCTTCTTACTGACTATGCTTTGAACCATTCCTGTGACACTAGTTATAGATTCCGATGCTTAACTTCAGGATTAGTGTATCCCTCTGACCTTCTTAGTGGAGATGAAACACAGAAATTGCATCGGAATTAAATACAAAAAGTACAATGCCGACTGAAGTACAAGAATACTGACTCATCTTACTGTCTATGTTTTGAACCGTCCCTGTGACACTAGTTATAGATTCCGATTCTTCACTCCAGGTTTACTGTATACCTTGGACCTTCGTATTGACGATGAAACACAGAAATTGCATCGGAATTAAATACAAAAGGCACAGTGCCGACTTAAGTACAAGAAGACTGACTCTTCTTACTGACTATGTTTTGAACCATTCCTGTGACACTAGTTATGGATTCCGATGCTTCACTTCAGGTTTATTGTATTCCTTGGACCTTCTTATTGACGATGAAACACAGAAATTGCATCGGAATTAAGTAGAAAAGGCACAATGTCGACTTAACTACAAGAAGACTGACTCTTCTTATTGTCTATGTTTTGAACCATTCCTGTGACACTAGTTATAGATTCCGTTGCTTCACTCCAGGTTTACTGTATCCCTTGGACCATCTTATTGACGATGAAACACAGAAATTGCATCGGAATCAAATAGAAAAGGCACAATGCCGACTTAAGTAAAAGAAGACTGCCTCTTCTTACTGACTATGTTTTGAACCATTTCTGTGACACTAGTTTTGGATTCTGATGCTTCACTTCAGGTTTTCTGTATCCCTCTGATCTTCTTATTGACGATGAAACACAGAAATTGCATCGGAATTAAATACAAAAGGCACAATGCCGAATTAAGTACAAGAAGACTGACTATTTTTACTGTCTATTTTAGAACCAATCCTGTGACACTAGTTATAGACATCGAAGCTTCACTCGACGTTTACTGTATCCCTTGGACCTTCTTATTGTCGATGAAACACAGAAATTCGTCGGAATTAAATTCAAAAGGCACAATGCCGACTTAAGTGAAAGATCTCTGACTCTTCCTACTGTCTATGATTTGAACCATTCCTGAGACACTAGTTATAGATTCCGATGCTTCTCTCCAGGTTTACTGTATCCCTTGGACCTTCTGATTGACGATGAAACACACAAATTGCATCCGAATTAAATAGAAAATGCACAATGATGACTTAAGTACAAGAAGACTGACTATTCTTACTGACTATGCTTTGAACCATTCCTGTGACACTAGTTATAGATTCCGATGCCTCACTTAGGGATTACTGTATCCCTCTGACCTTCTTACTGACGATGAAGCACAGATATTGCATCGGAATTAAATACAAAAGGCACAATGCCGACATAAGTACAAGAAGACTGACTCTTATTACTGTCTATGTTTTGAACCATCCCTGTGACACTAGTTATAGATTCCGATGCTACACTCCAGGTTTACTGTATCCCTTGGTCCTTCTTATTGACGATGAAACACTGAAATTGCATCGGAATTAAATACAAAAGGCAAAATTCCGACTTAAGTACAAGAAGACTGACTCTTCTTACTGACTATGTTTTGATCCATTCCTGTGACACTAGTTATAAATTCCGATGCTTCACTTCAGGTTTACTGTATCCCTTGGATCTTCTTATTGACGATGAAACAAAGAAATTACATCGGAATTAGATACAAAAGGCACAATGCAGAATTAAGTACAAGAAGACTGACTCTTCTTACTGTCTATGTTTTGATCCATTCCTGTGACACTAGTTATAGATTCCGATGCTTCATTCCAGGTTTACTGTATCCCTTGGACCTTCTTATTGACGATGAAACACAGAAATTGCATCGGAATTAAATACAAAAGGCACAATGCCGACTAAAGTACAAGAAGACTGACTCTTCTAACAGTCTATGCTTTGAACCATTCCTGTGACACTAGTTATGGATTCCGTTGCTTCACTCCAGGTTTACTGTTTCCCTTGGACCTTCTTATTGACGATGAAACACAGGAATTGCATCATAATTAAATAGAAAAGGCACAATTCCGACTTAAGTACAAGAAGACTGACGCTTCTTACTGACTATGTTTTGAACCGTTCCTGTGACACTAGTTAAAGATTCTGATGTTTCACTTGAGGTTTACTGTATCCCTTGGACCTTCTTATTGACGATGAAACACAGAAATTGCATCGGAATTAAATACAAAAGGCACAATGCCGACTAAAGTACAAGAAGACTGACTCTTGTTACAGTCTATGTTTTGAACCATTCTTGTGACACTAGTTATAGATACCGATGCTTCACTCCAGGTTTACTGTATCCCTTGGACCTTCTTGTTGACTATGAAACATAGAAATTGCATCGGAATTAAATAGAAAAGGCACAATGTCGACTTAAGGACAAGAAGACTGACTCTTCTTACTGACTATGTTTTGAACCATTCCAGTGACACTAGCTATAGATTCCGATGCTACACTTCAGGTTTAGTGTATCCCTCTGACCTTCTTATTGACGATGAAACACAGAAATTGCATCGGAATTAAATAGGAAAGGCACAATGAGGACTTAAGTACAAGAAGACTGACTCTTCTTATTGACTATGTTTTGAACCATTCCTGTGACACTAGTTATAGATTCCGATGCTTCACTTCAGGTTTATTGTATCCCTCTGACCTTCTTATTGACGATGAAACACAGAAATTGCATCGGAATTAAGTAGAAAAGGCACAATGTCGACTTAAGTACAAGGAGACTGACTCTTCTTATTGTCTATGTTTTCAACCATTCCTGTGACACTAGTTATAGATTCCGATGCTTCACTCCAGGTTTACTGTATCCCTTGGACCTTCTTATTGACGATGAAACACAGAAATTTCATCGGATTTAAATACAAAAGACACAATGCCGACTAAAGTACAAGAAGACTGACTGCTGTTACAGTCTATGTTTTGAACCAATTTTGTGACACTAGTTATAGATTCCGATGCTTCACTTCAGGTTTATTGTATCCCTTTGACCTTCTTATTGACGATGAAACACAGAAATAGCATCGGAATTAAGTAGAAAAGGCGCAATGTCGACTTAAGTACAATAAGACTGACTCTTCTTATTGTCTATGTTTTGAACCATTCCTGTGACACTAGTTATAGATTCCGATGCTTCACTCCAGGTTTACTGTATCCCTTGGGCCTTCTTATTGACGATGAAACACAGAAATTGCATCGGAATTAAATAGAAAAGGCACAAAGCCGACTTAAGTACAAGAAGACAGACTCTTCTTACTGACTATGTTTTGAACCATTCCTGTGACACTAGTTATAGATAACGATGCTTCACTTCAGGTTTACTGAATCCCTCGGACCTTATTACTTACGATGAAACACAGAAATTGCATCGGAATTAAATACAAAAGGCACAATGCCGACTTAAGTACAAGTAGACTGACACTTCCTACTGTCTATGTTTTGAACCATTCCTGTGACACTAGTTTTGGATTCCGATGGTTCACTTCAGGATTACTGTATCCCTCTGATCTTCTTATTGACGATTAAACACAGAAATTGCATCGGAATTAGATACAAAAGGCACAATGCCGACTTAAGTACAAGAAGACTGACTCTTCCTACTGTCTATGTTTTGAACCATTCCTGTGACACTAGTTATAGATTCCGATTCTTCACTCCAGGTTTACTGTATCCCTTGGACCTTCTTATTGACGATGAAACACAGAAATTGCATCGGAATTAAATACAAAAGGCACAATGCCGACTAGAGTACAAGAAGACTGACTCTTCTAACAGTCTATGTTTTGGACCATTCCTGTGACACTAGTTATAGATTCCGGTTCTTCACTCCAGGTTTACTGTTTCCCTTGGACCTTCTTATTGACGATGAAACACAGGAATTGCTTCATAATTAAATAGAAAAGGCACAATGCTGATTTAAGTACAAGAAGACTGACGCTTCTTATTTACTATGCTTTGAACCATTCCTGTGACACTAGTTAAAGATTCCGATGCTTCACTTGAGGTTTACTGTATCCCTTGGACCTTCGTATTGTCGATGAAACACAGAAATTGTCGCGGAATTAAATACAAAAGGCACAATGCTGACTTAGGTACAAGATGACTGACTCTTCATACTGTCTATGTTTTGAACCATTCCTGCAACACTAGTTATAGATTCCGATGCTTCACTACAGGTTTACTGTATCCCTTGGACCTTCTTGTTGACTATGAAACACAGTAATTGCATCGGAATTAAATACAAAAGGCACAATGCCGACTTAAGGACAAGAAAACTGACTCTTCTTACTGACATATGCTTTGAACCATTCCAGTGACACTAGCTATAGATTCCGATGCTTCACTTCAGGCTTACTGTGTCACTCTGACCTTCATATTGACGATGAAACACAGAAATAGCATCGGAATTAAATACAAACGGCACAATGCCGACTAAAGTACAGGAAGTCTGACTCTTCTTACTGTCTATGATTTGAACCATCCCTGTGACACTAGTTATAGATTCCGATGCTTCAATCCAGGTTTACTGTATCCCTTGGGCCTTCTTATTGACGATGAAACACAGAAATTGCATCGGAATTAAGTAGAAAAGGCACAATGTCGACTTAAGTACAAGAAGACTGACTCTTCTTATTGTCTATGTTTTGAACCATTCCTGTGACACTAGTTATAGATTCCGATGCTTCACTCCAGGTTTACTGTATCCCTTGGGCCTTCTTATTGACGATGAAACACAGAAATTGCATTGGAATTAAATACAAAAGGCACAATGCCGACTTAAGTACCAGAAGACTGACTCTTCTTACTGTCTATGTTTTGAACCATTCCTGTGACACTAGTTATAGATTCCGATGCTTCACTTCAGGATTACTCTATCCTTCTCACCTTCTTATTGACGATGAAACACAGAAATTGCATCGGAATTAAATACAAACCGCACAATGCCGACTAAAGTACAAGAAGTCTGACTCTTCTTACTGACTAAGTTTTGAACCGTTCCTGTGACACTAGTTATAAATTCCGATGCTTCACTTCAGGTTTACTGTATCCCTTGAACCTTCTTATTGACGATGAAACACAGATATTGCTTCGGAATTAAATAGAAAAGGCACAATGCCGACTTCAGTACAAGAAGACTGACTCTTCTTACAGTCTATGTATTGAACCATTCCTGTGACACTAGTTACAGATTCCGATGCTTCACTTCAGGTTTACTGTATCCCTCTGACCGTCTTATTGACGATGAAAAACAGAAATTGCATCGGAATCAAATAGAAAGGGCACAGTGCCGACTTAAGTTCTAGAAGCCTGACTCTTCCTACTGTCTATGTTTTGAACCATTCCTGTGACACAAGTTATAGATTCCGATGCTTCACTTCAGGTTTACTATATCCCTTGGACCTTCTTATTGACGATGAAACACTGAAATTGCATTGGAATTCAGTACAAAAGGCACAATGCCGACTTAATACAAGAAGACTGACTCTTCTTACTGACTATGCTTTGAACCATTCCTGCGGCACTAGTTATAGATTCCGATGCTTAACTTCAGGATTACTGTATCCCTTGGACCTTCTTATTGTCGATGAAACACAGAAATTGCATCTGAATTAAATACAAAAGGCACAATACCGACTTAAGTGAAAGAAGTCTGACTCTTCTTACTGTCTATGATTTGAACCATTCCTGTGACACTAGTTATAGATTCCGATGCTTCACTCCAGGTTTACTGTATCCCTTGGACCTTCTTATTGACGATGAAACACAGAAATTGCATCCGAATTAAATAGAAAATGCACAATGATGACTTAAGTACAAGAAGACTGACTATTCTTACTGACTATGCTTTGAAGCATTCCTGCGACACTAGTTATAGATTCCGATGTTTCACTTTAGGATTACTGTATCCCTCTAGCCTTCTTACTGACGATGAAACACAGATATTGCATCGGAATTAAATACAAAAGGCACAATGCAGACTTAAGTGAAAGAAGTCTGACTCATTTTACTGTCTATGATTTGAACCATTCCTGTGACACTAGTTATAGATTCCGATGCTTCACTCCAGGTTTACTGTATCCCTTGGTCCTTCGTATTGACGATGAAACACATAAGTTGCATCGGAATTAAATACAAAAGGCAAAATTCCGTCTTAAGTACAAGAAGACTGACTCATTTAACTGACTATGTTTTGATCCATTCCTGTGACAATAGTTAAAGATTCCGATGCTTCACTTGAGGTTTACTGTATCCCTTGGACCTTCTTATTGACGATGAAATACGAAATTGCATCGGAATTAAATACAAAACGCACAATGTTGACTTAAGTACAATAAGACTGACTCATCTTACTGTCTATGTTTTGAACCATTCCTGCGACACTAGTTATAGATTCCGATGCTTCACTCCAGGTTTACTGTATCCCTTGGACCTTCTTGTTGACTATGAAACACAGAAATTGCATCGGAATTAAATACAAAAGGCACAATGCCGACTTAAGGACAAGAAAACTGACTCTTCTTACTGACTATGTTTTGAACCATTCCAGTGACACTAGCTATAGATTCCGATGCTTCACTTCAGTCTTATTGTATCCCTTTGACCTTCTTATTGACGATGAAACACAGAAATTGCACCGGAATTAAGTAGAAAAGGCACAATGTAGACTTAAGTACAAGAAGACTGACTCTTCTTATTGTCTATGTTTTGAACCATTCCTGTGACACTAGTTATGGATTCCGATGCTTCACTCCAGGTTTACTGTATCCCTTGGGCCTTCTTATTGACGATGAAACACAGAAATTGCATCGGAATTAAATAGAAAAGGCACAATGCCGACTTAATTACAAGAAGACTGACTCTTCTTACTAACTATGTTTTGAACCATTCCTGTGACACTAGTTATAGATTACGATGCTTCATTTCAGGTTTACTGTATACCTTGGACCTTCTTATTGACGATGAATCACAGAAATTGCATCGGAATTAAATACAAAAGGCACAATGCCGACTTAAGTACAAGAAGACTGACTATTCCTACTGTCTATGTTTTGAACCATTACTGTGACACTAGTTTTGGATTCCGATGCTTCACTTCAGGTTTACTGTATCCCTCTGATCTTACTATTGACGATGAAACACAGAAATTGCATCGGAATTAAATACAAAAGGCACAGTGCCGAAATAAGTACAAGAAGACTGACTCTTCCTACTGTCTATGTTTTGAACCATTCCTGTGACACTAGTTATAGATTCCGATGCTTCACTTCAGGTTTACTGTATAACTCGGTCCTTCTTATTGCCGATGAAACAAAGAAATTGCATCAGAATTAAATACAAAAGACACATCGACGACTTGAGTACAAGAAGACTGACTGTTCCAACTGTCTATGTTTTGAAACATTCCTGTGACACTAGTTATAGATTCCGATGCTTCACTCCAGTTTTACTGTTTCCCTTGGACCTTCTTATTGACGATGAAACACAGGAATTGCATCATAATTAAATAGAAAAGGCACAATGCCGATTTAAGTACAAGAAGACTGACGCTTCTTATTGACTATGTTTTGAACCATTCCTGTGACAATAGTTAAAGATTCCGATGCTTCACTTGAGGTTTACTGTATCCCTTGGACCTTCTTATTGACGATGAAATACGAAATTGCATCGGAATTAAATACAAAACGCACAATGTTGACTTAAGTACAAGAAGACTGACGCTTCTTATTTATTATGTTTTGAACCATTCCTGTGACACTAGCTATAGATTCCGATGCTTCACTTCAGGCTTACTGTGTCACTCTGACCTTCTTATTGACGATGAAACACAGAAATAGCATCGGAATTAAATACAAAAGTCACAATGCCGACTTAAGTACAAGAAGACTGACTCTTCTTACTGTCTATGTTTTGAACCATTCCATTGGCACTAGTTATAGATTCCGATACTTCACTCCAGGTTTACTGTATCCCTTTGACCTTCTTATTGACGATGAAACACAGAAATTGCATCGGAATTATGTAGAAAAGGCACAATGTCGACTTAAGTACAAGAAGACTGACTCTTCTTATTGTCTATGTTTTGAGCCATTCCTGTGACACTAGTTATAGATTCCGATGCTTCACTCCAGGTTTACTGTATCCCATGGGCCTTCTTATTGACGATGAAACACAGAAATTGCATCGGAATTAAATACAAAAGGCACAATGCCGACTTAAGGACCAGAAGACCGACTCTTCTTACTGTCTATGTTTTGAACCATTCCTGTGACACTAGTTATAGATTCCGATGCTTCACTTCTGGATTACTGTTTCTTTTAGACCTTCTTATTGACGATGAAACACAGAGATTGCATCGGAATTAAATACAAGAGGCACAATGCCGACTTAAGTACAAGAAGACTCACTCTTCCTACTGTCTATGATTGAACCATTCCTGTGACACTAGTTATAGATTCCGATGCTTCACTGCAGGATTACTGTATCCCTCTGACCTTCTTATTGACGATGGAACACAGAAATTGCATCGGAATTAAATACAAAAGGCACAATGCCGACTTAAGTACAAGAAGACTGACTCTTCTTACTGACTAATTTTTGAACCGTTCCTGTGACACTAGTTATAAATTCCGATGCTTCACTTCAGGTTTACTGTATCCCTTGGACCTTCTTATTGACGATGAAACACAGATATTGCTTCGGAATTAAATAGAAAAGGCACAATGCCGACTTAAGTACAAGAAGACTGACTCTTCTTACAGTCTATGTATTGAACCATTCCTGTGACACTAGTTACAGATTCCGATGCTTCACTTCAGGTTTACTGTATCCCTCTGACCGTCTTATTGACAATGAAACACAGAAATTGCATCGGAATCAAATAGAAAGGGCACAATGCCGACTTAAGTTCTAGAAGCCTGACTCTTCCTACGGTCTATGTTTTGAACCATTCCTGTGACACTAGTTATAGATTCCGATGCTTCACTTCAGGTTTACTATTTCCCTTGGACATTCTTATTGACGATGAAACACTGAAATTGCATTGGAATTCAGTACAAAAGGCACAATGCCGACTTAATACAAGAAGACTGACTCTTCTTACTGACTATGCTTTGAACCATTCCTGTGGCACTAGTTATAGATTCCGATGCTTAACTTCAGGATTACTGTATCCCTTGGACCTCCTTATTGACGATGAAACACAGAAATTGCATCTGAATTAAATACAAAAGGCACAATGCCGACTTAAGTGAAAGAAATCTGACTCTTCTTACTGTCTATGATTTGAACCATTCCTGTGACACTAGTTATAGAATCCGATGCTTCACTCCAGGTTTACTGTATCACTTGGACCTTTTTATTGACGATGAAACACAGAAATTGCATCCGAATTAAATAGAAAATGTACAATGATGACTTAAGTACAAGAAGACTGACTATTCTTACTGACTATGCTTTGAACCATTCCTGCGACACTAGTTATAGATTCCGACGTTTCACTTTAGGATTACTGTATCCCTCTGACCTTCTTACTGACGATGAAACACAGATATTGCATCGGAATTATATACAAAAGGCACAATGCCGACTTAAGTACAAGAAGACTGACTCTTATTACTGTCTATGTTTTGAACCATCCCTGTGACTCTAGTTATAGATTCCGATGCTACACTCCAGGTTTACTGTATCCCTTGGTCCTTCTTATTGACGATGAAACACAGAAATTGCATCGGAATTAAATACAAAAGGCAAAATTCCGTCTTAAGTACAAGAAGACTGACTCTTTCTACTGACTATGTTTTGATCCATTCCTGTGACTATAGTTATAAATACCGATGCTTCACTTCAGGTTTACTGTATCCCTTGGATCTTCTTATTGACGATGAAACACAGAGATTGCATCGGAATTAAATACAAAAGGCACAATCCAGAATGAAGTACAAGAAGACTGACTCTTCTTACTGTCTATGTTTTGATCCATTCCTGTGACACTAGTTATAGATTCCGATTCTTCACCCCAGGTTTTCTGTATCCCTTGGACCTTCTTATTGACGATGAAACACAGAAATTGCATCGGAATTAAATACAAAAGGCACAATGCCGCCTAAAGTACAAGAAGACTGACTCTTCTAACAGTCTATGTTTTGAACCATTCCTGTGACACTAGTTATAGATTCCGGTGCTTCATTCCAGTTTTACTGTTTCCCTTGGACCTTCTTATTGACGATGAAACACAGGAATTGCATCATAATTAAATAGAAAAAGCACAATGCCGATTTAAGTACAAGAAGACTGACGCTTCTTATTGACTATGTTTTGAACCATTCCTGTGACACTAGTTAAAGATTCCGATGCTTCACTCGAGGTTTACTGTATCCCTTGGACCTTCTTATTGACGATGAAACACGAAATTGCATCGGAATTAAATACAAAACGCACAATGCTGACTTAAGTACAAGAAGACTGACTCTTCTTACTGTCTATGTTTTGAACCATTCCTGCGACACTAGTTATAGATTCCGATGCTTCACTCCAGGTTTACTGTATCCCTTGGACCTTCTTGTTGACTATGAAACACAGAAATTGCATCGGAATTAAATACAAAAGGCACAATGCCGACTTAAGGACAAGAAAACTGACTCTTCTTACTGACTATGTTTTGAACCATTCCAGTGACACTAGCTATAGATTCCGATGCTTCACTTCAAGTTTATTGTATCCCTTTGACCTTCTTATTGACGATGAAACACAGAAATTGCATCGGAAATAAGTAGAAAAGGCACAATGTCGACTTAAGTACAAGAAGACTGACTCTTCTTATTGTCTATGTTTTGAACCATTCCTGTGACACTAGTTATAGATTCCGATGCTTCACTCCAGGTTTACTGTATCCCTTGGGCCTTCCTATTGACGATGAAACACTGAAATTGCATCGGAATTAAATAGAAAAGGCACAATGCCGACTTAATTACAAGAAAACTGACTCTTCTTACTGACTATGTTTTGAACCATTCCAGTGACACTAATTATAGATTCCGATCCTTCACTTCAAGTTTATTGTATCCCTTTGACCTTCTTATTGACGATGAAACACAAAAATTGCATCGGAATTATATACAAAAGGCACAGTGCCGAAATAAGTACAAGAAGACTTACTCTTCCTACTGCCTACGTTTTGAACCATTCCTGTGACACTAGTTATAGATTCCGATGCTTCACTTCAGGTTTACTGTATACCTCGGACCTTCTTATTGACGATGAAACGAAGAAATTGCATCAGAATTAAATACAAAAGACACAACGCCGACTTGAGTACAAGAAGACTGACTGTTCCAACTGTCTATGTTTTGAACCATTCCTGTGACACTAGTTATAGATTCCGATGCTTCACTTCAGGTTTACTGTATCCCTCTGACCGTCTTATTGACGATGAAACACAGAAATTGCATCGGAATCAAATAGAAAGGGCACAATGCCGACTTAAGTTCTAGAAGATTGACTCTTCCTACTGTCTATGTTTTGAACCATTCCTGTGACACTAGTTATAGATTCCGATGCTTCACTTCAGGTTTACTGTATCCCTTGGACCTTCTTATTGACGATGAAACACAGAAATTGCATTTTAATTCAGTACAAAAGGCACAATGCCGACTTAACTACAAGAAGACAGACTCCTCTTACTGATAATGCTTTGAACCATTCCTGTGACACTAGTTATAGATTCCGATGCTTAACTTCAGGATTACTGTATCCCTCTGACCTTCTTAGTGACGATGAAACACAGAAATTGCATCGGAATTAAATACAAAAAGCACAATGCCGACTTAAGTACAAGTATACTGACTCATCTTACTGTCTATGTTGTGAGCCGTCCCTGTGACACTAGTTATAGATTCCGATGCTTCACTTCAGGTTTACTGTATCCTTTGGACCTTCGTATTGACGATGAAGCACAGAAATTGCATGGGAATTAAATACAAAAGGCACAATGCCGACTTAAGTACAAGAAGACTGACTCTTATTACTGTCTATGTTTTGAACCATCCCTGTGACTCTAGTTATAGATTCCGATGCTACACTCCAGGTTTACTGTATCCCTTGGTCCTTCTTATTGATGATGAAACACAGAAATTGAATCGGAATTAAATACAAAAGGCAAAATTCCGTCTTAAGTACAAGAAGACTGACTCTTTTTACTGACTATGTTTTGATCCATTCCTGTGACACTAGTTATAAATTCCGATGCTTCACTTCAGGTTTACTGTATCCCTTGGATCTTCTTATTGACGAAGAATCACAGAGATTGCATCGGAATTAAATACAAAAGGCACAATCCAGAATGAAGTACAAGAAGACTGACCCTTCTTACTGTCTATGTTTTGATCCATTCCTGTGACACTAGTTAGAGATTCCGATTCTTCACCCCAGGGTTACTGTATCCCTTGGACCTTCAAATTGACGTTGAAACACAGAAATTGCATCGGAATTAAATACAAAAGGCACAATGCCGCCTAAAGTACAAGAAGACTGACTCTTCTAACAGTCTATGATTTGAACCATTCCTGTGACACTAGTTATAGATTCCGGTGCTTCACTCCAGTTTTACTGTTTCCCTTGGACCTTCTTATTGACGATGAAACACAGGAATTGCATCATAATTAAATAGAAAAGGCACAATGCCGATTTAAGTACAAGAAGACTGACGCTTCTTATTGACTATGTTTTGAACCATTCCTGTGACAATAGTTAAAGATTCCGATGCTTCACTTGAGGTTTACTGTATCCCTTGGACCTTCTTATTGACGATGAAATACAAAATTGCATCGGAATTAAATACAAAACGCACAATGTTGACTTAAGTACAAGAAGACTGACTCATCTTACTGTCTATGTTTTGAACCATTCCTGCGACACTAGTTATAGATTCCGATGCTTCACTCCAGGTTTACTGTATCCCTTGGACCTTCTTGTTGACTATGAAACACAGAAATTGCATCGGAATTAAATACAAAAGGCACAATGCCGACTTAAGGACAAGAAAACTGACTCTTCTTACTGACTATGTTTTGAACCATTCCAGTGACACTAGCTATAGATTCCGATGCTTCACTTCAGTCTTATTGTATCCCTTTGACCTTCTTATTGACGATGAAACACAGAAATTGCATCGGAATTAAGTAGAAAAGGCACAATGTCGACTTAAGTACAAGAAGACTGACTCTTCTTATTGTCTATGTTTTGAACCATTCCTGTGACACTAGTTATGGATTCCGATGCTTCACTCCAGGTTTACTGTATCCCTTGGGCCTTCTTATTGACGATGAAACACAGAAATTGCATCGGAATTAAATAGAAAAGGCACAATGCCGACTTAATTACAAGAAGACTGACTCTTCTTACTAACTATGTTTGAACCATTCCTGTGACACTAGTTATAGATTACGATGCTTCATTTCAGGTTTACTGTATACCTTGGACCTTCTTATTGACGATGAAACACAGAAATTGCATCGGAATTAAATACAAAAGGCACAATGCCGACTTAAGTACAAGAAGACTGACTATTCCTACTGTCTATGTTTTGAACCATTACTGTGACACTAGTTTTGGATTCCGATGCTTCACTTCAGGTTTACTGTATCCCACTGATCTTACTATTGACGATGAAACACAGAAATTGCATCGGAATTAAATACAAAAGGGACAGTGCCGAAATAAGTACAAGAAGACTGACTCTTCCTACTGTCTATGTTTTGAACCATTCCTGTGACACTAGTTATAGATTCCGATGCTTCACTTCAGGTTTACTGTATACCTCGGTCCTTCTTATTGACGATGAAACAAAGAAATTGCATCAGAATTAAATACAAAAGACACAACGACGACTTGAGTACAAGAAGACTGACTGTTCCAACTGTCTATGTTTTGAAACATTCCTGTGACACTAGTTATAGATTCCGATGCTTCACTTCAGGTTTACTGTATCCCTCTGACCGTCTTATTGACGATGAAACACAGAAATTGCATCGGAATCAAATAGAAAGGGCACAATGCCGACTTAAGTTCTAGAAGCCTGACTCTTCCTACTATCTATGTTTTGAACCATTCCTGTGACACTAGTTATAGATTCCGATGCTTCACTTCAGGTTTACTGTATCCCTTGGACCTTCTTATTGACGATGAAACACAGAAATTGCATTTTAATTCAGTACAAAAGCCACAATGCCGACTTAACTACAAGAAGACTAACTCGTCTTACTGATAAAGCTTTGAACCATTCCTGTGACACTAGTTATAGATTCCGACGCTTAACTTCAGGATTACTGTATCCCTCTGACCTTCTTAGTGACGATGAAACACAGAAATTGCATCGGTATTAAATACAAAAAGCACAATGCAAACTTAAGTACAAGAATACTGACTCATCTTACTGTCTACGTTGTGAACCGTCCCTGTGACACTAGTTATAGATTCCGATGCTTCACTCCAGGTTTACTGTATCCCTTGGACCTTCGTATTGACGATGAAACACAGAAATTGCATGGGAAGTAAATACAAAAGGCACAATGCCGACTTAAGTACAAGAAGACTGACTCTTCTTACTGACTATGTTTTGAACCATTCCTGTGACACTAGTTATGGATTCCGATGCTTCACTTCAGGTTTACTGTATACCTCTGACCTTCGTATTGACGATGAAACACAGAAATTGCATCGGAATTAAATACAAAAGGCACAATGCCGAATTAAGTACAAGAAGACTGACTCTTCTTCCTGTCTATTTTAGAACCAATCCTGTGACACTAGTTATTGACTCCGATGCTTCACTCCAGGTTTACTGTATCCCTTGGACCTTCTTATTGTCGATGAAACACAGAAATTGCATCGGAATTAAATACAAAAGGCACAATGCCGACTTAAGTGAAAGAAGTCTAACTCTTCTTACTGTCTATGATTTGAACCATTCCTGTGACACTAGTTATTGATTTCGATACTTCACTCCAGGTTTACTGTATCCCTTGGACCTTCTTATTGACGGTGATACACAGAAATTGCATCGTAATTAAATAGGAAAGGCACAATGAGTACTTAAGTACAAGAAGACTGACTCTTGTTACTGACTATGTTTTGAACCACTCCTGTGACACTAGTTATAGATTCCGATGCTTCACTTCAGGTTTATTGTATCCCTTTGACCTTCTTATTGACGATGAAACACAGAAATTGCATCGGAATTAAGTAGAAAAGGCACAATGTCGACTTAGGTACAAGAAGACTGAATCTTCTTATTGTCTATGTTTTGAACCATTCCTGTGACACTAGTTATAGATTCCGATGCTTCACTCCAGGTTTACTGTATCCCTTGGGCCTTCTTATTGACGATGAAACACAGAAATTGCATCGGAATTCAATAGAAAAGGCACAAAGCCGACTTAAGTACAAGAAGACTGACTCTTCTTACTGACTATGTTTTGAACCATACCTGTGACACTAGTTATAGATTACGATGCTTCACTTCAGGTTTACTGTATCCCTCGGACCTTATTATTGACGATGAAACACAGAAATTGCATCGGAATTAAATACAAAAGGCACAATGCAAACTTAAGTACATGAAGACTGACTCTTCCTACTGTCTATGTTTTGAACCATTCCTGTGACACTAGTTTTGGATTCCGATGCTTCACTTCAGGATTACTGTATCCCTCTGATCTTCCTATTGACGATGAAACACAGAAATTGCATCGGAATTAGATAGAAAAGGCACAATGCTGATTTAAGTACAAGAAGACTGACGCTTCTTATTTACTATGTTTTGAACCATTCCTGTGACACTAGCTATAGATTCCGATGGTTCACTTCAGGCTTACTGTGTCACTCTGACCTTCTTATTGACGATGAAACACAGAAATAGCATCGGAATTAAATACAAAAGTCACAATGCCGACTTAAGTACAAGAAGACTGACTCTTCTTACTGTCTATGTTTTGAACCATTCCATTGACACTAGTTATAGATTCCGATACTTCACTCCAGGTTTACTGTATCCCTTTGACCTTCTTATTGACGATGAAACACAGAAATTGCATCGGAATTAAGTAGAAAAGGCACAATGTCGACTTAAGCACAAGAAGTCTGACTCTTCTTATTGTCTATGTTTTGAGCCATTCCTGTGACACTAGTTATAGATTCCGATGCTTCACTCCAGGTTTACTGTATCCCTTGGGCCTTCTTATTGACGATGAAACACAGAAATTGCATCGGAATTAAATACAAAAGGCACAATGCCGACTTAAGGACCAGAAGACTGACTCTTCTTACTGTCTATGTTTTGAACCATTCCTGTGACACTAGTTATAGATTCCGATGCTTCACTTCAGGATTACTGTTTCTTTTAGACCTTCTTATTGTCGATGAAACACAGAGATTGCATCGGAATTAAATACAAGAGGCACAATGCCGACTTAAGTACAAGAAGACTCACTCTTCCTACTGTCTATGATTGAACCATTCCTGTGACACTAGTTATAAATTTCCGATGCTTCACTGCAGGATTACTGTATCCCTCTGACCTTCTTATTGACGATGAAACACAGAAATTGCATCGGAATTAAATACAAAAGGCACAATGCCGACTTAAGTACAAGAAGACTGACTCTTCTTACTGACTAAGTTTTGAACCGTTCCTGTGACACTAGTTATAAATTCCGATGCTTCACTTCAGGTTTACTGTATCCCTTGGACCTTCTTATTGACGATGAAACACAGATATTGCTTCGGAATTAAATAGAAAAGGCACAATGCCGACTTAAGTACAAGAAGACTGACTCTTCTTACAGTCTATGTATTGAACCATTCCTGTGACACTAGTTACAGATTCCGATGCTTCACGTCAGGTTTACTGTATCCCTCTGACCGTCTTATTGACAATGAAACACAGAAATTGCATCGGAATCAAATAGAAAGGGCACAATGCCGACTTAAGTTCTAGAAGCCTGACTCTTCCTACGGTCTATGTTTTGAACCATTCCTGTGACACTAGTTATAGATTCCGATGCTTCACTTCAGGTTTACTATATCCCTTGCACTTTCTTATTGACGGTGAAACACGGAAATTGCATTGGAATTCAGTACAAAAGGCACAATGCCGACTTAATACAAGAAGACTGACTCTTCTTACTGACTATGCTTTGAACCATTCCTGTGGCACTAGTTATAGATTCCGATGCTTAACTTCAGGATTACTGTATCCCTTGGACCTTCTTATTGTCGATGAAACACAGAAATTGCATCTGAATTAAATACAAAAGGCACAATGCCGACTTAAGTGAAAGAAATCTGACTCTTCTTACTGTCTATGATTTGAACCATTCCTGTGACACTAGTTATAGAATCCGATGCTTCACTCCAGGTTTACTGTATCACTTGGACCTTTTTATTGACGATGAAACACAGAAATTGCATCCGAATTAAATAGAAAATGCACAATGATGACTTAAGTACAAGAAGACTGACTATTCTTACTGACTATGCTTTGAACCATTCCTGCGACACTAGTTATAGATTCCGACGTTTCACTTTAGGATTACTGTATCCCTCTGACCTTCTTACTGACGATGAAACACAGATATTGCATCGGAATTATATACAAAAGGCACAATGCCGACTTAAGTACAAGAAGACTGACTCTTATTACTGTCTATGTTTTGAACCATCCCTGTGACTCTAGTTATAGATTCCGATGCTACACTCCAGGTTTACTGTATCCCTTGGTCCTTCTTATTGACGATGAAACACAGAAATTGCATCGGAATTAAATACAAAAGGCAAAATTCCGTCTTAAGTACAAGAAGACTGACTCTTTCTACTGACTATGTTTTGATCCATTCCTGTGACACTAGTTATAAATTCCGATGCTTCACTTCAGGTTTACTGTATCCCTTGGATCTTCTTATTGACGATGAAACACAGAGATTGCATCGGAATTAAATACAAAAGGCACAATCCAGAATGAAGTACAAGAAGACTGACTCTTCTTACTGTCTATGTTTTGATCCATTCCTGTGACACTAGTTATAGATTCCGATTCTTCACCCCAGGTTTTTTGTATCCCTTGGACCTTCTTATTGACGATGAAACACAGAAATTGCATCGGAATTAAATACAAAAGGCACAATGCCGCCTAAAGTACAAGAAGACTGACTCTTCTAACAGTCTATGTTTTGAACCATTCCTGTGACACTAGTTATAGATTCCGGTGCTTCATTCCAGTTTTACTGTTTCCCTTGGACCTTCTTATTGACGATGAAACACAGGAATTGCATCATAATTAAATAGAAAAGGCACAATGCCGATTTAAGTACAAGAAGACTGACGCTTCTTATTGACTATGTTTTGAACCATTCCTGTGACACTAGTTAAAGATTCCGATGCTTCACTCGAGGTTTACTGTATCCCTTGGACCTTCTTATTGACGATGAAACACGAAATTGCATCGGAATTAAATACAAAACGCACAATGCTGACTTAAGTACAAGAAGACTGACTCTTCTTACTGTCTATGTTTTGAACCATTCCTGCGACACTAGTTATAGATTCCGATGCTTCACTCCAGGTTTACTGTATCCCTTGGGCCTTCTTATTGACGATGAAACTCTGAAATTGCATCGGAATTAAATAGAAAAGGCACAATGCCGACTTAATTACAAGAAAACTGACTCTTCTTACTGACTATGTTTTGAACCATTCCAGTGACACTAGCTATAGATTCCAATGCTTCACTTCAAGTTTATTGTATCCCTTTGACCTTCTTATTGACGATGAAACACAAAAATTGCATCGGAATTATATACAAAAGGCACAGTGCCGAAATAAGTACAAGAAGACTTACTCTTCCTACTGCCTACGTTTTGAACCATTCCTGTGACACTAGTTATAGATTCCGATGCTTCACTTCAGGTTTACTGTATACCTCGGACCTTCTTATTGACGATGAAACGAAGAAATTGCATCAGAATTAAATACAAAAGACACAACGCCGACTTGAGTACAGGAAAACTGACTGTTCCAACTGTCTATGTTTTGAACCATTCCTGTGAGACTAGTTATAGATTCCGATGCTTCACTTCAGGTTTACTGTATCCCTCTGACCGTCTTATTGACGATGAAACACAGAAATTGCATCGGAATCAAATAGAAAGGGCACAATGCCGACTTAAGTTCTAGAAGCCTGACTCTTCCTACTGTCTATGTTTTGAACCATTCCTGTGACACTAGTTATAGATTCCGATGCTTCACTTCAGGTTTACTGTATCCCTTGGACCTTCTTATTGACGATGAAACACAGAAATTGCATTTTAATTCAGTACAAAAGGCACAATGCCGACTTAACTACAAGAAGACAGACTCATCTTACTGATAATGCTTCGAACCATTCCTGTGACACTAGTTATAGATTCCGATGCTTAACTTCAGGATTACTGTATCCCTCTGACCTTCTTAGTGACGATGAAACACAGAAATTGCATCGGAATTAAATACAAAAAGCACAATGCCGACTTAAGTACAAGTATACTGACTCATCTTACTGTCTATGTTGTGAACCGTCCCTGTGACACTAGTTATAGATTCCGATGCTTCACTTCAGGTTTACTGTATCCTTTGGACCTTCGTATTGACGATGAAACACAGAAATTGCATGGGAATTAAATACAAAAGGCACAATGCCGACTTAAGTAAAAGAAGACTGACTCTTATTACTGTCTATGTTTTGAACCATCCCTGTGACTCTAGTTATAGATTCCGATGCTACACTCCAGGTTTACTGTATCCCTTGGTCCTTCTTATTGACGATGAAACACAGAAATTGAATCGGAATTAAATACAAAAGGCAAAATTCCGTCTTAAGTACAAGAAGACTGACTCTTTTTACTGACTATGTTTGATCCATTCCTGTGACACTAGTTATAAATTCCGATGCTTCACTTCAGGTTTACTGTATCCCTTGGATCTTCTTATTGACGATGAAACACAGAGATTGCATCGGAATTAAATACAAAAGGCACAATCCAGAATGAAGTACAAGAAGACTGACTCTTCTTACTGTCTATGTTTTGATCCATTCCTGTGACACTAGTTATAGATTCCGATTCTTCACCCCAGGTTTACTGTATCCCTTGGACCTTCTTATTGACGATGAAACACAGAAATTGCATCGGAATTAAATACAAAAGGCACAATGCCGCCTAAAGTACAAGAAGACTGACTCTTCTAACAGTCTATGTTTTGAACCATTCCTGTGACACTAGTTATAGATTCCGGTGCTTCATTCCAGTTTTACTGTTTCCCTTGGACCTTCTTATTGACGATGAAACACAGGAATTGCATCATAATTAAATAGAAAAGGCACAATGCCGACTTAAGGACAAGAAAACTGACTCTTCTTACTGACTATGTTTTGAACCATTCCAGTGACACTAGCTATAGATTCCGCTGCTTCACTTCAAGTTTATTGTATCCCTTTGACCTTCTTATTGACGATGAAACACAGAAATTGCATCGGAATTAAGTAGAAAAGGCACAATGTCGACTTAAGTACAAGAAGACTGACTCTTCTTATTGTCTATGTTTTGAACCATTCCTGTGACACTAGTTATAGATTCCGATGCTTCACTCCAGGTTTACTGTATCCCTTGGGCCTTCTTATTGACGATGAAACACTGAAATTGCATCGGAATTAAATAGAAAAGGCACAATGCCGACTTAATTACAAGAAGACTGACTCTTCTTACTGACTATGTTTTGAACCATTCCTGTGACACTAGTTATAGATTACGATGCTTCACTTCAGGTTTACTGTATACCTTGGACCTTCTTATTGACGATGAAACACAGAAATTGCATCGGAATTAAATACACAAGGCACAATGCCGACTTAAGTACAAGAAGACTGACTCTTCCTACTGTCTATGTTTTGAACCATTTCTGTGACACTAGTTTTGGATTCCGATGCTTCACTTCAGGTTTACTGTATCCCTCTGATCTTCTTATTGACGATGAAACACAAAAATTGCATCGGAATTATATACAATAGGCACAGTGCCGAAATAAGTACAAGAAGACTGACTCTTCCTACTGTCTATGTTTTGAAACATTCCTGTGACACTAGTTATAGATTCCGATGCTTCACTTCAGGTTTACTGTATACCTCGGACCTTCTTATTGACGATGAAACGAAGAAATTGCATCAGAATTAAATACAAAAGACACAACGCCGACTTGAGTACAAGAAGACTGACTGTTCCAACTGTCTATGCTTTGAACCATTCCTGTGACACTAGTTATAGATTCCGATGCTTAACTTCAGGATTACTGTATCCCTCTGACCTTCTTAGTGACGATGAAACACAGAAATTGCATCGGAATTAAATACAAAAAGCACAATGCCGACTTAAGTACAAGTATACTGACTCATCTTACTGTCTATGTTGTGAACCGTCCCTGTGACACTAGTTATAGATTCCGATGCTTCACTTCAGGTTTACTGTATCCTTTGGACCTTCGTATTGACGATGAAACACAGAAATTGCATGGGAATTAAATACAAAAGGCACAATGCCGACTTAAGTACAAGAAGACTGACTCTTCTTACTGACTATGTTTTGAACCATTCCTGTGACACTAGTTAGGGATTCCGATGCTTCACTTCAGGTTTACTGTATCCCTCTGACCTTCGTATTGACGATGAAACACAGAAATTGCATCGGAATTAAATACAAAAGGCACAATGCCGACTTAAGTGAAAGAAGTCTAACTCTTCTTATTGTCTATGATTTGAACCATTCCTGTGACACTAGTTATAGATTCCGATGCTTCACTCCAGGTTTACTGTATCCCTTGGGTCTTCTTGTTGACTATGAAACACAGAAATTGCATCGGAATTAAATTCAAAAGGCATAATGCCGACTTAAGGACAAGAAAACTGACTCTTCTTACTGACTATGTTTTGAACCATTCCAGTGACACTAGCTATAGATTCCGATGCTTCACTTCTGTTTTACTGTGTCACTCTGACCTTCTTATTGACGATGAAACACAGAAATAGCATCGGAATTAAGTACAAAAGGCACAATGCCGACTTAAGTACAGAAAGACTGACTCTTCTTACTGTCTATAATTTTAACCATTCCATTGACACTAGTTATAGATTCCGATGCTTCACTCCAGGTTTACTGTATCCCTTGGGACTTCTTATTGACGATGAAACACAGAAATTGCATCGGAATGAAATTGAAAAGGCACAATGCCGACATAATTACAAGAAGACTGACTCTTCTTACTGACTATGTTTTGAACCATTCCTGTGACACTAGTTATAGATTACGATGCTTCACATCAGGTTTACTGTATACCTTGGACCTTCTTATTGACGATGAAACACAGAAATTGCATCGGAATTAAATACAAAAGGCACAATGCCGACTTAAGTACAAGAAGACTGACTCTTCTTACTGTCTATGTTTCGAACCATTCCTGTGACATTAGTCATAGATTCCGATGCTTCACTTCAGGATTACTGTTTCTTTTGGACCTTCTTATTGACGATGAAACACAGAGATTACATCGGAATTAAATACAAAAGGCACAATGCTGACTTAAGTACAAGAAGACTGACTCTTCCTACTGTCTATGTTTGAACCATTCCTGTGACACTAGTTATGGATTCCGATACTTCACTTCAGGATTACTGTATCCCTCTGATCTTCTTAATGACGATGAAACACAGAAATTGCATCGGAATTAAATACAAAAGGCACAATGCCGACTTAAGTACAAGAAGACTGACTCTTGTTACTGACTAAGTTTTGAACCGTTCCTGTGAAACTAGTTATAAATTCCGATGCTTCACTTCAGGTTTACTGTATCCCTTGGAACTTCTTATTGACGATGAAACACAGATATTGCTTCGGAATTAAATTGAAAAGGCACAACGCCGACTTAAGTACAACAAGACTGAGTCTTCTTACAGTCTATGTTTTCAACCATTCCTGTGACACTAGTTATAGATTCCGATGCTTCACTTCAGGTTTACTGTATACCTCGGACCTTCTTATTGACGATGAGACAGAGAAATTGCATCAGAATTAAATACAAAAGACACAACGCCGACTTGAGTACAAGAAGACTGACTGTTCCAACTGTCTATGTTTTGAACCATTCCTGTGACACTAGTTATAGATTCCGATGCTTCACTTCAGGTTTACTGTATCCCTCTGACCGTCTTATTGACGATGAAACACAGAAATTGCATTGGAATCAAAAAGAAAAGACACAACGCCGACATGAGTACAAGAAGACTGACTGTTCCAACTGTCTATGCTTTGAACCATTCCTGTGACACTAGATATAGATTCCGATGCTTCACTCCAGGTTTACTGTATCCCTTGGACCTTCTTATTGACGATGAAACACAGAAATTGCATCCGAATTAAATAGAAAATGAACAATGATGACTTAAGTACAAGAAGACTGACTATTCTTACTGACTATGCTTTGAACCATTCCTGCGACACTAGTTATAGATTCCGATGTTTCACTTTAGGATTACTGTATCCCTCTGACCTTCTTACTGACGACGAAACACAGATATTGCATCGGAATTAAATACAAAAGGCACAATGCCGACATAAGTACAAGAAGACTGACTCTTATTACTGTCTTTGTTTTGAACCATCCCTGTGACTCTAGTTATAGATTCCGATGCTACACTCCAGGTTTACTGTATCCCTTGGTCTTTCTTATTGACGATGAAACACAGAAATTGCATCGGAATTAAATACAAAAGGCAAAATTCCGTCTTAAGTTCAAGAAGACTGACTCTTTTTACTGACTATGTTTTGATCCATTCCTGTGACACTAGTTATAGATTCCGATTCTTCACCCCAGGTTTACTGTATCCCTTGGACCTTCTTATTGACGATGAAACACAGAAATTGCATCGGAATTAAATACAAAAGGCACAATGCCGCCTAAAGTACAAGAAGACTGACTATTCTAAGAGTCTATGTTTTGAACCATTCCTGTGACACTAGTTATAGATTCCGGTGCTTCACTCCAGTTTTACTGTTTCCCTTGGACCTTCTTATTGACGATGAAACACAGGAATTGCGTCATAATTAAATAGAAAAGGCACAATGCCGATTTAAGTACAAGAAGACTGACGCTTCTTATTGACTATGTTTTGAACCATTCCTGTGACACTAGTTAAAGATTCCGATGCTTCACTTGAGGTTTACAGTATCCCTTGGACCTTCTTGTTGACTATGAAACACAGAAATTGCATCGGAATTAAATACAAAAGGCACAATGCCGACTTAAGGACAAGAAAACTGACTCTTCTTACTGACTATGTTTTGAACCATTCCAGTGACACTAACTATAGATTCCGATGCTTCACTTCAGGTTTATTGTATCCCTTTGACCTTCTTATTGACGATGAAACACAGAAATTGCATCGGAATTAAGTAGAAAAGGCACAATGTCGACTTAAGTACAAGAAGACTGACTCTTCTTATTGTCTATGTTTTGAACCATTCCTGTGACACTAGTTATGGATTCCGATGCTTCACTCCAGGGTTACTGTATCCCTTGGGCCTTCTTATTGACGATGAAACACAGAAATTGCATCGCAATTAAATAGAAAAGGCACAATGCCAACTTAAATACAAGAAGACTGACTCTTCTTACTGACTATGTTTGAACCATTCCTGTGACACTAGTTATAGATTACGATGCTTCACTTCAGGTTTACTGTATCCCTCTGATCTTCTTATTGACGATGAAACACAGAAATTGTATCGGAATTAAATACAAAAGGCACAGTGCCGAAATAAGTACAAGAAGACTGACTCTTCCTACTGTCTATGTTTTGAACCATTCCTGTGACACTAGTTATAGATTCCGATGCTTCACTTCAGGTTTACTGTATACCTCGGACCTTCTTATTGACGATGAAACAAAGAAATTGCATCAGAATTAAATACAAAAGACACAACGCCGACTTGAGTACAAGAAGACTGACTGTTCCAACTGTCTATGTTTTGAACCATTCCTGTGACACTAGTTATAGATTCCGATGCTTCACTTCAGGTTTACTGTATCCCTCTGACCGTCTTATTGACGATGAAACACAGAAATTGCATCGGAATCAAATAGAAAGGGCACAATGCCGACTTAAGTTCTAGAAACCTGACTCTTCCTACTGTCTATGTTTTGAACCATTCCTGTGACACTAGTTATAGATTCCGATGCTTCACTTCAGGTTTACTGTATCCCTTGGACCTTCTTATTGACGATGAAACACAGAAATTGCATTTTATTTCAGTACAAAAGGCACAATACCGACTTAACTACAAGAAGACAGACTCTTCTTACTGATAATGCTTTGAACCATTCCTGTGACACTAGTTATAGATTCCGATGCTTAACTGCAGGATTACTGTATCCCTCTGACCTTCTTAGTGACGATGAAACACAGAAATTGCATCGGAATTAAATACAAAAAGCACAATGCCGACTTAAGTACAGGAATACTGACTCATCTTACTGTCTATGTTGTGAACCGTCCCTGTGACACTAGTTATAGATTCCGATGCTTCAATCCAGGTTTACTGTATCCCTTGGACCTTCGTATTGACGATGAAACACAGAAATTGCATGGGAATTAAATACAAAAGGCACAATGCCGACTTAAGTACAAGAAGACTGACTCTTCTTACTGACTATGTTTTGAACCATTCCTGTGACACTAGTTATGGCTTCCGATGCTTCACTTCAGGTTTACTGTATTCCTCTGACCTTCGTATTGACGATGAAACACAGAAATTGCATCGGAATTAAATACAAAAGGCACAATGCCGAATTAAGTACAAGAAGACTGACTCTTCTTCCTGTCTATTTTAGAACCAATCCTGTGACACTAGTTATAGACTCCGATGCTTCACTCCAGGTTTACTGTATCCCTTGGACCTTCTTATTGTCGATGAAACACAGAAATTGCATCGGAATTAAATACAAAAGGCACAATGCCGACTTAAGTGAAAGAAGTCTAACAAGGGGAGGCCGCCAATTGTGAAATTCAGATTCGATTCATACTGTGCATAATAAAAGCTCATGGCCAGAGGTGTAACGTGGCAAAGTACCAAGATGCACTTCTCAGCCGTTGTTGAGAAAATCGACATTTAAAAGAAACCGTTGCGGTGAAATACTCTCTACGATTAACAATTCTGTACAGCGTCGTGGCGCAGCGGTAAGCGCTCGGGTTCGTAATCCGAAGGTCGCCGGATCGAATCTCGCGCCATGCAATTTTTTTTTATTATTAGTTTTTTGTAATTCAAATATATATATATATAAAGTATTAATGAATTGCTTATGCATGTTGGTGAAGGCGGATCGCTCTCCAATTGTACCGCCTCCATTTTTCCGTTTTTTTTAACAGGGTGTACCAAAGCTCTCCCGTCCGCACTGATTTTCGACAATGTTATAAGTTGCGCTAGGGACCGCATCTACCTTCTTTCGAAGTTAGCAGGCAACTACGCGGTTACGCGGCGGCTCGTTTCGGCCCATTCAACATCTGTCATTCAAGTGTAACGAGAGAATAATGGAGTTTGTATTTCATACCTGCCACAGCAAATTTGTGTTCGTGGGGTCTCTATTCTAATTCAAACGTTTGACTTACGCTATACGTATTCGTTTCGGAATATCGTTTCTACGTCTTCCGTTAACTATACGTGGTTAACATTATGAAGACAATTAATAACATTTGTGAAATACAACTTTCTTTGCGGAAAACATAATGATGTTCGAAGTCGCCAGTTTTTCCACGACAAACGACTTTCAACAACTTATTATATGCATCATTGTTGCAACTGATTGCCGGGAATTTTATATATATATATATATATATATATATATATATATATATATATATATTATAAAAAACAAATACTAAAAAAAAAGGTTGCATAGCGCGAGATTCGATCCGGCGACCTTCGAATTACGAACCCGAGCGCTTACCGCTGCGCCACGACGCTGTAGAGAATTGTTAATCGTACAGAGTATTTCACCGCAACGGTTTCTTTTAACTGTCGATTTTCTCGACAACGGCTGAGAAGTGCATCTTGGTGCTTTGCCACATTACACCTCTGGCCATGAGCTTTTATTATGCGCAGTATGAATCGAATCTGAATTTCACAATTGGCGGCCTCCCCTTGTAAGTCTTCTAACTGTCTATGATTTGAACCATTCCTGTGACACTAGTTATAGATTTCGATGCTTCACTCCAGGTTTACTGTATCCCTTGGACCTTCTTATTGACGATGAAACACAGAAATTGCATCCGAATTAAATAGAAAATGCACAATGATGACTTAAGTACAAGAAGACTGACTATTCTTACTGACTATGCTTTGAACCATTCCTGTGACACTAGTTATAGATTCCGGTGCTTCACTCCAGTTTTACTGTATCCCTTGGACCTTCTTATTGACGATGAAACACGAATTGCAACGGAATTAAACACAAAACGCACAATGCTGACTTAAGTACAAGAAGACTGACTCTTCTTACCGTCTATGTTTTGAACCATTCCTGCGACACTAGTTATAGATTCCGATGCTTCACTCCACGTTTACTGTATCCCTTGGACCTTCTTGTTGACTATGAAACACAGAAATTGCATCGGAATTAAATACAAAAGGCATAATGCCGACTTAAGGACCAGAAAACTGACTCTTCTTACTGACTATGCTTTGAACCATTCCAGTGACACTAGCTATAGATTCCGATGCTTCACTTCTGGTTTACTGTGTCACTCTGACCTTCTTATTGACGATGAAACACAGAAATAGCATCGGAATTAAGTACAAAAGGCACAATGCCGACTTAAGTACAGAAAGACTGACTCTTCTTACTGTCTATAATTTGAACCATTCCATTGACACTAGTTGTTGATTCCGATGCTTCACTCCAGGTTTACTGTATCCCTTGGTCCTTCTTATTGACGGTGAAACACAGAAATTGCATCGGAATTAAATTGGAAAGGCACAATGAGGACTTAAGTACAAGAAGACTGACTCTTCTTACTGACTATGTTTTGAACCATTCCTGTGACACTAGTTATAGATTCCAATGCTTCATTTCAGGTTTATTGTATCCCTTTGACGTTCTTATTGACGATGAAACACAGAAATTGCATCGGAATTAGGTAGAAAAGGCACAATGTCGACTTAAGTACAAGAAGACTGAATCTTCTTATTGTCTATGCTTTGAACCATTCCTGTGACACTAGTTATAGATTCCGATGCTTCACTCCAGGTTTACTGTATCCCTTGGGCTCTCTTATTGACGATGAAACACAGAAATTGCATCGGAATTAAATAGAAAAGGCACAATGCCGACATAATTACAAGAAGACTGACTCTTCTTACTGACTATGGTTTGAACCATTCCTGTGACACTAGTTATAGATTACGATGCTTCACTTCAGGTTTACTGTATACCTTGGACCTTCTTATTGACGATGAAACACAGAAATTGCTTCGGAATTAAATACAAGAGGCACAATGCCGACTTAAGTACAAGAAGACTGACTCTTCCTACCGTCTATGTTTTGAACCATTCCTGTGACACTAGTTTTGGATTAGGATGCTTCACTTCAGGTTTACTGTATCCCTCTGATCTTCTTATTGACGATGAAACACAGAAATTGCATCGGAATTAAATACAAAAGGCACAGTGCCGAAATAAGTACAAGAAGACTGACTCTTCCTACTGTCTATGTTTTGAACCATTCCTGTGACACTAGTTATAGATTCCGATGCTTCACTTCAGGTTTACTGTAACCCTCTGACCTTATTGCCGATGAAACACAGAAATTGCATCGGAATTAAATACAAAAGGCACAATGCCGACTTAAGTACAAGAAGACTGACTCTTCCTACTGTCTATGTTTGAACCATTCCTGTGACACTAGTTATAGATTCCGATACTTCACTTCAGGATTACTGTATCCCTCTGACCTTCTTAATGACGATGAAACACAGAAATTGCATCGGAATTAAATACAAAAGGCACAATGCCGACTAAAGTACAAGAAGTGTGACTCTTCTTACTGTCTATGTTTTGAACCATCCCTGTGACACTAGTTATAGGATCCGGGGCTTCACTCCAGGTTTACTGTATCCCTTGGTCCTTCTTATTGAAGATGAAACACAGAAATTGCATCGGAATTAAATACAAAAGGCACAATGCCGACTTAAGTACAAGAAGACTGACTCTTCTTACTGACTTAGTTTTGAACCGTTCCTGTGACACTAGTTATAAATTCCGATGCTTCACTTCAGGTTTACTGTATCCCTTGGACCTTCTTATTGACGATGGAACACAGATATTGCTTCGGAATTAAATAGAAAAGGCACAACGCCGACTTAAGTACAAGAAGACTGACTCTTATTACTGTCTATGTTCTGAACCATCCCTGTGACACTAGTTATAGATTCCGATGCTACACTCCAAGTTTACTGTATCCCTTGGTCCTTCTCTTTGACGATGAAACACAGAAATTGCATCAGAATTAAATACAAAAGGCAAAATTCCGACTTAAGTACAAGAAGACTGACTCTTCTTACTGACTATGTTTTGTCCATTCCTGTGACACTGGTTATAAAATCCGATGCTTCACTTCAGGTTTACTGTATCCCTTGGATCTTCTTATTGACGACGAAACACAGAAATTGCATCGGAATTAAATACAAAAGGCACAATGCAGAATTAAGTACAAGAAAACTGACTCTTCTTACTGTCTATGTTTTGATCCGTTCCTGTGACACTAGTTATAGATTCCGTTGCTTCACTCCATGTTTACTGTTTCGCTTGGACCTTCTTATTGACGATGAAACACAGGAATTGCATCATAATTAAATAGAAAAGGCACAATTTCGAGTTAATTACAAGAAGACTGACGCTTCTTACTGACTATGTTTTGAACCATTCCTGTGACACTAGTTAAAGATTCCGATGCTTCACTTGAGGTTTACTGTATCCCTTGGACCTTCTTATTGACGATGAAACACAGAAATTGCATCGGAATTAAATACAAAAGGCACAATGCCGACCTAAGTACAAGAAGACTGACTCTTCTTACTGTCTATGTTTTGAACCATTTCTGTGACGCTAGTTATAGATTCTGGTGCTTCACTCCAGGTTTATTGTATCCCTTGGACCTTCTTGTTGACTATGAAACACAGAAATTGCATCGGAATTAAATACAAAAGGCACAATGCCGACTTAAGGACAAGAAGACTGACTCTTCTTACTGACTATGATTTGAACCATTCCCGTGACACTAGCTATAGATGCCGATGCTACACTTCAGGTTTACTGTATCCCTCTGACCTTCTTATTGACGATGAAACACAGAAATTGCATCGGAATTAAATACAAAAGGCACAAATCCGCCTTAAGTACAAGAAGACTGACTCTTCTTACTGTCTATGTTTTGAACTATTCCTGTGACACTAGTTGTAGATTCCGATGCTTCACTCCAGGTTTACCGTTTCCCTAGGACCTTCTTATTGACGATGAAACACAGAAATTGCATCGGAATTAAATACAAAAGGCACAATGCCGACTTAAGTACAAGAAGACTGACTCTTCCTACTGTCTATGTTTGAACCATTCCTGTGACACTAGTTATAGATTCCGATGCTTCACTTTAGGTTTACTGTATCCCTCTGACCTTCTTATTGCCGGTGACACACAGAAATTGCATCGGATTTAAATACAAAAGGCACAATGCCAACTTAAGTACAAGAAGACTGACTCTTCTTACTGACTATGTTTTGAACCATTCCTGTGACACTAGTTATAGGTTCCGATGTTTCACTCCAGGTTTACTGTATCCCTTGGACCTTCTTATTGACGATGAATCATAGAAATTGCATCAGAATTAAGTAGAAATGCACAATGATGACTTAGGTACTAGAACACTGCCTCTTCTTACTGACTACGATTTGAACCATTCCTGTGACACTAGTAATAGATTCCGATGCTTCACTCCAGGTTTGCTGTATCCCTTGGTCCTTCTTATTGACGATGAAACACAGAAATTCCATCGGAATTAAATACAAAAGGCACAATGCAGACTTAAGTATAAGAAGACTGACTCTTCTTACTGACTATGTTTAGAACCGTTCCTGTGACACTAGTTATAAATTCCGATGCTTCACTTCAGGTTTACTGTATCCGTTGGACTTTCTTATTGACGATGAAACACAGATATTGCATCGGAATTAAATAGAAAAGGCACAATGCCGACTTAAGTACAAGAAGACTGACTCTTCTTACTGTTAATGTTTTGAACCATTCCTGTGACATTAGTTATAGATTCCGATGCTTCACTCCAGGTTTACTGTAACCCATGGACCTTCTTATTGACGATGAAACACAGAAATTGCATCGGAATTAAATACAAAAGGCACAATGCCGACTAAAGTACAAGAAGACTGACTCTTCTTACAGTCTATGTTTTGAACCATTCTTGTGACACTAGTTATAGATACCGGTGCTTCACTCCAGGTTTACTGTATCCCTTGGACCTTCTTATTGACGATGAAACACAGAAATTGCATCAGAATTAAATAGAAAAGGCACAATGCTGACTTAAGTACAAGAAGACTGACGCTTCTTACTGACTATGTTTTGAACCATTCCTGTGACACTAGTTATAGATTCCGATGCTTCACTTCAGGTTTACTGTATCCCTTGGACCTTCTTATTGCCGATGAAACACAGAAATTTCATCGGAAATAAATACAAAAGGCACAAATCCGACTTAAGTACAAGAAGACTGACTCTTCCTACTGTCCATGTTTTGACCATTCCTGTGACACTAGTTATAGATTCCGATGCTTCACTTCAGGTTTACTGTATCCCTTGGACCTTCTTATTGACGATGAAACACAGAAATTGCATCGGAATTAAATACAAAAGGCACAATGCCGACTTAACTACAAGAAGACTGACTCTTCTTACTGACTATGTTTCGAACCATTCTTGTGACACTAGTTATAGTTTCTGATGCTTCACTCCAGGTTTACTGTATCCCTTGGACCTTTTTATAGACAATGAAACACAGAAATTGCATCGGAATTAAATACAAAAGGCACAATGCCGAATTTAGTTCAAGAAGACTGACTCTTCTTACTGTCTATGTTTTGAACCATTCTTGTGACTCTAATTATAGATTGAGATGCTTCACTTCAGGTTAACTGTATCGCTCTGACCTTCCTATTGACGATGAAACACAGAGATTGCATCGGAATTAAATATAAAAGGCACAATGCCGACTTAAGTACAAGAAGACTGACTCTTATAACCGTCTATGTTTTGACCATTTCTGTGACACTAGATATAGATTCCGAAGCTTCACTTCAGGTTAACTGTATCCCTCTGACCTTCTTATTGACGATGAAAAACAGAAATTGCATCGGAATTAATTACAAAAGGCACAATGCCGACTTAACTACAAGAAGACTGACACTTCTTAATGAATATGTTTTGAACCTTTCCCGTGACACTTGTTATAAATTCCGATGCTTCACTTCATGTTTACTGTATCCCTTGGACCTTCTTATTGACGATGAAACACAGAAATTGAATCGGAATTAAATACAAAAGGCACAATGCCGACTTAAGTACAAGAAGACTGACTCTTCTTACAGTATATGTTTAAAACCATTCCTGTGACACTAGTTTATTATTCCGATGCTTCACTCCAGGTTTACTGTATCCCTTGGTCCTTCTTATTGACGATGAAACACAGAAATTGCATCGGAATTAATTACAAAAGCACAATGCCGACTTAAGTACAAGAAGACTGACTCTTCATACTGACTATGTTTGAACCATTCCTGTGACACTAGTTATAGATTCCGATGCTTCACTTCAGGTTTACTGTATCCCTTGGACCTTCTTATTGACGATGAAACACAGAAATTGCATCGGAATTAAATAGAAAAGGCACAATGCCGACTTAAGTATAAGAAGACTGACTCTTATCACTGTCTATGTTTTGAACCATTCCTGTGACACTAGTTATAGATTCCGATGCTTCACTTCAGGTTTACTGAATCCCTTGGACCATCTTATTGACGATGAAACACAGAAATTGCATCGGAATTACATACAAAAGGCACAATACCGACTTAAGTACAAGAAGACTGACTCTTCATACTCTCAATGTTTTGAACCATTCCTATGACACTAGGTATAGATTCCATTGCTTCACTTCAGGTTTACTGTATCCCTCTGATCTTCTTATTGACGATGAATCACAGATATTGCATCGGACTTTAATACAAAAGGCACAATGCCGACTTAAGTACAAGACGACTGACTCTTCTAACGGTCTATCATTTGAACCATTCCTATGACACTAGTTATAGATTCCGATGCTTCACTTAAGGATTACTGTATCCCTTGGACATTCTTATTGACGATGAAACACAGAAATTGCATCGGCATTAAATACAAAAGGCACAATGCCGACTTAAGGACGAGAAGACTGACTCTTCTTACTGACTATGTTTCGAACCATTCCTGTGACACTAGCTATAGATTCCGATGCTTCACTTCAGGTTTACGGTATCCCTCTGACCTTCTTATTGACGATGAAACACAGAAATTGCATCGGATTTAAATACAAAAGGCACATTGCCGACTTAAGTACAAGAAGACTGACTCTTCTTAATGTCTCTGTTTTGAACCATTCCATTGACACTAGTTATAGGTTACGATGCTTCACTCCAGGTTTACTGTATCCCTTGGACCTTGTTATTGACGATGAATCACAGAAATTGCATGGGAATTGAAAAGAAAAGGCACAATGCCGACTTAAGTACAAGAAGACTGACACTTCTTACTGACCATGATTTGAACCATTCCTGTGACACTAGTTATAGATTCCGATGCTTCACTTCAGATTTATTGTATCCCTCTGACCTTCTTATTGACGATGAAACACAGAAATGCATCGGAATTAAATAGAAAAAGCACAATGTCGACTTAAATACAAGTAGACTGACTCTTCTCACTGTCTATGTTTTGAACCGTTCCTGTGACACTAGTTATAGATTCCGATGCTTCACTCCAGGTTGCTGTATCCCTTGGACATTCTTATTGACGATGAAACACAGAAATTGCATCGGAATAAATAGAAAAGGCACAATGTCGATTTAAGTACAAGAAGACTGACTCTTCTTACTGACTATGTTCTGAACGATTCCTGTGACACTAGTTATAGATTCCGATGCTTCACTTGAGGTTTACTGTTTCCCTTGGACCTTCTTATTGACGATGAAACACAGAAATTGCATCGGAATTAAACACAAAAGGCACAATGCCGGCCTAAGTACAAGAAGACTGACTCTTCTTACTGTCTATGATTTGAACCATTACATTGACACTAGTTATAGATTTCGATGCTTCACTCCAGGATTACTGTATCCCTTGGACCCTGTTATTGACGATGAAACACAGAAACTGCATCGGAATTAAATAGAAAAGACGCAATGCCAACATAAGTACAAGAAGACTGACTCTTCTTACTGACAATGTTTTGAACCATTCCTGTTACACTAGTTATAGATTCCGATGATTCACTTCAGGTTTATTGTATCCCTCTGACCTTCTTATTGACGATGAAACACAGAAATTGCATGGGAATTAAAAAGAAAAGGCACCATGCCGACTTAAGTACAAGAAGACTGACTCTTCTTACTGACCATGATTTGAACCATTCCTGTGACACTAGTTATAGATTCCGATGCTTCACTTCAGGTTTATTGTATCCCTCTGACCTTCTTATTGACGATGAAACACAGAAATGCATCGGAATTAAATAGAAAAAGCACAATGTCGACTTAAGTACAAGAAGACTGACTCTTCTCACTGTCTATGTTTTGAACCGTTCCTGTGACACTAGTTATAGATTCCGATGCTTCACTCCAGGTTTACTGTATCCCTTGGACCTTCTTATTGACGATGAAACACAGAAATTGCATCGGAATAAATAGAAAAGGCACAATGTCGACTTAAGTACAAGAAGACTGACTCTTCTTACTGACTATGTTCTGAACAATTCCTGTGACACTAGTTATAGATTCCGATGCTTCACTTCAGGTTTACTGTATACCTTGGACCTTCTTATTGACGATCAAACACAGAAATTGCATCGGAATTAAATACAAAAGGCGCAATGCGACTTAAGTACAAGAAGACTGACTCTTCCTACTGTCTATGTTTTGAACCATTCCTGTGACACTAGTTTTGGATTCCGATGCTTCACTTAAGGTTAACTGTATCCCTCTGACCTTCTTATTGACGATGAAACACAGAAATTGCATCGGAAATAAATACAAAAGGCACAATGCCGACTTAAGTACAAGAAGACTGACTCTTCTTAGTGTCTATGTTTTGAACCATTCCTGTGACACTAGTTATAGATTCCGATGTTTCACTTCAGGTTTACTGTATCCCTTGCACCTTCTTAATGACGATGAAACACAGAAATTGCATCGGAATTAAATACAAAAGGCACAATGCCGACTTAAGTACAAGAAGACTGACTCCTCCTACTGTCTATGTTTTGAACCATTCCTGTGACACTAGTTATAGATTCCGATGCTTCACTTGAGGTTTACTGTTTCCCTTGGAACTTCTTATTGACGATGAAACACAGAAATTGCATCGGAATTAAACACAAAAGGCACACTGCCGGCCTAAGTACAAGAAGACTAACTCTTCTTACTGTCTATGACTTGAACCATTCCATTGACACTAGTTATAGATTTCGAAGCTTCACTCCAGCTTTACTGTATCCCTTGGACCTTGTTATTGACGATGAAACACGGAAACTGCATCGGAATTAAATAGAAAAGACACAATACCGACATAAGTACAAAAAGACTGACTCTTCTTACTGACTATGATTTGAACCATTCCTGTTACACTAGTTATAGATTCCGATGCTACACTGCAGGTTTACTGTATCCCTTGGACCTTCTTATTGACGATGAAACACAGAAATTGAATCGGAATTAAATACAAAAGGCACAATGCCGACTTAAGTACAAGAAGACTGACTCTTCTTACAGTATATGTTTAAAACCATTCCTGTGACACTAGTTTATTATTCCGATGCTTCACTCCAGGTTTACTGTATCCCTTGGTCCTTCTTATTGACGATGAAACACAGAAATTGCATCGGAATTAATTACAAAAGCACAATGCCGACTTAAGTACAAGAAGACTGACTCTTCTTACTGACTATGTTTGAACCATTCCTGTGACACTAGTTATAGATTCCGATACTTCACTTCAGGTTTACTGTATCCCTTGGACCTTCTTATTGACGATGAAACACAGAAATTGCATCGGACTTTAATACAAAAGGCACAATGCCGACTTAAGTACAAGACGACTGACACTTCTAACGGTCTATCTTTTGAACCATTCCTATGACACTAGTTATAGATTCCGATGCTTCACTTAAGGATTACTGTATCCCTTGGACCTTCTTATTGACGATGAAACACAGAAATTGCATCGGAATTAAATACAAAAGGCACAATGCTGACTTAAGGACGAGAAGACTGACTCTTCTTACTGACTATGTTTCGAACCATTCCTGTGACACTAGCTATAGATTCTGGAGCTTCACTTCAGGTTTACGGTATCCCTCTGACCATCTTATTGACGATGAAACACAGAAATTGCATCGGAATTAAATACAAAAGGCACAATGCCGACTTAAGTACAAGAAGACTGACTCTTCTTAATGTCTCTGTTTTGAACAATTTCATTGACACTAGTTATAGGTTACGATTATTCACTCCAGGTTTACTGTATCCCTTGGACCTTGTTATTGACGATGAAACACAGAAATTGCATGGGAATTGAAAAGAAAAGGCACAATGCCGACTTAAGTACAAGAAGACTGACTCTTCTTACTGACCATGATTTGAACCATTCCTGTGACACTAGTTATAGATTCCGATGCTTCACTTCAGGTTTATTGTATCCCTCTGACCTTCTTATTGACGATGAAACACAGAAATGCATCGGAATTAAATAGAAAAAGCACAATGTCGACTTAAGTACAAGAAGACTGACTCTTCTTACTGACTATGTTCTGAACGATTCCTGTGACACTAGTTATAGATTCCGATGCTTCACTTCAGGTTTACTGTATACCTTGGACCTTCTTGTTGACGATGAAATACAGAAATTGCATCGGAATTAAATACAAAAGGCGCAATGCGATTTAAGTACAGGAAGACTGACTCTTCTTACTGACTATGTTCTGAACCATTCCTGTGACACTAGTTATAGAATACGATGCTTCACTCCAGGTTTACTGTATCCCTTGGACCTTCTTATTGACGATGGAAATTGCATCGGAAATAAATACAAAAGGCACAATGCCGACTTAAGTACAAGAAGACTGACTCTTCTTACAGTCTATGTTTAAAACCATTCCTGTGACACTAGTTATAGATTCCGATGCTTCACTCCAGGTTTACTGTGTACCTCGGACCTTCTTATTGACGATGAAACGCAGAAATTGCATCGGAATTAAATACAAAGGCACAATGCCGACTTAAGTACAAGAAGACTGACTCTTCTTACTGACTATGATTTGAACCATTCCTGTGACACTAGTTACAGATTCCGATGCTTCACTTCAGGTTTACTGTATCCCTTGGATCTTCTTATTGACGATGAAACACAGAAATTCCATCGGAATTAAATAGAATAGGCACAATGCCGACTTAAGCACAAGAAGACTGACTCTTCCTACTGTAAATGATTTGAACCATTCCTGTGACATTAGTTATAGGTTCCGATGCTTCACTTCAGGTTTACTGTAACCCTCTGATTTTCTTGTTGACGATGAAACACAGAAATTGCATCGGAAATAAATACAAAAGGCACAATGCCGACTTAAGTGCAAGAAGACTGACTCCTCCTACTGTCTATGCTTTGAACCATTCCTGTGACACTATTTATAGATTCCGATGCTTCACTTGAGGTTTACTGTTTCCCTTGGACCTTCTTATTGACGATGAAACACAGAAATTGCATCGGAATTAAACACAAAAGGCACAATGCCGGCCTAAGTACAAGAAGACTGACTCTTCTTACTGTCTATGATTTGAACCATTACATTGACACTAGTTATAGATTTCGATGCTTCACTCCAGGTTTACTGAAGCCCTTGCACCTTCTTATTGACGATGAAACACAAGAATTGCATCGGAATTACATACAAAAGGCACAATACCGACTTAAGTACAAGAAGACTGACTCTTCCTACTCTCAATGTTTTGAACCATTCCTGTGACACTAGTTATAGATTCCATTGCTTCACTTCAGGTTTACTGTATCCCTCTGATCTTCTTATTGACGATGAATCACAGAAATTGCATCGGACTTTAATACAAAAGGCACAATGCCGACTTAAGTACAAGACGACTGACTTTTCTAACGGTCTATCTTTTGAACCATTCCTATGACACTAGTTATAGATTCCGATGCTTCACTTAAGGATTACTGTATCCCTTGGACCTTCTTATTGACGATGAAACACAGAAATTGCATCGGAATTAAATACAAAAGGCACAATGCCGACTTAAGGACGAGAAGACTGACTCTTCTTACTGACTATGTTTCGAACCATTCCTGTGACACTAGCTATAGATTCCGATGCTTCACTTCAGGTTTACGGTATCCCTCTGACCTTCTTATTGACGATGAAACACAGAAATTGCATCGGAATTAAATACAAAAGGCACAATGCCGACTTAAGTACAAGAAGACTGACTCTTCTTAATGTCTCTGTTTTGAACCATTCCATTGACACTAGTTATAGGTTCCGATGCTTCACTCCAGGTTTACTGTATCCCTTGGACCTTGTTATTGACGAAGAAACACAGAAATTGCATGGGAATTAAAAAGAAAAGGCACAATGCCGACTTAAGTACAAGAAGACTGACTCTTCTTACTGACCATGATTTGAACCATTCCTGTGACACTAGTTATAGATTCCGATGCTTCACTTCAGGTTTATTGTATCCCTCTGACCTTCTTATTGACGATGAAACACAGAAATGCATCGGAATTAAATAGAAAAAGCACAATGTCGACTTAAGTACAAGAAGACTGACTCTTCTCACTGTCTATGTTTTGAACCGTTCCTGTGACACTAGTTATAGATTCCGATGCTTCACTCCAGGTTTACTGTATCCCTTGGACCTTCTTATTGACGATGAAACACAGAAATTGCATCGGAATAAATAGAAAAGGCACAATGTCGACTTAAGTACAAGAAGACTGACTCTTCTTACTGACTATGTTCTGAACGATTCCTGTGACACTAGTTATAGATTCCGATGCTTCACTTCAGGTTTACTGTATACCTTGGACCTTCTTATTGACGATGAAACACAGAAATTGCATCGGAATTAAATACAAAAGGCGCAATGCGACTTAAGTACAAGAAGACTGACTCTTCCTACTGTCTATGTTTTGAACCATTCCTGTGACACTAGTTTTGGATTCCGATGCTTCACTTAAGGTTAACTGTATCCCTCTGACCTTCTTATTGACGATGACACACAGAAATTTTATCGGAAATAAATACAAAAGGCACAATGCCGAATTTAGTACAAGAAAACTGACTCTTCTTAGTGTCTATGTTTTGAACCATTCCTGTGACACTAGTTATAGATTCCGATGCTTCACTTCAGGTTTACAGTATCCCTTGCACCTTCTTAATGACGATGAAACACAGAAATTGCATCGGAATTAAATACAAAAGGCACAATGCCGACTTAAGTACAAGAAGACTGACTCCTCCTACTGTCTATGTTTTGAACCATTCCTGTGACACTACTTATAGATTCCGATGCTTCACTTGTGGTTTACTGTTTCCCTTGGAACTTCTTATTGACGATGAAACACAGAAATTGCGTCGGAATTAAACACAAAAGGCACAATGCCGGCCTAAGTACAAGAAGACTGACTCTTCTTACTGTCTATGATTTGAACCATTCCATTGACACTAGTTATAGATTTCGAAGCTTAACTCCAGGTTTACTGTATCCCCTGGACCTTGTTATTGACGATGAAACACGGAAACTGCATCGGAATTAAATAGAAAAGACACAATACCGACATAAGTACAAGAAGACTGACTCTTCTTACTGACTATGTTTTGAACCATTCCTGTTACACTAGTTATAGATTCCGATGATTCACTTCAGGTTTACTGTATCCCTTGGACCTTCTTATTGACGATGAAACACAGAAATTGCATCGGAATCAAATACAAAAGGCAAGATGCCGACTTAAGTACACGAAGACTGACTCTTCTTACTGTCTATGTTTTGAACCATTCCTGTGACACTAGTTATAGATTCCGATGCTACACTCCAGGTTTACTGTATCCCTTGGACCTTCTTATTGATGATGAAACACAGAAATTGCATCGGAATTAAATACAAAAGGTACAATGCCGACATAAGGACAAGAAGACTGACTCTTCTTACTGACTTTGTTTTGAACCATTCCTGTGACACTAGTTATAGATACCGATGCTTCACTTCAGGTTTACTGTATCCCTCTGATCTTCCTATTGACGATGAAACACAGAAATTGCATCGGAATTAAATACAAAAGGCACAATGCCGACTAAAGTACAAGAAGACTGACTCTTCTTACTGACTATGTTTTGAACCATTCCTGTGACTCTAGTTATAGATTCCGATGCTTCACTTCAGGTTTATTGTATCCCTCTGATCTTCTTATTGACGATGATACACAGAAATTGCATTGGAATTAAATAGATAAGGCACAATGTCGACTTAAGTACAAGAAGACTGACTCTTGTCACTGTCTATGTTTTGAACCGTTCCTGTGACACTAGTTATAGATTCCGATGCTTCACTCCAGGTTTACTGTATCCCTTGGACCTTCTTATTGTCGATGAAACACAGAAATTGCATCGGATTTAAATAGAAAAGGCACAATGCCGACTTAAGTACAAGAAGACTGACTCTTCCTACGGTCTATGTTTTGAACCATTCCTGTGACACTAGTTTTGGATTCCGATGCTTCACTTAAGGTTTACTATATCCCTCTGACCTTCTTATTGACGATGAAACACAGAAATTGCATCGGAATTATATACAAAAGGCACAATGCCGACGTAAGTACAAGAAGACTGACTCTTCCTACTGTCTATGTTTTGAACCATTCCTGTGACACTAGTTATAGATTCCGATGCTTCACTTCAGGTTTACTGTATCCCTCTGACCTTATTGAGGATGAAACAAAGAAATTGCATCGGAATTAAATACCAATGGCACAATGCCGACTTAAGTACAAGAAGACTGACTCTTCTCACTGTCTATGTTTTGAACCGTTCCTGTGACACTAGTTATAGATTCCGATGCTTCACTCCAGGTTTACTGTATCCCTTGGACCTTCTTATTGACGATGAAACACAGAAATTGCATCGGAATAAATAGAAAAGGCACAATGTCGACTTAAGCACAAGAAGACTGACTCTTCTTACTGACTATGTTCTGAACGATTCCTGTGACACTAGTTATAGATTCCGATGCTTCACTTCAGGTTTACTGTATACCTTGGACCTTCTTATTGACGATGAAACACAGAAATTGCATCGGAATTAAATACAAAAGGCGCTATGCGACTTAAGTACAAGAAGACTGACTCTTCCTACTGTCTATGTTTTGAACCATTCCTGTGACACTAGTTTTGGATTCCGATGCTTCACTTCAGGTTTACTGTATCCCTCTGATCTTCTTATTGACGATGAATCACAGAAATTGCATCGGACTTTAATACAAAAGGCACAATGCCGACTTAAGTACAAGACGACTGACTTTTCTAACGGTCTATCTTTTGAACCATTCCTATGACACTAGTTATAGATTCCGATTCTTCACTTAAGGATTACTGTATCCCTTGGACCTTCTTATTGACGATGAAACACAGAAATTGCATCGGAATTAAATACAAAAGGCACAATGCCGACTTAAGGACGAGAAGACTGACTCTTCTTACTGACTATGTTTCGAACCATTCCTGTGACACTAGCTATAGATTCCGATGCTTCACTTCAGGTTTACGGTATCCCTCTGACCTTCTTATTGACGATGAAACACAGAAATTGCATCGGAATTAAATACAAAAGGCACAATGCCGACTTAAGTACAAGAAGACTGACTCTTCTTAATGTCTCTGTTTTGAACCATTCCATTGACACTAGTTATAGGTTCCGATGCTTCACTCCAGGTTTACTGTATCCCTTGGACCTTGTTATTGACGATGAAACACAGAAATTGCATGGGAATTAAAAAGAAAAGGCACAATGCCGACTTAAGTACAAGAAGACTGACTCTTCTTACTGACCATGATTTGAACCATTCCTGTGACACTAGTTATAGATTCCGATGCTTCACTTCAGGTTTATTGTATCCCTCTGACCTTCTTATTGACGATGAAACACAGAAATGCATCGGAATTAAATAGAAAAAGCACAATGTCGACTTAAGTACAAGAAGACTGACTCTTCTCACTGTCTATGTTTTGAACCGTTCCTGTGACACTAGTTATAGATTCCGATGCTTCACTCCAGGTTTACTGTATCCCTTGGACCTTCTTATTGACGATGAAACACAGAAATTGCATCGGAATAAATAGAAAAGGCACAATGTCGACTTAAGTACAAGAAGACTGACTCTTCTTACTGACTATGTTCTGAACGATTCCTGTGACACTAGTTATAGATTCCGATGCTTCACTTCAGGTTTACTGTATACCTTGGACCTTCTTATTGACGATGAAACACAGAAATTGCATCGGAATTAAATACAAAAGGCGCAATGCGACTTAAGTACAAGATGACTGACTCTTCCTACTGTCTAGGTTTTGAACCATTCCTGTGACACTAGTTTTGGATTCCGATGCTTCACTTAAGGTTAACTGTATCCCTCTGACCTTCTTATTGACGATGACACACAGAAATTTTATCGGAAATAAATACAAAAGGCACAATGCCGAATTAAGTACAAGAAGACTGACTCTTCTTAGTGTCTATGTTTTGAACCATTCCTGTGACACTAGTTATAGATTCCGATGCTTCACTTCAGGTTTACAGTATCCCTTGCACCTTCTTAATGACGATGAAACACAGAAATTGCATCGGAATTAAATACAAAAGGCACAATGCCGACTTAAGTACAAGAAGACTGACTCCTCCTACTGTCTATGTTTTGAACCATTCCTGTGACACTACTTATAGATTCCGATGCTTCACTTGTGGTTTACTGTTTCCCTTGGAACTTCTTATTGACGATGAAACACAGAAATTGCGTCGGAATTAAACACAAAAGGCACAATGCCGGCCTAAGTACAAGAAGACTGACTCTTCTTACTGTCTATGATTTGAACCATTCCATTGACACTAGTTATAGATTTCGAAGCTTCACTCCAGGTTTACTGTATCCCTTGGACCTTGTTATTGACGATGAAACACGGAAACTGCATCGGAATTAAATAGAAAAGACACAATACCGACATAAGTACAAGAAGACTGACTCTTCTTACTGACTATGTTTTGAACCATTCCTGTTACACTAGTTATATATTCCGATGATTCACTTCAGGTTTACTGTATCCCTTGGACCTTCTTATTGACGATGAAACACAGAAATTGCATCGGAATCAAATACAAAAGGCAAGATGCCGACTTAAGTACACGAAGACTGACTCTTCTTACTGTCTATGTTTTGAACCATTCCTGTGACACTAGTTATAGATTCCGATGCTACACTCCAGGTTTACTGTATCCCTTGGACCTTCTTATTGATGATGAAACACAGAAATTGCATCGGAATTAAATACAAAAGGCACAATGCCGACATAAGGACAAGAAGACTGACTCTTCTTACTGACTTTGTTTTGAACCATTCCTGTGACACTAGTTATAGATACCGATGCTTCACTTCAGGTTTACTGTATCCCTCTGATCTTCCTATTGACGATGAAACACAGAAATTCCATCGGAATTAAATACAAAAGGCACAATGCCGACTAAAGTACAAGAAGACTGACTCTTCTTACTGACTATGTTTTGAACCATTCCTGTGACTCTAGTTATAGATTCCGATGCTTCACTTCAGGTTTATTGTATCCCTCTGACCTTCTTATTGACGATGATACACAGAAATTGCATTGGAATTAAATAGATAAGGCACAATGTCGACTTAAGTACAAGAAGACTGACTTTTGTCACTGTCTATGTTTTGAACCGTTCCTGTGACACTAGTTATAGATTCCGATGCTTCACTCCAGGTTTACTGTATCCCTTGGACCTTCTTATTGTCGATGAAACACAGAAATTGCATCGGATTTAAATAGAAAAGGCACAATGCCGACTTAAGTACAAGAAGACTGACTCTTCCTACGGTCTATGTTTTGAACCATTCCTGTGACACTAGTTTTGGATTCCGATGCTTCACTTAAGGTTTACTATATCCCTCTGACCTTCTTATTGACGATGAAACACAGAAATTGCATCGGAATTATATACAAAAGGCACAATGCCGACGTAAGTACAAGAAGACTGACTCTTCCTACTGTCTATGTTTTGAACCATTCCTGTGACACTAGTTATAGATTCCGATGCTTCACTTCAGGTTTACTGTATCCCTCTGACCTTATTGAGGATGAAACAAAGAAATTGCATCGGAATTAAATACCAATGGCACAATGCCGACTTAAGTACAAGAAGACTGACTCTTCTCACTGTCTATGTTTTGAACCGTTCCTGTGACACTAGTTATAGATTCCGATGCTTCACTCCAGGTTTACTGTATCCCTTGTCCTTGTTATTGACGATGAAACACAGAAACTGCAGCGGAATTAAATAGAAAAGACACAATGCCAACATAAGTACATGAAGACTGACTCTTCTTACTGACTATGCTTTGAACCATTCCTGTTACACTAGTTATAGATTCCGATGATTCACTTCAGGTTTATTGTATCCCTCTGACCTTCTTATTGACGATGATACACAGAAATTGCATTGGAATTAAATAGATAAGGCACAATGTCGACTTAAGTACAAGAAGACTGACTCTTCTCACTGTCTATGATTTGAACCGTTCCTGTGACACTAGTTTAGATTCCGATGCTTCACTCCAGGTTTACTGAAGCCCTTGCACCTTCTTATTGACGATGAAACACAAGAATTGCATCGGAATTACATACAAAAGGCACAATACCGACTTAAGTACAAGAAGACTGACTCTTCCTACTCTCAATGTTTTGAACCATTCCTGTGACACTAGTTATAGATTCCATTGCTTCACTTCAGGTTTACTGTATCCCTCTGATCTTCTTATTGACGATGAATCACAGAAATTGCATCGGACTTTAATACAAAAGGCACAATGCCGACTTAAGTACAAGACGACTGACTTTTCTAACGGTCTATCTTTTGAACCATTCCTATGACACTAGTTATAGATTCCGATGCTTCACTTAAGGATTACTGTATCCCTTGGACCTTCTTATTGACGATGAAACACAGAAATTGCATCGGAATTAAATACAAAAGGCACAATGCCGACTTAAGGACGAGAAGACTGACTCTTCTTACTGACTATGTTTCGAACCATTCCTGTGACACTAGCTATAGATTCCGATGCTTCACTTCAGGTTTACGGTATCCCTCTGACCTTCTTATTGACGATGAAACACAGAAATTGCATCGGAATTAAATACAAAAGGCACAATGCCGACCTAAGTACAAGAAGACTGACTCTTCTTAATGTCTCTGTTTTGAACCATTCCATTGACACTAGTTATAGGTTCCGATGCTTCACTCCAGGTTTACTGTATCCCTTGGACCTTGTTATTGACGATGAAACACAGAAATTGCATGGGAATTAAAAAGAAAAGGCACAATGCCGACTTAAGTACAAGAAGACTGACTCTTCTTACTGACCATGATTTGAACCATTCCTGTGACACTAGTTATAGATTCCGATGCTTCACTTCAGGTTTATTGTATCCCTCTGACCTTCTTATTGACGATGAAACACAGAAATGCATCGGAATTAAATAGAAAAAGCACAATGTCGACTTAAGTACAAGAAGACTGACTCTTCTCACTGTCTATGTTTTGAACCGTTCCTGTGACACTAGTTATAGATTCCGATGCTTCACTCCAGGTTTACTGTATCCCTTGGACCTTCTTATTGACGATGAAACACAGAAATTGCATCGGAATAAATAGAAAAGGCACAATGTCGACTTAAGTACAAGAAGACTGACTCTTCTTACTGACTATGTTCTGAACGATTCCTGTGACACTAGTTATAGATTCCGATGCTTCACTTCAGGTTTACTGTATACCTTGGACCTTCTTATTGACGATGAAACACAGAAATTGCATCGGAATTAAATACAAAAGGCGCAATGCGACTTAAGTACAAGAAGACTGACTCTTCCTACTGTCTATGTTTTGAACCATTCCTGTGACACTAGTTTTGGATTCCGATGCTTCACTTAAGGTTAACTGTATCCCTCTGACCTTCTTATTGACGATGACACACAGAAATTTTATCGGAAATAAATACAAAAGGCACAATGCCGAATTAAGTACAAGAAAAATGACTCTTGTTAGTGTCTATGTTTTGAACCATTCCTGTGACACTAGTTATAGATTCCGATGCTTCACTTCAGGTTTACAGTATCCCTTGCACCTTCTTAATGACGATGAAACACAGAAATTGCATCGGAATTAAATACAAAAGGCACAATGCCGACTTAAGTACAAGAAGACTGACTCCTCCTACTGTCTATGTTTTGAACCATTCCTGTGACACTACTTATAGATTCCGATGCTTCACTTGTGGTTTACTGTTTCCCTTGGAACTTCTTATTGACGATGAAACACAGAAATTGCGTCGGAATTAAACACAAAAGGCACAATGCCGGCCTAAGTACAAGAAGACTGACTCTTCTTACTGTCTATGATTTGAACCATTCCATTGACACTAGTTATAGATTTCGAAGCTTCACTCCAGGTTTACTGTATCCCTTGGACCTTGTTATTGACGATGAAACACGGAAACTGCATCGGAATTAAATAGAAAAGACACAATACCGACATAAGTACAAGAAGACTGACTCTTCTTACTGACTATGTTTTGAACCATTCCTGTTACACTAGTTATAGATTCCGATGATTCACTTCAGGTTTACTGTATCCCTTGGACCTTCTTATTGACGATGAAACACAGAAATTGCATCGGAATCAAATACAAAAGGCAAGATGCCGACTTAAGTACACGAAGACTGACTCTTCTTACTGTCTATGTTTTGAACCATTCCTGTGACACTAGTTATAGATTCCGATGCTACACTCCAGGTTTACTGTATCCCTTGGACCTTCTTATTGATGATGAAACACAGAAATTGCATCGGAATTAAATACAAAAGGCACAATGCCGACATAAGGACAAGAAGACTGACTCTTCTTACTGACTTTGTTTTGAACCATTCCTGTGACACTAGTTATAGATACCGATGCTTCACTTCAGGTTTACTGTATCCCTCTGATCTTCCTATTGACGATGAAACACAGAAATTGCATCGGAATTAAATACAAAAGGCACAATGCCGACTAAAGTACAAGAAGACTGACTCTTCTTACTGACTATGTTTTGAACCATTCCTGTGACTCTAGTTATAGATTCCGATGCTTCACTTCAGGTTTATTGTATCCCTCTGACCTTCTTATTGACGATGATACACAGAAATTGCATTGGAATTAAATAGATAAGGCACAATGTCGACTTAAGTACAAGAAGACTGACTCTTGTCACTGTCTATGTTTTGAACCGTTCCTGTGACACTAGTTATAGATTCCGATGCTTCACTCCAGGTTTACTGTATCCCTTGGACCTTCTTATTGTCGATGAAACACAGAAATTGCATCGGATTTAAATAGAAAAGGCACAATGCCGACTTAAGTACAAGAAGACTGACTCTTCCTACGGTCTATGTTTTGAACCATTCCTGTGACACTAGTTTTGGATTCCGATGCTTCACTTAAGGTTTACTATATCCCTCTGACCTTCTTATTGACGATGAAACACAGAAATTGCATCGGAATTATATACAAAAGGCACAATGCCGACGTAAGTACAAGAAGACTGACTCTTCCTACTGTCTATGTTTTGAACCATTCCTGTGACACTAGTTATAGATTCCGATGCTTCACTTCAGGTTTACTGTATCCCTCTGACCTTATTGAGGATGAAACAAAGAAATTGCATCGGAATTAAATACCAATGGCACAATGCCGACTTAAGTACAAGAAGACTGACTCTTCTCACTGTCTATGTTTTGAACCGTTCCTGTGACACTAGTTATAGATTCCGATGCTTCACTCCAGGTGTACTGTATCCCTTGGACCTTCTTATTGACGATGAAACACAGAAATTGCATCGGAATAAATAGAAAAGGCACAATGTCGACTTAAGTACTAGAAGACTGACTCTTCTTACTGACTATGTTCTGAACGATTCCTGTGACACTAGTTATAGATTCCGATGCTTCACTTCAGGTTTACTGTATACCTTGGACCTTCTTATTGACGATGAAACACAGAAATTGCATCGGAATTAAATACAAAAGGCGCAATGCGACTTAAGTACAAGAAGACTGACTCTTCCTACTGTCTATGTTTTGAACCATTCCTGTGACACTAGTTTTGGATTCCGATGCTTCACTTCAGGTTTACTGTATCCCTCTGATCTTCTTATTGACGATGAATCACAGAAATTGCATCGGACTTTAATACAAAAGGCACAATGCCGACTTAAGTACAAGACGACTGACTTTTCTAACGGTCTATCTTTTGAACCATTCCTATGACACTAGTTATAGATTCCGATGCTTCACTTAAGGATTACTGTATCCCTTGGACCTTCTTATTGACGATGAAACACAGAAATTGCATCGGAATTAAATACAAAAGGCACAATGCCGACTTAAGGACGAGAAGACTGACTCTTCTTACTGACTATGTTTCGAACCATTCCTGTGACACTAGCTATAGATTCCGATGCTTCACTTCAGGTTTACGGTATCCCTCTGACCTTCTTATTGACGATGAAACACAGAAATTGCATCGGAATTAAATACAAAAGGCACAATGCCGACTTAAGTACAAGAAGACTGACTCTTCTTAATGTCTCTGTTTTGAACCATTCCATTGACACTAGTTATAGGTTCCGATGCTTCACTCCAGGTTTACTGTATCCCTTGGACCTTGTTATTGACGATGAAACACAGAAATTGCATGGGAATTAAAAAGAAAAGGCACAATGCCAACTTAAGTACAAGAAGACTGACTCTTCTTACTGACCATGATTTGAACCATTCCTGTGACACTAGTTATAGATTCCGATGCTTCACTTCAGGTTTATTGTATCCCTCTGACCTTCTTATTGACGATGAAACACAGAAATGCATCGGAATTAAATAGAAAAAGCACAATGTCGACTTAAGTACAAGAAGACTGACTCTTCTCACTGTCTATGTTTTGAACCGTTCCTGTGACACTAGTTATAGATCCGATGCTTCACTCCAGGTTTACTGTATCCCTTGGACCTTCTTATTGACGATGAAACACAGAAATTGCATCGGAATAAATAGAAAAGGCACAATGTCGACTTAAGTACAAGAAGACTGACTCTTCTTACTGACTATGTTCTGAACGATTCCTGTGACACTAGTTATAGATTCCGATGCTTCACTTCAGGTTTACTGTATACCTTGGACCTTCTTATTGACGATGAAACACAGAAATTGCATCGGAATTAAATACAAAAGGCGCAATGCGACTTAAGTACAAGAAGACTGACTCTTCCTACTGTCTAGGTTTTGAACCATTCCTGTGACACTAGTTTTGGATTCCGATGCTTCACTTAAGGTTAACTGTATCCCTCTGACCTTCTTATTGACGATGACACACAGAAATTTTATCGGAAATAAATACAAAAGGCACAATGCCGAATTAAGTACAAGAAGACTGACTCTTCTTAGTGTCTATGTTTTGAACCATTCCTGTGACACTAGTTATAGATTCCGATGCTTCGCTTCAGGTTTACAGTATCCCTTGCACCTTCTTAATGACGATGAAACACAGAAATTGCATCGGAATTAAATACAAAAGGCACAATGCCGACTTAAGTACAAGAAGACTGACTCCTCCTACTGTCTATGTTTTGAACCATTCCTGTGACACTACTTATAGATTCCGATGCTTCACTTGTGGTTTACTGTTTCCCTTGGAACTTCTTATTGACGATGAAACACAGAAATTGCGTCGGAATTAAACACAAAAGGCACAATGCCGGCCTAAGTACAAGAAGACTGACTCTTCTTACTGTCTATGATTTGAACCATTCCATTGACACTAGTTATAGATTTCGAAGCTTCACTCCAGGTTTACTGTATCCCTTGGACCTTGTTATTGACGATGAAACACGGAAACTGCATCGGAATTAAATAGAAAAGACACAATACCGACATAAGTACAAGAAGACTGACTCTTCTTACTGACTATGTTTTGAACCATTCCTGTTACACTAGTTATAGATTCCGATGATTCACTTCAGGTTTACTGTATCCCTTGGACCTTCTTATTGATGATGAAACACAGAAATTGCATCGGAATTAAATACAAAAGGCACAATGCCGACATAAGGACAAGAAGACTGACTCTTCTTACTGACTTTGTTTTGAACCATTCCTGTGACACTAGTTATAGATACCGATGCTTCACTTCAGGTTTACTGTATCCCTCTGATCTTCCTATTGACGATGAAACACAGAAATTGCATCGGAATTAAATACAAAAGGCACAATGCCGACTAAAGTACAAGAAGACTGACTCTTCTTACTGACTATGTTTTGAACCATTCCTGTGACTCTAGTTATAGATTCCGATGCTTCACTTCAGGTTTATTGTATCCCTCTGACCTTCTTATTGACGATGATACACAGAAATTGCATTGGAATTAAATAGATAAGGCACAATGTCGACTTAAGTACAAGAAGACTGACTTTTGTCACTGTCTATGTTTTGAACCGTTCCTGTGACACTAGTTATAGATTCCGATGCTTCACTCCAGGTTTACTGTATCCCTTGGACCTTCTTATTGTCGATGAAACACAGAAATTGCATCGGATTTAAATAGAAAAGGCACAATGCCGACTTAAGTACAAGAAGACTGACTCTTCCTACGGTCTATGTTTTGAACCATTCCTGTGACACTAGTTTTGGATTCCGATGCTTCACTTAAGGTTTACTATATCCCTCTGACCTTCTTATTGACGATGAAACACAGAAATTGCATCGGAATTATATACAAAAGGCACAATGCCGACGTAAGTACAAGAAGACTGACTCTTCCTACTGTCTATGTTTTGAACCATTCCTGTGACACTAGTTATAGATTCCGATGCTTCACTTCAGGTTTACTGTATCCCTCTGACCTTATTGAGGATGAAACAAAGAAATTGCATCGGAATTAAATACCAATGGCACAATGCCGACTTAAGTACAAGAAGACTGACTCTTCTCACTGTCTATGTTTTGAACCGTTCCTGTGACACTAGTTATAGATTCCGATGCTTCACTCCAGGTTTACTGTATCCCTTGGACCTTCTTATTGACGATGAAACACAGAAATTGCATCGGAATAAATAGAAAAGGCACAATGTCGACTTAAGTACAAGAAGACTGACTCTTCTTACTGACTATGTTCTGAACGATTCCTGTGACACTAGTTATAGATTCCGATGCTTCACTTCAGGTTTACTGTATACCTCTGACCTTCTTATTGACGATGAAACACAGAAATTGCATCGGAATTAAATACAAAAGGCGCAATGCGACTTAAGTACAAGAAGACTGACTCTTCCTACTGTCTATGTTTTGAACCATTCCTGTGACACTAGTTTTGGATTCCGATGCTTCACTCAAGGTTAACTGTATCCCTCTGACCTTCTTATTGTCGATGACACACAGAAATTTTATCGGAAATAAATACAAAAGGCACAATGCCGAATTAAGTACAAGAAGACTGACTCTTCTTAGTGTCTATGTTTTGACCATTCCTGTGACACTAGTTATAGATTCCGATGCTTCACTTCAGGTTTACAGTATCCATCTGACCTTCTTATTGACGATGAAACACAGAAATTGCATCGGAATTAAATACAAAAGGCACAATGCTGACTTAACTACAAGAAGACTGACTCTTCTTACTGACTATGTTTGAACCATTCTTGTGACACCAGTTATAGGTTCCGATGCCTCACTCCAGGTTTACTGTATCCCTTGGACCTTCTTATTGACGATGAAACACAGAAATTGCATCGGAATTAAATACAAAAGGCACAATGCCGACTTAACTTCAAGAAGACTGACTCTTCTTACTGTCTATGTTTTGAACCATTCCTGTGACTCTAGTTATAGATTCTGATGCTTCACAACAGGTTTACAGTATCCCTCTGACCTTAATATTGACGATGAAACACAGAAATTGCATCGGAATTAAATACAAAAGGCACAATGCCGACTTAAGTACAAGAAGACTGACTCCTCTTACTGTCTATGTTTTGAACCATTCCTGTGACACTAGTTATAGATTCCGATGCTTCACTTCAGGTGCACTGTATCCCTTGGTCCTTCTTATGGACGATGAAGCACAGAAATTGCATCGGAATTAAATACAAAAGACACAATGCCGACTTAAGTACAAGAAGACTGACTGTTCCTACTGTAAATGTTTGAACCATTCCTGTGACCCTAGTTATAGATTCCGATGCTTCACTTCAGGTTTACTGTATTCCTCTGATCTTCTTATTGACGATGAAACACAGAAATTGCATCGGAATTAAATACAAAATGCACAATGCCGACTTAAGTACAAGAAGACTGACTCTTCTTAGTGTCTATGTTTTGAACCATTCCTGTGACACTAGTTATAGATTCCGATGCTTCACTTGAGTTATATCGTATCCCTTGGACCTTCTTATTGACGATGAAACACAGAAATTGCATCGGAATTAATTAGAAAAGGCACAATGCCGACTTAAGTACAAGACGACCGACATTTCTTACTGTCTATGCTCTGAACCATTCCTGAGACACTAGTTATAGATTCCGATGCTTCACTTCAGGTTTACTGTATCCCTTGGACGTTCATATTGACGATGAAACACAGAAATTGCATCGGAATAAAATACAAAAGGCACAATGCCGACTTAACTACAAGAAGACTGACTCTTCCTACTGTCTATGTTTTGAACCATTCCTGTGACACTAGTTATAGATTCCGATGCTTCACTTGAGGTTTACTGTTTCCCTTGGACCTTCTTATTTACTATGAAACACAGAAATTGCATCGGAATTAAATACAAAAGCCACAATGCCAGCCAAAGTACAAGAAGACTGACTCTTCTTACTGTCTATGTCTTGAACCACTCCATTGACAATAGTTATAGATTCCGATGTTCACTCCAGGTTTACTGTATCCCTCGGACCTTCTTATTGACGATGAAACACAGAAATTGCATCGGAATTAAATACAAAAGGCACAAAGCCGAATTAAGTACAAGAAGACTGTCTCTTCTTACTGACTATGTTTTGAAACATTCCTGTGACACTAGTTATAGATTCCGATGCTTCACTTCAGGTTTACTATATCCCTTGGACCTTCTTATTGACGATGAAACACAGAAATTGCATCGGAATTAAATACAAAAGACACAATACCGACTTAAGTACAAGAAGACTGCCTGTTCTTACTGTCTATGTTTTGAACCATTCCTGTGACACTAGTTATAGATTCCGATGCTTCACTTCAGGTGCACTGTATTCCTTGGACCTTCTTATTGACGAAGAAACTCAGTAATTGCATCGGAATTAAATACATAAGGCAAAATGCCGACTTAAGTACAAGAAGACTGACTCTTCCTACTGTAAATGTTTTGAACCATTCCTGTGACACTAGTTATAGATTCCGATGCTTCACTTCAGGTTTACTGTATCCCTCTTATCTTCTTATTGACGATGAAACACAGAAATTGCATCGGAATTAAACACAAAAGGCACAATGACGACTTAAGTATAAAAAGACTGACTCTTCTTACTGACTATGTTTTGAACCATTCCTGTGACACTAGTTATAGATTCCGATGTTCACTTCAGGTTTACTGTATCCCTTGGACCTTGTTATTGACGATGAAACACAGAAATTCCATCGGAATTAAATAGAAAAGGCACAATGCCGACATAAGTACAAGAAGACTGACTCTTCTTACTGACTATGTTTTGAACCATTCCTGTGACACTAGTTATAGATTCCGATGATTCACTTCAGGTTTACTTTATCCCTTGGATCTTCTTATTGACGATGAAACACAGAAATTGCATTGGAATTAAATACAAAAGGCACATTGCCGACATAATAACATGAAGACCGACTCTCCCTACTGACTATGTTTTGAACCATTCCTGTGACACTAGTTATAGTTTCCGATGCTCACTTCAGGTTTACTGTATCCCTTGGACCTTCTTATTGACGATGAAACACAGAAATTGCATCGGAATTAAATACAAAAGGCACAATGCCGACTTAAGTACAAGAAGACTGACCCTTCCTACTGTCTATGTTTGGGACCATTCATGTGACACTAGTTATAGATTCCGATGCTTCACTTCAGGTGTACTGTATCCCTTGGATCTTCTTATTGACGATGAAACACAGAAATTGCATCGGAATTAAATACAAATGCACAATGCCGAATTAATTACATGAAGACCGACTCTCCCTACTGACTATGTTTTGAACCATTCCTGTGACACTAGTTATAGATTCCGATGCTTCACTTGAGGTTTACTGTATCCCTTGGACCTTCTTATTGACGATGAAACACAGAAATTGCATCGGAATTAAATACAAAAGGCACAATGCCGACTTATGTACAAGAAGACTAACTCTTCTTACTGTCTATGTTTTGAACTATTCCTGCGACACTAGTTATAGATTCCGATGCTTCACTCCAGGTTTACTGTATCCCTTGGACCTTCTTATTGACGATGAAACACAGAAATTGCATCGGAATCAAATACAAAACGCACAATGCCGACTTAAGGACATGAAGACTAACTCTTCGTACTGACTATGTTTAGAACCATTCCTGTGACACTAGCTATAGATTCCGATGCTTCACTTCAGTTTTACGGTATCCCTCTTACCTTCTTATTGACGATGAAACACAGAAATTGCATCGGAATTAGATACAAAAGGCACAATGCCGATTTAAGTACAAGAAGACTGACTCTTCTTACTGTCTATGTTTTGAAACATTCCGATGCTTCACTCCAGGTTTACTGTATCCCTTTGGACCTTGTTATTGACGATGAAACACAGAAATTGCATCGGAATTAAATACTAAAGGCACAATGCCGACTTAAGTACAAGAAGAATGACTCTTCTTACTGACTATGTTTTGAACCATTCCTGTGACACTAGTTATAGATTCCGATGCTACACTCAAGGTTTACTGTATCCCTTGAGCCTTCTTATTGACGATGAAGCACAGAAATTGGATCAGAATTAATTACAAAAGGCACAATGCAGACTTAAAGACAAGAAGACTGACTCTTCTTACTGACCATGGTTTGAACCATTCCTGTGACACTAGTTATAGGTTCCGATACCTCACTTCAGGTTTACTGTATCTCTTGGACCTTGTTATTGACGATGAAACACTGAAATTGCATCGGAATTAAATACAAAAGGCACAATGCGACTTAAGTACAAGAAGACTGACTCTTCCTACTGTCTATGTTTTGAAAAATTCCTGTGACAATAGTTTCGGATTCCGATGCTTCACTTGAGGTTAACTGTATTCCTCTGACCTTCTTATTGACGATGAAACACAGAAATTGCATCGGAATTAAATACAAAAAGCACAATGCCGACTTATGTACAAGAAGAGTGACTCTTCATACTGTCTATTTGAACCATTCCTGTGACACTAGTTATAGATTCCGATGCTTCACATCAGGTTTACAGTATCCCTCTGACCTTAATATTGACGATGAAACACAGAAATTGCATCGGAATTAAATACAAAAGGCACAATGCCGACTTAAGTACAAGAAGACTGACTCTTCTTACTGACTATGTTTTGAACCATTCCTGTGACACTAGTTATAGATTCCGATGCTTCACTTCAGGTTTACTGTATCGTTTGGACCTTCTTATTGACGATGAAACACAGAAATTGCATCGGAATTAAATACCAAATCCACAATACCGACTTAAGTACAAGAAGACTGACTCCTCTTACTGTCTATGTTTTGAACCATTCCTGTGACACTAGTTATAGATTCCGATGCTTCACTTCAGGTGCACTGTATCCCTTGGTCCTTCTTATGGACGATGAAGCGCAGAAATTGCATCGGAATTAAATACAAAAGACACAATGCCGACTTAAGTACAAGAAGACTGACTGTTCCTACTGTAAATGTTTGAACCATTCCTGTGACCCTAGTTATAGATTCCGATGCTTCACTTCAGGTTTACTGTATTCCTCTGATCTTCTTATTGACGATGAAACACAGAAATTGCATCGGAATTAAATACAAAATGCACAATGCCGACTTTACTTCAAGAAGACTGACTCTTCTTAATGTCTCTGTTTTGAACCATTCCATTGACACTAGTTATAGGTTCCGATGCTTCACTCCAGGTTTACAGTATCCATCTGACCTTCTTATTGACGATGAAACACAGAAATTGCATCGGAATTAAATACAAAAGGCACAATGCTGACTTAACTACAAGAAGACTGACTCTTCTTACTGACTATGTTTGAACCATTCTTGTGACACCAGTTATAGGTTCCGATGCCTCACTCCAGGTTTACTGTATCCCTTGGACCTTCTTATTGACGATGAAACACAGAAATTGCATCGGAATTAAATATAAAAGGCACAATGCCGACTTTACTTCAAGAAGACTGACTCTTCTTACTGTCTATGTTTTGAACTATTCCTGCGACACTAGTTATAGATTCCGATGCTTCACTCCAGGTTTACTGTATCCCTTGGACCTTCTTATTGACGATGAAACACAGAAATTGCATCGGAATCAAATACAAAACGCACAATGCCGACTTAAGGACATGAAGACTAACTCTTCGTACTGACTATGTTTAGAACCATTCCTGTGACACTAGCTATAGATTCCGATGCTTCACTTCAGTTTTACGGTATCCCTCTTACCTTCTTATTGACGATGAAACACAGAAATTGCATCGGAATTAGATACAAAAGGCACAATGCCGATTTAAGTACAAGAAGACTGACTCTTCTTACTGTCTATGTTTTGAAACATTCCGATGCTTCACTCCAGGTTTACTGTATCCCTTTGGACCTTGTTATTGACGATGAAACACAGAAATTGCATCGGAATTAAATACTAAAGGCACAATGCCGACTTAAGTACAAGAAGAATGACTCTTCTTACTGACTATGTTTTGAACCATTCCTGTGACACTAGTTATAGATTCCGATGCTACACTCAAGGTTTACTGTATCCCTTGAGCCTTCTTATTGACGATGAAGCACAGAAATTGGATCAGAATTAATTACAAAAGGCACAATGCAGACTTAAAGACAAGAAGACTGACTCTTCTTACTGACCATGGTTTGAACCATTCCTGTGACACTAGTTATAGGTTCCGATACCTCACTTCAGGTTTACTGTATCTCTTGGACCTTGTTATTGACGATGAAACACTGAAATTGCATCGGAATTAAATACAAAAGGCACAATGCGACTTAAGTACAAGAAGACTGACTCTTCCTACTGTCTATGTTTTGAAAAATTCCTGTGACAATAGTTTCGGATTCCGATGCTTCACTTGAGGTTAACTGTATTCCTCTGACCTTCTTATTGACGATGAAACACAGAAATTGCATCGGAATTAAATACAAAAAGCACAATGCCGACTTATGTACAAGAAGAGTGACTCTTCATACTGTCTATTTGAACCATTCCTGTGACACTAGTTATAGATTCCGATGCTTCACATCAGGTTTACAGTATCCCTCTGACCTTAATATTGACGATGAAACACAGAAATTGCATCGGAATTAAATACAAAAGGCACAATGCCGACTTAAGTACAAGAAGACTGACTCTTCTTACTGACTATGTTTTGAACCATTCCTGTGACACTAGTTATAGATTCCGATACCTCACTTCAGGTTTACTGTATCGTTTGGACCTTCTTATTGACGATGAAACACAGAAATTGCATCGGAATTAAATACCAAATCCACAATACCGACTTAAGTACAAGAAGACTGACTCCTCCTACTGTCTATGTTTTGAACCATTCCTGTGACACTAGTTATAGATTCCGATGCTTCACTTCAGGTGCACTGTATCCCTTGGTCCTTCTTATGGACGATGAAGCGCAGAAATTGCATCGGAATTAAATACAAAAGACACAATGCCGACTTAAGTACAAGAAGACTGACTGTTCCTACTGTAAATGTTTGAACCATTCCTGTGACCCTAGTTGTAGATTTCGATGCTTCACTTCAGGTTTACTGTATTCCTCTGATCTTCTTATTGACGATGAAACACAGAAATTGCATCGGAATTAAATACAAAATGCACAATGCCGACTTTACTTCAAGAAGACTGACTCTTCTTAATGTCTCTGTTTTGAACCATTCCATTGACACTAGTTATAGGTTCCGATGCTTCACTCCAGGTTTACAGTATCCATCTGACCTTCTTATTGACGATGAAACACAGAAATTGCATCGGAATTAAATACAAAAGGCACAATGCTGACTTAACTACAAGAAGACTGACTCTTCTTACTGACTATGTTTGAACCATTCTTGTGACACCAGTTATAGGTTCCGATGCCTCACTCCAGGTTTACTGTATCCCTTGGACCTTCTTATTGACGATGAAACACAGAAATTGCATCGGAATTAAATATAAAAGGCACAATGCCGACTTTACTTCAAGAAGACTGACTCTTCTTACTGTCTATGTTTTGAAACATTCCGATGCTTCACTCCAGGTTTACTGTATCCCTTTGGACCTTGTTATTGACGATGAAACACAGAAATTGCATCGGAATTAAATACTAAAGGCACAATGCCGACTTAAGTACAAGAAGAATGACTCTTCTTACTGACTATGTTTTGAACCATTCCTGTGACACTAGTTATAGATTCCGATGCTACACTCAAGGTTTACTGTATCCCTTGAGCCTCCTTATTGACGATGAAGCACAGAAATTGGATCAGAATTAATTACAAAAGGCACAATGCAGACTTAAAGACAAGAAGACTGACTCTTCTTACTGACCATGGTTTGAACCATTCCTGTGACACTAGTTATAGGTTCCGATACCTCACTTCAGGTTTACTGTATCTCTTGGACCTTGTTATTGACGATGAAACACTGAAATTGCATCGGAATTAAATACAAAAGGCACAATGCGACTTAAGTACAAGAAGACTGACTCTTCCTACTGTCTATGTTTTGTAAAATTCCTGTGACAATAGTTTCGGATTCCGATGCTTCACTTGAGGTTAACTGTATTCCTCTGACCTTCTTATTGACGATGAAACACAGAAATTGCATCGGAATTAAATACAAAAAGCACAATGCCGACTTATGTACAAGAAGAGTGACTCTTCATACTGTCTATTTGAACCATTCCTGTGACACTAGTTATAGATTCCGATGCTTCACATCAGGTTTACAGTATCCCTCTGACCTTAATATTGACGATGAAACACAGAAATTGCATCGGAATTAAATACAAAAGGCACAATGCCGACTTAAGTACAAGAAGACTGACTCTTCTTACTGACTATGTTTTGAACCATTCCTGTGACACTAGTTATAGATTCCGATGCTTCACTTCAGGTTTACTGTATCGTTTGGACCTTCTTATTGACGATGAAACACAGAAATTGCATAAGAATTAAATACCAAATCCACAATACCGACTTAAGTACAAGAAGACTGACTCCTCTTACTGTCTATGTTTTGAACCATTCCTGTGACACTAGTTATAGATTCCGATGCTTCACTTCAGGTGCACTGTATCCCTTGGTCCTTCTTATGGACGATGAAGCGCAGAAATTGCATCGGAATTAAATACAAAAGACACAATGCCGACTTAAGTACAAGAAGACTGACTGTTCCTACAATAAATGTTTGAACCATTCCTGTGACCCTAGTTATAGATTCCGATGCTTCACTTCAGGTTTACTGTATTCCTCTGATCTTCTTATTGACGATGAAACACAGAAATTGCAACGGAATTAAATACAAAATGCACAATGCCGACTTTACTTCAAGAAGACTGACTCTTCTTAATGTCTCTGTTTTGAACCATTCCATTGACACTAGTTATAGGTTCCGATGCTTCACTCCAGGTTTACAGTATCCATCTGACCTTCTTATTGACGATGAAACACAGAAATTGCATCGGAATTAAATACAAAAGGCACAATGCTGTCTTAACTACAAGAAGACTGACTCTTCTTACTGACTATGTTTGAACCATTCTTGTGACACCAGTTATAGGTTCCGATGCCTCACTCCAGGTTTACTGTATCCCTTGGACCTTCTTATTGACGATGAAACACAGAAATTGCATCGGAATTAAATATAAAAGGCACAATGCCGACTTTACTTCAAGAAGACTGACTCTTCTTACTGTCTATGTTTTGAACCATTCCTGTGACTCTAGTTATAGATTCTGATGCTTCACAACAGGTTTACAGTATCCCTCTGACCTTAATATTGACGATGAAACACAGAAATTGCATCGGAATTAAATACAAAAGGCACAATGCCGACTTAAGTACAAGAAGACTGACTCCTCTTACTGTCTATGTTTTGAACCATTCCTGTGACACTAGTTATAGATTCCGATGCTTCACTTCAGGTGCACTGTATCCCTTGGTCCTTCTTATGGACGATGAAGCACAGAAATTGCATCGGAATTAAATACAAAAGACACAATGCCGACTTAAGTACAAGAAGACTGACTGTTCCTACTGTAAATGTTTGAACCATTCCTGTGACCCTAGTTATAGATTCCGGTGCTTCACTTCAGGTTTACTGTATTCCTCTGATCTTCTTATTGACGATGAAACACAGAAATTGCATCGGAATTAAATACAAAATGCACAATGCCGACTTAAGTACAAGAAGACTGACTCTTCTTAGTGTCTATGTTTTGAACCATTCCTGTGACACTAGTTATAGATTCCGATGCTTCACTTGAGTTATATCGTATCCCTTGGACCTTCTTATTGACGATGAAACACAGAAATTGCATCGGAATTAATTAGAAAAGGCACAATGCCGACTTAAGTACAAGACGACCGACATTTCTTACTGTCTATGCTCTGAACCATTCCTGAGACACTAGTTATAGATTCCGATGCTTCACTTCAGGTTTACTGTATCCCTTGGACTTTCATATTGACGATGAAACACAGAAATTGCATCGGAATAAAATACAAAAGGCACAATGCCGACTTAACTACAAGAAGACTGACTCTTCCTACTGTCTATGTTTTGAACCATTCCTGTGACACTAGTTATAGATTCCGATGCTTCACTTGAGGTTTACTGTTTCCCTTGGACCTTCTTATTTACTATGAAACACAGAAATTGCATCGGAATTAAATACAAAAGCCACAATGCCAGCCAAAGTACAAGAAGACTGACTCTTCTTACTGTCTATGACTTGAACCACTCCATTGACAATAGTTATAGATTCCGATGTTCACTCCAGGTTTACTGTATCCCTCGGACCTTCTTATTGACGATGAAACACAGAAATTGCATCGGAATTAAATACAAAAGGCACAAAGCCGAATTAAGTACAAGAAGACTGTCTCTTCTTACTGACTATGTTTTGAAACATTCCTGTGACACTAGTTATAGATTCCGATGCTTCACTTCAGGTTTACTATATCCCTTGGACCTTCTTATTGACGATGAAACACAGAAATTGCATCGGAATTAAATACAAAAGCCACAATACCGACTTAAGTACAAGAAGACTGCCTGTTCTTACTGTCTATGTTTTGAACCATTCCTGTGACACTAGTTATAGATTCCGATGCTTCACTTCAGGTGCACTGTATTCCTTGGACCTTCTTATTGACGAAGAAACTCAGTAATTGCATCGGAATTAAATACATAAGGCAAAATGCCGACTTAAGTACAAGAAGACTGACTCTTCCTACTGTAAATGTTTTGAACCATTCCTGTGACACTAGTTATAGATTCCGATGCTTCACTTCAGGTTTACTGTATCCCTCTTATCTTCTTATTGACGATGAAACACAGAAATTGCATCGGAATTAAACACAAAAGGCACAATGACGACTTAAGTATAAAAAGACTGACTCTTCTTACTGACTATGTTTTGAACCATTCCTGTGACACTAGTTATAGATTCCGATGTTCACTTCAGGTTTACTGTATCCCTTGGACCTTGTTATTGACGATGAAACACAGAAATTCCATCGGAATTAAATAGAAAAGGCACAATGCCGACATAAGTACAAGAAGACTGACTCTTCTTACTGACTATGTTTTGAACCATTCCTGTGACACTAGTTATAGATTCCGATGATTCACTTCAGGTTTACTTTATCCCTTGGATCTTCTTATTGACGATGAAACACAGAAATTGCATTGGAATTAAATACAAAAGGCACATTGCCGACATAATAACATGAAGACCGACTCTCCCTACTGACTATGTTTTGAACCATTCCTGTGACACTAGTTATAGTTTCCGATGCTCACTTCCGGTTTACTGTATCCCTTGGACCTTCTTATTGACGATGAAACACAGAAATTGCATCGGAATTAAATACAAAAGGCACAATGCCGACTTAAGTACAAGAAGACTGACCCTTCCTACTGTCTATGTTTTGGACCATTCATGTGACACTAGTTATAGATTCCGATGCTTCACTTCAGGTGTACTGTATCCCTTGGATCTTCTTATTGACGATGAAACACAGAAATTGCATCGGAATTAAATACAAATGCACAATGCCGAATTAATTACATGAAGACCGACTCTCCCTACTGACTATGTTTTGAACCATTCCTGTGACACTAGTTATAGATTCCGATGCTTCACTTGAGGTTTACTGTATCCCTTGGACCTTCTTATTGACGATGAAACACAGAAATTGCATCGGAATTAAATACAGAAGGCACAATGCCGACTTATGTACAAGAAGACTAACTCTTCTTACTGTCTATGTTTTGAACTATTCCTGCGACACTAGTTATAGATTCCGATGCTTCACTCCAGGTTTACTGTATCCCTTGGACCTTCTTATTGACGATGAAACACAGAAATTGCATCGGAATCAAATACAAAACGCACAATGCCGACTTAAGGACATGAAGACTAACTCTTCGTACTGACTATGTTTAGAACCATTCCTGTGACACTAGCTATAGATTCCGATGCTTCACTTCAGTTTTACGCTATCCCTCTTACCTTCTTATTGACGATGAAACACAGAAATTGCATCGGAATTAGATACAAAAGGCACAATGCCGATTTAAGTACAAGAAGACTGACTCTTCTTACTGTCTATGTTTTGAAACATTCCGATGCTTCACTCCAGGTTTACTGTATCCCTTTGGACCTTGTTATTGACGATGAAACACAGAAATTGCATCGGAATTAAATACTAAAGGCACAATGCCGACTTAAGTACAAGAAGAATGACTCTTCTTACTGACTATGTTTTGAACCATTCCTGTGACACTAGTTATAGATTCCGATGCTACACTCAAGGTTTACTGTATCCCTTGAGCCTTCTTATTGACGATGAAGCACAGAAATTGGATCAGAATTAATTACAAAAGGCACAATGCAGACTTAAAGACAAGAAGACTGACTCTTCTTACTGACCATGGTTTGAACCAATCCTGTGACACTAGTTATAGGTTCCGATACCTCACTTCAGGTTTACTGTATCTCTTGGACCTTGTTATTGACGATGAAACACTGAAATTGCATCGGAATTAAATACAAAAGGCACAATGCGACTTAAGTACAAGAAGACTGACTCTTCCTACTGTCTATGTTTTGAAAAATTCCTGTGACAATAGTTTCGGATTCCGATGCTTCACTTGAGGTTAACTGTATTCCTCTGACCTTCTTATTGACGATGAAACACAGAAATTGCATCGGAATTAAATACAAAAAGCACAATGCCGACTTATGTACAAGAAGAGTGACTCTTCATACTGTCTATTTGAACCATTCCTGTGACACTAGTTATAGATTCCGATGCTTCACATCAGGTTTACAGTATCCCTCTGACCTTAATATTGACGATGAAACACAGAAATTGCATCGGAATTAAATACAAAAGGCACAATGCCGACTTAAGTACAAGAAGACTGACTCTTCTTACTGACTATGTTTTGAACCATTCCTGTGACACTAGTTATAGATTCCGATACCTCACTTCAGGTTTACTGTATCGTTTGGACCTTCGTATTGACGATGAAACACAGAAATTGCATCGGAATTAAATACCAAATCCACAATACCGACTTAAGTACAAGAAGACTGACTCCTCCTACTGTCTATGTTTTGAACCATTCCTGTGACACTAGTTATAGATTCCGATGCTTCACTTCAGGTGCACTGTATCCCTTGGTCCTTCTTATGGACGATGAAGCGCAGAAATTGCATCGGAATTAAATACAAAAGACACAATGCCGACTTAAGTACAAGAAGACTGACTGTTCCTACTGTAAATGTTTGAACCATTCCTGTGACCCTAGTTATAGATTCCGATGCTTCACTTCAGGTTTACTGTATTCCTCTGATCTTCTTATTGACGATGAAACACAGAAATTGCATCGGAATTAAATACAAAATGCACAATGCCGACTTTACTTCAAGAAGACTGACTCTTCTTAATGTCTCTGTTTTGAACCATTCCATTGACACTAGTTATAGGTTCCGATGCTTCACTCCAGGTTTACAGTATCCATCTGACCTTCTTATTGACGATGAAACACAGAAATTGCATCGGAATTAAATACAAAAGGCACAATGCTGACTTAACTACAAGAAGACTGACTCTTCTTACTGTCTATGTTTGAACCATTCTTGTGACACCAGTTATAGGTTCCGATGCCTCACTCCAGGTTTACTGTATCCCTTGGACCTTCTTATTGACGATGAAACACAGAAATTGCATCGGAATTAAATATAAAAGGCACAATGCCGACTTTACTTCAAGAAGACTGACTCTTCTTACTGTCTATGTTTTGAAACATTCCGATGCTTCACTCCAGGTTTACTGTATCCCTTTGGACCTTGTTATTGACGATGAAACACAGAAATTGCATCGGAATTAAATACTAAAGGCACAATGCCGACTTAAGTACAAGAAGAAAGACTCTTCTTACTGACTATGTTTTGAACCATTCCTGTGACACTAGTTATAGATTCCGATGCTACACTCAAGGTTTACTGTATCCCTTGAGCCTCCTTATTGACGATGAAGCACAGAAATTGGATCAGAATTAATTACAAAAGGCACAATGCAGACTTAAAGACAAGAAGACTGACTCTTCTTACTGACCATGGTTTGAACCATTCCTGTGACACTAGTTATAGGTTCCGATACCTCACTTCAGGTTTACTGTATCTCTTGGACCTTGTTATTGACGATGAAACACTGAAATTGCATCGGAATTAAATACAAAAGGCACAATGCGACTTAAGTACAAGAAGACTGACTCTTCCTACTGTCTATGTTTTGAAAAATTCCTGTGACAATAGTTTCGGATTCCGATGCTTCACTTGAGGTTAACTGTATTCCTCTGACCTTCTTATTGACGATGAAACACAGAAATTGCATCGGAATTAAATACAAAAAGCACAATGCCGACTTATGTACAAGAAGAGTGACTCTTCATACTGTCTATTTGAACCATTCCTGTGACACTAGTTATAGATTCCGATGCTTCACATCAGGTTTACAGTATCCCTCTGACCTTAATATTGACGATGAAACACAGAAATTGCATCGGAATTAAATACAAAAGGCACAATGCCGACTTAAGTACAAGAAGACTGACTCTTCTTACTGACTATGTTTTGAACCATTCCTGTGACACTAGTTATAGATTCCGATGCTTCACTTCAGGTTTACTGTATCGTTTGGACCTTCTTATTGACGATGAAACACAGAAATTGCATCGGAATTAAATACCAAATCCAAAATACCAACTTAAGTACAAGAAGACTGACTCCTCTTACTGTCTATGTTTTGAACCATTCCTGTGACACTAGTTATAGATTCCGATGCTTCACTTCAGGTGCACTGTATCCCTTGGTCCTTCTTATGGACGATGAAGCGCAGAAATTGCATCGGAATTAAATACAAAAGACACAATGCCGACTTAAGTACAAGAAGACTGACTGTTCCTACTGTAAATGTTTGAACCATTCCTGTGACCCTAGTTATAGATTCCGATGCTTCACTTCAGGTTTACTGTATTCCTCTGATCTTCTTATTGACGATGAAACACAGAAATTGCATCGGAATTAAATACAAAATGCACAATGCCGACTTTACTTCAAGAAGACTGACTCTTCTTAATGTCTCTGTTTTGAACCATTCCATTGACACTAGTTATAGGTTCCGATGCTTCACTCCAGGTTTACAGTATCCATCTGACCTTCTTATTGACGATGAAACACAGAAATTGCATCGGAATTAAATACAAAAGGCACAATGCTGTCTTAACTACAAGAAGACTGACTCTTCTTACTGACTATGTTTGAACCATTCTTGTGACACCAGTTATAGGTTCCGATGCCTCACTCCAGGTTTACTGTATCCCTTGGACCTTCTTATTGACGATGAAACACAGAAATTGCATCGGAATTAAATATAAAAGGCACAATGCCGACTTTACTTCAAGAAGACTGACTCTTCTTACTGTCTATGTTTTGAACCATTCCTGTGACTCTAGTTATAGATTCTGATGCTTCACAACAGGTTTACAGTATCCCTCTGACCTTAATATTGACGATGAAACACAGAAATTGCATCGGAATTAAATACAAAAGGCACAATGCCGACTTAAGTACAAGAAGACTGACTCCTCTTACTGTCTATGTTTTGAACCATTCCTGTGACACTAGTTATAGATTCCGATGCTTCACTTCAGGTGCACTGTATCCCTTGGTCCTTCTTATGGACGATGAAGCACAAAAATTGCATCGGAATTAAATACAAAAGACACAATGCCGACTTAAGTACAAGAAGACTGACTGTTCCTACTGTAAATGTTTGAACCATTCCTGTGACCCTAGTTATAGATTCCGGTGCTTCACTTCAGGTTTACTGTATTCCTCTGATCTTCTTATTGACGATGAAACACAGAAATTGCATCGGAATTAAATACAAAATGCACAATGCCGACTTAAGTACAAGAAGACTGACTCTTCTTAGTGTCTATGTTTTGAACCATTCCTGTGACACTAGTTATAGATTCCGATGCTTCACTTGAGTTATATCGTATCCCTTGGACCTTCTTATTGACGATGAAACACAGAAATTGCATCGGAATTAATTAGAAAAGGCACAATGCCGACTTAAGTACAAGACGACCGACATTTCTTACTGTCTATGCTCTGAACCATTCCTGAGACACTAGTTATAGATTCCGATGCTTCACTTCAGGTTTACTGTATCCCTTGGACTTTCATATTGACGATGAAACACAGAAATTGCATCGGAATAAAATACAAAAGGCACAATGCCGACTTAACTACAAGAAGACTGACTCTTCCTACTGTCTATGTTTTGAACCATTCCTGTGACACTAGTTATAGATTCCGATGCTTCACTTGAGGTTTACTGTTTCCCTTGGACCTTCTTATTTACTATGAAACACAGAAATTGCATCGGAATTAAATACAAAAGCCACAATGCCAGCCAAAGTACAAGAAGACTGACTCTTCTTACTGTCTATGACTTGAACCACTCCATTGACAATAGTTATAGATTCCGATGTTCACTCCAGGTTTACTGTATCCCTCGGACCTTCTTATTGACGATGAAACACAGAAATTGCATCGGAATTAAATACAAAAGGCACAAAGCCGAATTAAGTACAAGAAGACTGTCTCTTCTTACTGACTATGTTTTGAAACATTCCTGTGACACTAGTTATAGATTCCGATGCTTCACTTCAGGTTTACTATATCCCTTGGACCTTCTTATTGACGATGAAACACAGAAATTGCATCGGAATTAAATACAAAAGCCACAATACCGACTTAAGTACAAGAAGACTGCCTGTTCTTACTGTCTATGTTTTGAACCATTCCTGTGACACTAGTTATAGATTCCGATGCTTCACTTCAGGTGCACTGTATTCCTTGGACCTTCTTATTGACGAAGAAACTCAGTAATTGCATCGGAATTAAATACATAAGGCAAAATGCCGACTTAAGTACAAGAAGACTGACTCTTCCTACTGTAAATGTTTTGAACCATTCCTGTGACACTAGTTATAGATTCCGATGCTTCACTTCAGGTTTACTGTATCCCTCTTATCTTCTTATTGACGATGAAACACAGAAATTGCATCGGAATTAAACACAAAAGGCACAATGACGACTTAAGTATAAAAAGACTGACTCTTCTTACTGACTATGTTTTGAACCATTCCTGTGACACTAGTTATAGATTCCGATGTTCACTTCAGGTTTACTGTATCCCTTGGACCTTGTTATTGACGATGAAACACAGAAATTCCATCGGAATTAAATAGAAAAGGCACAATGCCGACATAAGTACAAGAAGACTGACTCTTCTTACTGACTATGTTTTGAACCATTCCTGTGACACTAGTTATAGATTCCGATGATTCACTTCAGGTTTACTTTATCCCTTGGATCTTCTTATTGACGATGAAACACAGAAATTGCATTGGAATTAAATACAAAAGGCACATTGCCGACATAATAACATGAAGACCGACTCTCCCTACTGACTATGTTTTGAACCATTCCTGTGACACTAGTTATAGTTTCCGATGCTCACTTCCGGTTTACTGTATCCCTTGGACCTTCTTATTGACGATGAAACACAGAAATTGCATCGGAATTAAATACAAAAGGCACAATGCCGACTTAAGTACAAGAAGACTGACCCTTCCTACTGTCTATGTTTTGGACCATTCATGTGACACTAGTTATAGATTCCGATGCTTCACTTCAGGTGTACTGTATCCCTTGGATCTTCTTATTGACGATGAAACACAGAAATTGCATCGGAATTAAATACAAATGCACAATGCCGAATTAATTACATGAAGACCGACTCTCCCTACTGACTATGTTTTGAACCATTCCTGTGACACTAGTTATAGATTCCGATGCTTCACTTGAGGTTTACTGTATCCCTTGGACCTTCTTATTGACGATGAAACACAGAAATTGCATCGGAATTAAATACAGAAGGCACAATGCCGACTTATGTACAAGAAGACTAACTCTTCTTACTGTCTATGTTTTGAACTATTCCTGCGACACTAGTTATAGATTCCGATGCTTCACTCCAGGTTTACTGTATCCCTTGGACCTTCTTATTGACGATGAAACACAGAAATTGCATCGGAATCAAATACAAAACGCACAATGCCGACTTAAGGACATGAAGACTAACTCTTCGTACTGACTATGTTTAGAACCATTCCTGTGACACTAGCTATAGATTCCGATGCTTCACTTCAGTTTTACGGTATCCCTCTTACCTTCTTATTGACGATGAAACACAGAAATTGCATCGGAATTAGATACAAAAGGCACAATGCCGATTTAAGTACAAGAAGACTGACTCTTCTTACTGTCTATGTTTTGAAACATTCCGATGCTTCACTCCAGGTTTACTGTATCCCTTTGGACCTTGTTATTGACGATGAAACACAGAAATTGCATCGGAATTAAATACTAAAGGCACAATGCCGACTTAAGTACAAGAAGAATGACTCTTCTTACTGACTATGTTTTGAACCATTCCTGTGACACTAGTTATAGATTCCGATGCTACACTCAAGGTTTACTGTATCCCTTGAGCCTTCTTATTGACGATGAAGCACAGAAATTGGATCAGAATTAATTACAAAAGGCACAATGCAGACTTAAAGACAAGAAGACTGACTCTTCTTACTGACCATGGTTTGAACCATTCCTGTGACACTAGTTATAGGTTCCGATACCTCACTTCAGGTTTACTGTATCTCTTGGACCTTGTTATTGACGATGAAACACTGAAATTGCATCGGAATTAATTACAAAAGGCACAATGCGACTTAAGTACAAGAAGACTGACTCTTCCTACTGTCTATGTTTTGAAAAATTCCTGTGACAATAGTTTCGGATTCCGATGCTTCACTTGAGGTTAACTGTATTCCTCTGACCTTCTTATTGACGATGAAACACAGAAATTGCATCGGAATTAAATACAAAAAGCACAATGCCGACTTATGTACAAGAAGAGTGACTCTTCATACTGTCTATTTGAACCATTCCTGTGACACTAGTTATAGATTCCGATGCTTCACATCAGGTTTACAGTATCCCTCTGACCTTAATATTGACGATGAAACACAGAAATTGCATCGGAATTAAATACAAAAGGCACAATGCCGACTTAAGTACAAGAAGACTGACTCTTCTTACTGACTATGTTTTGAACCATTCCTGTGACACTAGTTATAGATTCCGATGCTTCACTTCAGGTTTACTGTATCGTTTGGACCTTCTTATTGACGATGAAACACAGAAATTGCATCGGAATTAAATACCAAATCCACAATACCGACTTAAGTACAAGAAGACTGACTCCTCTTACTGTCTATGTTTTGAACCATTCCTGTGACACTAGTTATAGATTCCGATGCTTCACTTCAGGTGCACTGTATCCCTTGGTCCTTCTTATGGACGATGAAGCGCAGAAATTGCATCGGAATTAAATACAAAAGACACAATGCCGACTTAAGTACAAGAAGACTGACTGTTCCTACTGTAAATGTTTGAACCATTCCTGTGACCCTAGTTATAGATTCCGATGCTTCACTTCAGGTTTACTGTATTCCTCTGATCTTCTTATTGACGATGAAACACAGAAATTGCATCGGAATTAAATACAAAATGCACAATGCCGACTTAAGTACAAGAAGACTGACTCTTCTTAGTGTCTATGTTTTGAACCATTCCTGTGACACTAGTTATAGATTCCGATGCTTCACTCCAGGTTTACTGTATCCCTTGGACCTTCTTATTGACGATGAAACACAGAAATTGCATCGGAATCAAATACAAAACGCACAATGCCGACTTAAGGACATGAAGACTAACTCTTCGTACTGACTATGTTTAGAACCATTCCTGTGACACTAGCTATAGATTCCGATGCTTCACCTCAGTTTTACGGTATCCCTCTTACCTTCTTATTGACGATGAAACACAGAAATTGCATCGGAATTAGATACAAAAGGCACAATGCCGATTTAAGTACAAGAAGACTGACTCTTCTTACTGTCTATGTTTTGAAACATTCCGATGCTTCACTCCAGGTTTACTGTATCCCTTTGGACCTTGTTATTGACGATGAAACACAGAAATTGCATCGGAATTAAATACTAAAGGCACAATGCCGACTTAAGTACAAGAAGAATGACTCTTCTTACTGACTATGTTTTGAACCATTCCTGTGACACTAGTTATAGATTCCGATGCTACACTCAAGGTTTACTGTATCCCTTGAGCCTTCTTATTGACGATGAAGCACAGAAATTGGATCAGAATTAATTACAAAAGGCACAATGCAGACTTAAAGACAAGAAGACTGACTCTTCTTACTGACCATGGTTTGAACCATTCCTGTGACACTAGTTATAGGTTCCGATACCTCACTTCAGGTTTACTGTATCTCTTGGACCTTGTTATTGACGATGAAACACTGAAATTGCATCGGAATTAAATACAAAAGGCACAATGCGACTTAAGTACAAGAAGACTGACTCTTCCTACTGTCTATGTTTTGAAAAATTCCTGTGACAATAGTTTCGGATTCCGATGCTTCACTTGAGGTTAACTGTATTCCTCTGACCTTCTTATTGACGATGAAACACAGAAATTGCATCGGAATTAAATACAAAAAGCACAATGCCGACTTATGTACAAGAAGAGTGACTCTTCATACTGTCTATTTGAACCATTCCTGTGACACTAGTTATAGATTCCGATGCTTCACATCAGGTTTACAGTATCCCTCTGACCTTAATATTGACGATGAAACACAGAAATTGCATCGGAATTAAATACAAAAGGCACAATGCCGACTTAAGTACAAGAAGACTGACTCTTCTTACTGACTATGTTTTGAACCATTCCTGTGACACTAGTTATAGATTCCGATGCTTCACTTCAGGTTTACTGTATCGTTTGGACCTTCTTATTGACGATGAAACACAGAAATTGCATCGGAATTAAATACCAAATCCACAATACCGACTTAAGTACAAGAAGACTGACTCCTCTTACTGTCTATGTTTTGAACCATTCCTGTGACACTAGTTATAGATTCCGATGCTTCACTTCAGGTGCACTGTATCCCTTGGTCCTTCTTATGGACGATGAAGCGCAGAAATTGCATCGGAATTAAATACAAAAGACACAATGCCGACTTAAGTACAAGAAGACTGACTGTTCCTACTGTAAATGTTTGAACCATTCCTGTGACCCTAGTTATAGATTCCGATGCTTCACTTCAGGTTTACTGTATTCCTCTGATCTTCTTATTGACGATGAAACACAGAAATTGCATCGGAATTAAAAACAAAATGCACAATGCCGACTTAAGTACAAGAAGACTGACTCTTCTTAGTGTCTATGTTTTGAACCATTCCTGTGACACTAGTTATAGATTCCGATGCTTCACTTGAGTTTTATCGTATCCCTTGGACCTTCTTATTGACGATGAAACACAGAAATTGCATCGGAATTAATTAGAAAAGGCACAATGCCGACTTAAGTACAAGACGACCGACTTTTCTTACTGTCTATGCTCTGAACCATTCCTGAGACACTAGTTATAGATTCCGATGCTTCACTTCAGGTTTACTGTATCCCTTGGACTTTCTTATTGACGATGAAACACAGAAATTGCATCGGAATAAAATACAAAAGGCACAATGCCGACTTAACTACAAGAAGACTGACTCTTCCTACTGTCTATGTTTTGAACCATTCCTGTGACACTAGTTATAGATTCCGATGCTTCACTTGAGGTTTACTGTTTCCCTTGGACCTTCTTATTTACTATGAAACACAGAAATTGCATCGTAATTAAATACAAAAGCCACAATGCCAGCCAAAGTACAAGAAGACTGACTCTTCTTACTGTCTATGACTTGAACCACTCCATTGACACTAGTTATAGATTCCGATGTTCACTCCAGGTTTACTGTATCCCTCGGACCTTCTTATTGACGATGAAACACAGAAATTGCATCGGAATTAAATACAAAAGGCACAAAGCCGAATTAAGTACAAGAAGACTGTCTCTTCTTACTGACTATGTTTTGAAACATTCCTGTGACACTAGTTATAGATTCCGATGCTTCACTTCAGGTTTACTATATCCCTTGGACCTTCTTATTGACGATGAAACACAGAAATTGCATCGGAATTAAATACAAAAGCCACAATACCGACTTAAGTACAAGAAGACTGCCTGTTCTTACTGTCTATGTTTTGAAACATTCCTGTGACACTAGTTATAGATTCCGATGCTTCACTTCAGGTGCACTGTATTCCTTGGACCTTCTTATTGACGAAGAAACTCAGTAATTGCATCGGAATTAAATACATAAGGCAAAATGCCGACTTAAGTACAAGAAGACTGACTCTTCCTACTGTAAATGTTTTGAACCATTCCTGTGACACTAGTTATAGATTCCGATGCTTCACTTCAGGTTTACTGTATCCCTCTAATCTTCTTATTGACGATGAAACACAGAAATTGCATCGGAATTAAACACAAAAGGCACAATGACGTCTTAAGTATAAAAAGACTGACTCTTCTTACTGACTATGTTTTGAACCATTCCTGTGACACTAGTTATAGATTCCGATGTTCACTTCAGGTTTACTGTATCCCTTGGACCTTGTTATTGACGATGAAACACAGAAATTCCATCGGAATTAAATAGAAAAGGCACAATGCCGACATAAGTACAAGAAGACTGACTCTTCTTACTGACTATGTTTTGAACCATTCCTGTGACACTAGTTATAGATTCCGATGATTCACTTCAGGTTTACTTTATCCCTTGGATCTTCTTATTGACGATGACACACAGAAATTGCATTGGAATTAAATACAAAAGGCACATTGCCGACATAATAACATGAAGACCGACTCTCCCTACTGACTATGTTTTGAACCATTCCTGTGACACTAGTTATAGTTTCCGATGCTCACTTCAGGTTCACTGTATCCCTTGGACCTTCTTATTGACGATGAAAAACAGAAATTGTATCGGAATTAAATACAAAAGGCACAATGCCGAATTAAGTACAAGAAGACTAACTCTTCTTACTGTCAATGTTTTGAATCATTCCTGCGACACTAATTATAGATTCCGATGCTTCACTCCAGGTTTACTGTACCCCTTGGACCTTCTTATTGACGATGAAACACAGAAATTGCATCGGAATCAGGTACAAAATGCACAATGCCGACTTAAGGACATGAAGACTGACTCTTCGTACTGACTATGTTTGGAACCATTCCTGTAACACTAGCTATAGATTCCGATGCTTCACTTCAGGTCTACTGTAACCTCTGACCTTCCTATTGACAATGAAACACAGAAATTGCATCGGAATTAGATACAAAAGGCACAATGCCGACTTAAGTACATGAAGACTGACTCTTCTTACAGTCTATGTTTTGAAATATTCCATTGACACTAGTTATAGATTCCGATACTTCACTCCAGGTTTACTGCATCCCTTGGACCATCTTATTGACGATGAAACACAGAAATTGCATCGGAATTAAATACAAAAGGCACAATGCCGACTTAAGTACAAGAAGACTGACTCTTCTTACTGACTATGGTATGAACCATTCCTGTGAAACTAGTTATAGATTCCGATGCTTCACCTCAGGTTTACTGTATCCCTTGGACATTCTTATTGACGATGAAACACAGAAATTGCATCGGAATTCAATACAAAAGGCACAATGCCGACTTAAGTACAAGAAGACTGACCCTTCCTACTGTCTATGTTTTGGACCATTCATGTGACACTAGTTATAGATTCCGATGCTTCACTTCAGGTGTACTGTATCCCTTGGATCTTCTTATTGACGATGAAACACAGAAATTGCATCGGAATTAGATACAAAAGGCACAATGCCGATTTAAGTACAAGAAGACTGACTCTTCTTACTGTCTATGTTTTGAAACATTCCGATGCTTCACTCCAGGTTTACTGTATCCCTTTGGACCTTGTTATTGACGATGAAACACAGAAATTGCATCGGAATTAAATACAAAAGGCACAATGCCGACTTAAGTACAAGAAGAATGACTCTTCCTACTGACCATGGTTTGAACCATTCCTGTGACACTAGTTATAGGTTCCGATACCTCACTTCAGGTTTACTGTATCTCTTGGACCTTGTTATTGACGATGAAACACTGAAATTGCATCGGAATTAAATACAAAAGGCACAATGCGACTTAAGTACAAGAAGACTGACTCTTCCTACTGTCTATGTTTTGAAAAATTCCTGTGACAATAGTTTCGGATTCCGATGCTTCACTTCAGGTTAACTGTATTCCTCTGACCTTCTTATTGACGATGAAACACAGAAATTGCATCGGAATTAAATACAAAAAGCACAATGCCGACTTATGTACAAGAAGAGTGACTCTTCATACTGTCTATTTGAACCATTCCTGTGACACTAGTTATAGATTCCGATGCTTCACTTCAGGTTTACTGTATCCCTCTGACCTTCATATTGACGATGAAACACAGAAATTGCATCGGAATTAAATACAAAAGGCACAATGACGACTTAAGTACAAGATGACTGACACTTCCTACTGTCTTTGTTTTGAACCATTCCTGTGACACTAGTTATAGATTCCGATGCTTCACTCCAGGTTTACTGTATCCCTTGTGCCTTCTTATTGACGATGAAACACAGAAATTGCATCGGAATTAAATACAAAAGGCACAATGCTGACTTAGTACAAGAAGACTGAATCTTCTTACTGACAATGTTTTGAACCATTCCTGTGACACTAGTTATAGATTCCGATGCTTCACTTCAGGTTTACTGTATCCCTTGGACCTTCTTATTGACGGTGAAACACAGAAATTGCATCGGAATTAAATAGAAAAGGCACAATGCCGACTTAAGTACAAGAGGACTGACTCATCTTACTGTCCATGTTTTGAACCATTCATGTGACACTAGTTATAGAATCCGATGCTTCACTTGAGGTTTACTGTATCCCTTGGACATTCTTATTGACGATGAAACACAGAAATTGAAGCGGAATTAAATACAAAAGGCACAATGCCGACTTAAGTACAAGAAGACTGACTCTTCTTACTGACTATGTTTTGAACCATTCCTGTGACACTAGTTATAGATTCCGATGCCTCACTTCAGGTTTATTGTATCTCTTGGACCTTGTTATTGACGATGAAACACAGAAATTGCATCGGAATTAAATACAAAAGGCACAATGCGACATAGGTACAAGAAGACTGACTCTTCCTACTGTCTATGTTTTGAACCATTCCTGTGACACTAGTTTCGGATTCCGATGCTTCACTTCAGGTTAACTGTATCACTCTGACCTTCTTATTGACGATGGAACACAGAAATTGCGTCGGAATTAAATACAAAAGGCACAATGCCGACTTAAGTACAAGAACACTGACTCTTCCCACTGTCTATTTGAACCATTCCCGTGACACTAGTTATAGATTCCGATGCTTCACTTCAGGTTTACAGTTTCCGTTGGCCCTTCTTATTGACGATGAAACACAGAAATTACATCAGAATTAAATACAAAAGGCACAATGCCGACTTAAGTACAAGAAGACTGACTCTTCATACTGTCTATGTTTTGAACCATTTCTGTGACACTAGTTATAGATTCCGATGCTTCACTTCAGGTTTACTGTATCCCTTGGACATTCTTATTGACGAGAAATCACAGAAATAGCATCGGAATTAAATACAAAAGGCACAATGCCGACATAAGTACAAGAAGACTGACTCTTCTTACTGTCTATGTTTTGAACCATTTTGTGACACTCGTTATAGATTCCGATGCTTCACTCCATGTTTACTGTATCCCTTGGACCTTCTTATTGACGATGAAACACAGAAATTGCATCGGGTTTAAATACAAAAGGCACAATGCCGTCTTAAGTACATGAAGACTGTCTCTTCTTACTGACTATGTTTTGAACCATTCCTGTGACACTAGTTATAGATTCCGATGCTTCACTTCAGGTTTACAGTATCCCTTGGACCTTCTTATTGACGATGAAAAACATAAATTGCATCGGAGTTTATTACGAAAGGCAAAATGCCGACTTAAGTACATGAAGACTGACTCTTCTTACAGTCTATATTTTGAACCATTCCTGTGACACTAGTTATAGATTCCGATGCTACACTCCAGGTTTACTGTATCCCTTGGACCATCTTATTGACGATGAAACACACAAATTGCATTGGAATTAAATACAAACGGCACAATACCGACTTAAGGACAAGAAGACTGACTCTTCTTACTGACTTTGCTTTGAACCATTCCTGTGACACTAGTTATAGATTCCGATGTTTCACTTCACGTTTATTGTATCCCTCTGACCTTCTTATTGACGATGAAACACAGAAATTGCATCGGAATTAAATAGAAAAGGCACAATGTCGACTTAAGTACAAGAAGAGTGACTCTTCTTAGTGTCTATGTTTTGAACTATTCCTGTGACACTAGTTATAGACTCCGATGGTTCACTCCAGGTTTAGTGTATCCCATGGACCTTCTTATTGACGGTGAAACACAGAAATTGCATCGGAATTAAATACAAAATGCACAATGGCGACTTAAGCACAAGAAGACTGACTCTTCCTACTGTCTATGCTTTGAACCATTCCTGTGACACTAGTTTTGGATTCTGATGCTTCACTTCAGGTTTACTGTATACCTCTGACCTTCGTATTGACGATGAAACACAGAAATTTCATCGGAATTAAGTACAAAAGGCACAATGACGACTTAAGTACAAGATGACTTACTCTTCCTACTGTCTATGTTTTGACCCATTCCAGTGACACTAGTTACAGATTCCGATGCTTCACTCCAGGTTTACTGTATCCCTTGGGCCTTCTTATTGACGATGAATCACAGAAATAGCATCGGAATTAAATACAAAATGCACAATGCCGACTTAAGTACAAGAAGACTGACTCTTCTTACTGTCTATTTTTTGGACCATTCCTGCGACACTATTTATAGATTCCGATGCTTCACTCCAGGTTTACTGTATCTCTTGGACCTTCTTATTGACGATGAAACACAGAAATTGCATCGGAATTAGATACAAAAGGCACAATGCCGACTTAAGTACAAGAAGACTGACCCTTCCTACTGTCTATGTTTTGGACCATTCATGTGACACTAGTTATAGATTCCGATGCTTCACTTCAGGTGTACTGTATCCCTTGGATCTTCTTATTGACGATGAAACACAGAAATTGCATCGGAATTAAATACAAATGCACAATGCCGAATTAATTACATGAAGACCGACTCTCCCTACTGACTATGATTTGAACCATTCCTGTGCCACTAGTTATAGATTCCGATGCTTCACTTGAGGTTTACTGTATCCCTTGGACCTTCTTATTGACGATGAAACACAGAAATTGCATCGGAATTAAATACAAATGGCACAATGCCGACTTATGTACAAGAAGACTAACTCTTCTTACTGTCTATGTTTTGAACTATTCCTGCGACACTAGTTATAGATTCCGATGCTTCACTCCAGGTTTACTGTATCCCTTGGACCTTCTTATTGACGATGAAACACAGAAATTGCATCGGAATCAAATACAAAACGCACAATGCCGACTTAAGGACATGAAGACTAACTCTTCGTACTGACTATGTTTAGAACCATTCCTGTGACACTAGCTATAGATTCCGATGCTTCACTTCAGGTTTACGGTATCCCTCTTACCTTCTTATTGACGATGAAACACAGAAATTGCATCGGAATTAGATACAAAGGGCACAATGCCGATTTAAGTACAAGAAGACTGACTCTTCTTACTGTCTATGTTTTGAAACATTCCGATGCTTCACTCCAGGTTTACTGTATCCCTTTGGACCTTGTTATTGACGATGAAACACAGAAATTGCATCGGAATTAAATACAAAAGGCACAATGCCGACTTAAGTACAAGAAGAATGACTCTTCTTACTGACTATGTTTTGAACCATTCCTGTGACACTAGTTATAGATTCCGATGCTACACTCAAGGTTTACTGTATCCCTTGAACCTTCTTATTGACGATGAAGCACAGAAATTGGATCGGAATTAATTAAAAAAGGCACAATGCAGACTTAAAGACAAGAAGACTGACTCTTCTTACTGACCATGGTTTGAACCATTCCTGTGACACTAGTTATAGATTCCGATACCTCACTTCAGGTTTACTGTATCTCTTGGACCTTGTTATTGACGATGAAACACTGAAATTGCATCGGAATTAAATACAAAAGGCACAATGCGACTTAAGTACAAGAAGACTGACTCTTCCTACTGTCTATGTTTTGAAAAATTCCTGTGACAATAGTTTCGGATTCCGATGCTTCACTTCAGGTTAACTTTATTCCTCTGACCTTCTTATTGACGATGAAACACAGAAATTGCATCGGAATTAAATACAAAAAGCACAATGCCGACTTATGTACAAGAAGAGTGACTCTTCATACTGTCTATTTGAACCATTCCTGTGACACTAGTTATAGATTCCGATGCTTCACTTCAGGTTTACTGTATCCCTCTGACCTTCATATTGTCGATGAAACACAGAAATTGCATCGGAATTAAATACAAAAGGCACAATGACGACTTAAGTACAAGATGACTGACTCTTCCTACTGTCTTTGTTTTGAACCATTCCTGTGACACTAGTTATAGATTCCGATGCTTCACTCCAGGTTTACTGTATCCCTTGTGCCTTCTTATTGACGATGAAACACAGAAATTGCATCGGAATTAAATTCAAAAGGCACAATGCTGACTTAGTACAAGAAGACTGAATCTTCTTACTGACCATGTTTTGAACCATTCCTGTGACACTAGTTATAGATTCCGATGCTTCACTTCAGGTTTACTCTATCCCTTGGACCTTCTTATTGACGGTGAAACACAGAAATTGCATCGGAATTAAATAGAAAAGGCACAATGCCGACTTAAGTACAAGAAGACTGACTCATCTTACTGTCCATGTTTTGAACCATTCATGTGACACTAGTTATAGAATCCGATGCTTCACTTGAGGTTTACTGTATCCCTTGGACATTCTTATTGACGATGAAACACAGAAATTCAATCGGAATTAAATACAAAAGGCACAATGCCGACTTAAGTACAAGAAGACTGACTCTTCTTACTGACTATGTTTTGAACCATTCCTGTGACACTAGTTATAGATTCCGATGCCTCACTTCAGGTTTATTGTATCTCTTGGACCTTGTTATTGACGATGAAACACAGAAATTGCATCGGAATTAAATACAAAAGGCACAATGCGACATAGGTACAAGAAGACTGACTCTTCCTACTGTCTATGTTTTGAACCATTCCTGTGACACTAGTTTCGGATTCCGATGCTTCACTTCAGGTTAACTGTATCACTCTGACCTTCTTATTGACGATGGAACACAGAAATTGCGTCGGAATTAAATACAAAAGGCACAATGCCGACTTAAGTACAAGAACACTGACTCTTCCCACTGTCTATTTGAACCATTCCCGTGACACTAGTTATAGATTCCGATGCTTCACTTCAGGTTTACAGTTTCCGTTGGCCCTTCTTATTGACGATGAAACACAGAAATTGCATCAGAATTAAATACAAATGGCACAATGCCGACTTAAGTACAAGAAGACTGACTCTTCCTACTGTCTATGTTTTGAACCATTTCTGTGACACTAGTTATAGATTCCGATGCTTCACTTCAGGTTTACTGTATCCCTTGGACATTCTTATTGACGAGAAATCACAGAAATAGCATCGGAATTAAATACAAAAGGCACAATGCCGACATAAGTACAAGAAGACTGACTCTTCTTACTGTCTATGTTTTGAACCATTTTGTGACACTAGTTATAGATTCCGATGCTTCACTCCATGTTTACTGTATCCCTTGGACCTTCTTATTGACGATGAAACACAGAAATTGCATCGGGATTAAATACAAAAGGCACAATGCCGTCTTAAGTACATGAAGACTGTCTCTTCTTACTGACTATGTTTTGAACCATTCCTGTGACACTAGTTATAGATTCCGATGCTTCACTTCAGGTTTACTGTATCCCTTGGACCTTCTTATTGACGATGAAAAACATAAATTGCATCGGAGTTTATTACGAAAGGCAAAATGCCGACTTAAGTACATGAAGACTGACTCTTCTTACAGTCTATATTTTGAACCATTCCTGTGACACTAGTTATAGATTCCGATGCTACACTCCAGGTTTACTGTATCCCTTGGACCATCTTATTGACGATGAAACACACAAATTGCATTGGAATTAAATACAAACGGCACAATGCCGACTTAAGGACAAGAAGACTGACTCTTCTTACTGACTTTGCTTTGAACCATTCCTGTGACACTAGTTATAGATTCCGATGTTTCACTTCACGTTTATTGTATCCCTCTGACCTTCTTATTGACGATGAAACACAGAAATTGCATCGGAATTAAATAGAAAAGGCACAATGTCGACTTAAGTACAAGAAGAGTGACTCTTCTTAGTGTCTATGTTTTGAACTATTCCTGTGACACTAGTTATAGACTCCGATGCTTCACTCCAGGCTTAGTGTATCCCATGGACCTTCTCATTGACGGTGAAACACAGAAATTGCATCGGAATTAAATACAAAATGCACAATGGCGACTTAAGCACAAGAAGACTGACTCTTCCTACTGTCTATGTTTTGAACCATTCCTGTGACACTAGTTTTGGATTCTGATGCTTCACTTCAGGTTTACTGTATACCTCTGACCTTCGTATTGACGATGAAACACAGAAATTTCATCGGAATTAAATACAAAAGGCACAATGACGACTTAAGTACAAGATGACTTACTCTTCCTACTGTCTATGTTTTGACCCATTCCTGTGACACTAGTTACAGATTCCGATGCTTCACTCCAGGTTTACTGTATCCCTTGGGCCTTCTTATTGACGAAGAAACACAGAAATTGCATCGGAATTATATACAAAAGGCACAATGCCGACTTAGTACAAGAGGACTGACTCTTCCTACTGACAATGATTTGAACCATTCCTGTGACACTAGTTATAGATTCCGATGCTTCACTTCAGATTTACTGTATCCCTTGGACCTTCTTATTGACGATGAAACACAGATATTGTATCGGAATTAAATACAAAAGGCACAATGCCGAATTAAGTACAAGATGACTGACTTTTCCTACTGTCTATGATTTGAACCATTCCTGTGACACTAGTTATAGATTCCGATGCTTCACTTGAGGTTTAATGTATCCCTTGGACCTTCTTATTGACGATGAAACACAGAAATTGCATCGGAATTAAATACAAAAGGCACAATGGCGACTAAAGTACAAGAAGACGGACTCTTCTTACTGACTATGATTTGAACCATTCCTGTGACACTAGTTATAGATTCCGATGCTTCACTTCAGGTTTACTGTATCCCTTGGACCTTCTTATTGACGATGAAAAACAAAAATTGCATCGGAAAAATAGAAAAGGCACAATGCCGACTTAAGAACAAGAAGACTGACCCTTCTTACTGACTATGTTTTGAACCATTCCTGTGACACTAGTTATAGATTCCGATGCCTCACTTCAGGTTTACTGTATCTCTTGGACCTTGTTATTGACGATGAAACACAGAAATTGCATCGGAATTAAATACAAAAGGCACAATGCGACTTAGTTACAAGAAGACTCACTCTTCCTACTGTCTATGTTTTGAACCATTCCTGTGACACTAGTTTCGGATTCCGATGCTTCCCTTCAGGTTAACTGTATGCCTCTGACCTTCTTATTGACGATGAAACACAGAAATTGCATCGGAATTAAATACAAAAGGCACAATGCCGACTTAAGTACAAGAAGACTGACTCTTCCCACTGTCTATTTGAACCATTTCTGTGACACTAGTTATAGATTCAGATGCTTCACTTCAGGTTTACTGTTTCCCTTGGCCTTTCTTATTAACGATGAAACACAGAAATTGCATCAGAATTATATACAAAAGTCACAATGCCGACTTAAGTACAAGAAGACTGACACTTCCTACTGTCTATGTTTTGAACCATTTCTGTGACACTAGTTATAGAGTCTGATGCTTCACTTCAGGTTTACTGTATCCCTTGGACATTATTATTGACGATGAATCACAGAAATAGCATCGGAATTAAATACAAAAGGCACAATGCCGACTTAAGTACAAGAAGACTGACTCTTCTTACTGTCTATGTTTCGAACCATTACTGTGACACTAGTTATAGATTCCGATGCTTCACTCCAGGTTTAGTGTATCCCTTGGACCTTCTTATTGACGATGAGACACAGAATTTGCATCGGAATTAAATACAAAAAGCACAATGCCGACTTAAGTACATGAAGACTGTCTCTTCTTACTGACTATGTTTTGAACCATTCCTGTGACATTAGTCATAGATTCCGATGCTTCACTTCAGGATTACCGTTTCTTTTGGACCTTCTTATTGACGATGAAACACAGAGATTGCATCGGAATTAAATACAAAAGGCACAGTGCCGAAATAAGTACAAGAAGCCTGACTCTTCCTACTGTCTATGTTTTGAACCATTCCTGTGACACTAGTTATAGATTCCGATGCTTCACTTCAGGTTTACTGTAACCCTCTGACCTTATTGCCGATGAAACAGAGAAATTGCATCGGAATTAAATACAAAAGGCACAATGCCGACTTTAGGACCAGAAGACGGATTCTTCTTACTATCTATGTTTTGAACCATTCCTGTGACATTAGTCATAGAATCCGATGCTTCACTTCAGGATTACTGTTTCTTTTGGACCTTCTTATTGACGATGAAACACAGAGATTGCATCGCAATTAAATACAAAAGGCACAATGCTGACTTAAGTACAAGAAGACTGACTCTTCCTACTGTCTATGTTTGAACCATTCCTGTGACACTAGTTATGGATTCCGATACTTCACTTCAGGATTACTGTATCCCTCTGACCTTCTTAATGACGATCAAAAACACATAAATTGCATCGGAATTAAATACAAAAGGCACAATGCCGACTAAAGTACAAGAAGACTGACTCTTCTTACTGACTAAGTTTTGAACCGTTCCTGTGAAACTAGTTATAAATTCCGATGCTTCACTTCAGGTTTACTGTATCCCTTGGACCTTCTTATTGACGATGAAACACAGAAATTGCATCGGAATTAAATACAAAAGGCTCAATGCCGACTTAAGGACCAGAAGACTGACTCTTCCTACTGTCTATGATTTGAACCATTCCTGTGACACTAGTTTCGGATTCCGATGCTTCACTTCAGGTTAACTGTATCCCTCTGACCTTCTTATTGACGATGAAACACAGAAATTGCATCGGAATTAAATACAAAAGGCACAATGCCGACTTAAGTACAAGAAGACTGACTCTTCCCACTGTCTATTTGAACCATTCCTGTGACACTAGTTATAGATTCAGATGCTTCACTTCAGGTTTACTGTATCCCTTGGCCCTTTTTATTGACAATGAAACAGAGAAATTGCATCAGAATTATATACAAAAGGCACAATGCCGACTTAAGTACAAGAAGACTGTCTCTTCCTACTGTCTATGTTTTGAACCATTTCTGTGACACTAGTTATAGAGTCCGATGCTTCACTTCAGGTTTACTGTATCCCTTGGACATTCTTATTGACGATTAAACACAGAAATTGCATCGGATTCAAATACAAAACGCACAATGCCGACTTAAGAGCATGAAGACTAACTCTTCGTACTGACTGTGTTTAGAACCACTCCTGTGACACTAGCTATAGATTCCGATGCTTCACTTCAGGTTTACTGTATCCCTCTTACCTTCTTATTGACGATGAAACACAGAAATTGCATCGGAATTAGATACAAAAGGCACAATGCCGACTTAAGTACAAGAAGACTGACTCTTCTTACTGTCTATGTTTTGACCCATTCCGATGCTTCACTCCAGGTTTACTGTATCCCTATGGACCTTGTTATTGACGATGAAACACAGAAATTACATCGGAATTAAATACAAAAGGCACAATGCCGACTTAAGTACAAGAAGAATGACTCTTCTTACTGACTATGGTTTGAACCATTCCTGTGACACTAGTCATAGATTCCGATGCTCCACCTCAGGTTTACTGTATCCCTTGGACATTCTTATTGACGATAAAACACAGAAATTGCATCGGAATTAAATACAAAAGGCAAAATGCCGACATAAGTACACGAAGACTGACTCTTCTTACTGTCTATGTTTTGAACCATTCCTGTGACACTAGTTATAGATTCCGATGCTACACTCAAGGTTTACTATATCCCTTGAACCTTCTTATTGACGATGAAGCACAGAAATTGGATCGGAATTAATTACAAAAGGCACAATGCAGACTTTAAGACGAGAAGACTGACCATTCTTACTGACCATGGTTTGAACCATTGCTGTGACAATAGTTATAGATTCCGATACCTCACCTCAGGTTTACTGTATCTCTTGGACCTTGTTATTGACGATGAAACACTGAAATTGCATCGGAATTAAATACAAAAGGCACAATGCGACTTAAGTACAAGAAGACTGACTCTTCCTACTGTCTATGATTTGAAAAATTCCTGTGACACTAGTTTCGGATTCCGATGCTTCACTTCAGGTTAACTGTATTCCTCTGACCTTCTTATTGACGATGAAACACAGAAATTGCATCGGAATTAAATACAAAAAGCACAATGCCGACTTATGTACAAGAAGACTGACTCTTCTTACTGTCTATTTGAACCATTCCTGTGACACTAGTTATAGAGTCCGATGCTTCACTTCAGGTTTACTGTATCCCTTGGACATTCTTATTGACGATTAATCACATAAAATTGCATCGGAATTAATTACTAAAGGCACAATGCCAACTTAAGTACAAGAAGACTGACTCTTCTTCCTGTCTATGTTTTGAACCATTACTGTGACACTAGTTATAGATTCCGATGCTTCACTTCAGGTTTACTGTATCCCTTGGACCTTCTTATTGACGATGAGACACAGAAATTGCATCGGAATTAAATAGAAAATGCACAATGCCGACTTAAGTACAAGAAGGCTGACTCTTCTTACTGACCATGTTTTAAACCATTCCTGTGACACTAGTTATAGATTCTGATGCCTCACTTCCGGTTTACTGTATCTCTTGGACCTTGTTATTGACGATGAAACACTGAAATTGCATCGGAATTAAATACAAAAGGCACAATGCGACTTAAGTACAAGAAGACTGACTCTTCCTACTGTCTATGATTTGAACCATTCCTGTGACACTAGTTTCGGATTCCGATGCTTCACTTCAGGTTAACTGTATCCCTCTGACCTTCTTATTGACGATGAAACACAGAAATTGCATCGGTATTAAATACAAAAGGCACAATGCCGTCTTATGTACAAGAAGGCTGACTCTTCCTACTGTCTATGTTTTGAACCATATCTGTGACACTAGTTATAGAGTCCGATGCTTCACTTCAGGTTTACTGTATCCCTTGGACCTTCTTATAGACGATGAGACACAGAAATTGCATCGGAATTAAATACAAAAGGCACAATGCCGACTTAAGTACATGTAGACTGTCTCTTCTTACTGACTATGTTTTGAACCATTCCTGTGACACTAGTTATAGATTCCGATACTTCACTTCAGGTTTACTGTATGCCATGGACCTTCTTATTGACAATGAAAAACTGAAATAGCATCGGAGTTTATTACAAAAGGCAAAATGCCGACTTAAGTACATGAAGACTGTCTCTTCTTACTGTCTGTATTTTGAACCTCTCCTGTGACACTGGTTATAGATTCCGATGCTTCTCTTCAGGTTTATTGTAACCCTCTGACCTTCTTATTGACGATGAAACACAGAAATTGCATCGGAATTAAATAAAAAAGGCACAATGGCGACTTAACGACAAGAAGACTGACTCTTCCTACTGTCTATGTTTTCAACCACTCCTATGACACTAGTTTTGGATTCTTATGCTTCACTTCAGGTTTACTGTTTCCCTCTGACCTTCATATTGACGATGAAACACAGAAATTGCATCGGAATTAAATACAAAAGGTACAATGACGACTTAAGTACAAGATGACTGACTCTACCTACTGTCTTTGTTTTGAACCATTCCTGTGACACTAGTTATAGATTCCGACGCTTCACTCCAGGTTTACTGTATCCCTTGTGCCTTCTTATTGACGATGAAACACAGAAATTGCATCGGAATTAAATACAAAAGGCACAATGCTGACTTAGTACAAGAAGACTGAATCTTCTTACTGACAATGTTTGAACCATTCCTGTGACACTAGTTATAGATTCCGATGCTACACTTCAGGTTTACTGTATCCCTTGGACCTTCGTATTGATGATGAAACACAAAAATTGCATCGGAATTAAATAGAAAAGGCACAATGCCGACTTAAGTACAAGAAGACTGACTCTTCTTACTGTCCATGTTTTGAACCATTCATGTGACACTAGTTATAGATTCCGATGCTTCACTTGAGGTTTACTGTATCCCTTGGACATTCTTATTGACGATGAAACACAGAAATTGAATCGGAATTACATACAAAAGGCACAATGCCGACTTAAGTACAAGAAGACTGACTCTTCTTACTGACTATGTTTTGAACCATTCCTGTGACACTAGTTATAGATTCCGATGCCTCACTTCAGGTTTACTGTATCTCTTGGACCTTGTTATTGACGATGAAACACAGAAATTGCATCGGAATTAAATACAAAAGGCACAATGCGACATAGGTACAAGAAGACTGACTCTTCCTACTGTCTATGTTTTGAACCATTCCTGTGACACTAGTTTCGGATTCCGATGCTTCACTTCAGGTAAACTGTATCACTCTGACCTTCTTATTGACGATGAAACACGGAAATTGCATCGGAATTAAATACAAAAGGCACAATGCCGACTTAAGTACAAGAAGACTGACTCTTCCCACTGTCTATTTGAACCATTCCCGTGACACTAGTTATAGATTCCGATGCTTCACTTCAGGTTTACAGTTTCCGTTGGCCCTTCTTATTGACGATGAAACACAGAAATTGCATCAGAATTAAATACAAAAGGCACAATGCCGACTTAAGTACAAGAAGACTGACTCTTCCAACTGTCTATGTTTTGAACCATTTCTGTGACACTAGTTATAGAGTCCGATGCTTCACTTCAGGTTTACTGTATCCCTTGGACATTCTTATTGAGGAGAAATCACAGAAATAGCATCGGAATTAAATACAAAAGGCACAATGCCGACATAAGTACAAGAAAACTGACTCTTCTTACTGTCTATGTTTTGAACCATTTTGTGACACTAGTTATAGATTCCGATGCTTCACTCCATGTTTACTGTATCCCTTGGACCTTCTTATTGACGATGAGACACAGAAATTGCATCGGAATTAAATACAAAAGGCACAATGCCGACTTAAGTACATGAAGACTGTCTCTTCTTACTGACTATGTTATGAACCATTCCTGTGACACTAGTTATAGATTCCGATGCTTCACTTCAGGTTTACTGTATCCCTTGGACCTTCTTATTGACGATGAAAAACATAAATTGCATCGGAGTTTATTACAAAAGGCAAAATGCCGACTTAAGTACATGAAGACTGACTCTTCTTACAGTCTATATTTTGAACCATTCCTGTGACACTAGTTATAGATTCCGATGCTACACTCCAGGTTTACTGTATCCCTTGGACCATCTTATTGACGATGAAACACACAAATTGCATTGGAATTAAATACAAAAGGCACAATGCCGACTTAAGGACAAGAAGACTGACTCATCTTAGTGAATTTGCTTTGAACCATTCCTGTGACACTAGTTATAGATTCCGATGTTTCACTTGAGGTTTATTGTATTCCTCTGACCTTCTTATTGACGATGAAACACAGAAATTGCATCGGAATTAAATAGAAAAGGCACAATGTCGACTTAAGTACAAGAAGAGTGACTCTTCTTAGTTTCTATGTTTTGAACTATTCCTGTGACACTAGTTATAGATTCCGATGCTTCACTCCAGGTTTAGTGTATCCCATGGACCTTCTTATTGACGGTGAAACACAGAAATTGGATCGGAATTAAATAGAAAATGCACAATGCCGTCTTAAGTACAAGAAGACTGACTCTTCTTACTGACTATGTTTTGAACCATTCCAGTGACACTAGTTATAGATTCCGATGCTTCACTTCAGGTTTACTGTATACCTTGAACCTTCTTATTGACGATGAAACACAGAAATTGCATCGGAATTAAATACAAAATGCACAATGGCGACTTAAGGACAAGAAGAGTGACTCTTCCAACTGTCTATGTTTTGAACCATTCCTGTGACACTAGTTATAGATTCCGATGCTTCACTCCAGGTTTACTGTATCCCTTGGGCCTTCTTATTGACGATGAAACACAGAAATTGCATCGGAATTAAATACAAAAGGCACAATGTCGACTTAGTACAAGAGGACTGACTCTTCCTACTGACAATGATTTGAACCATTCCTGTGACACTAGTTATAGATTCCGATGCTTCACTTCAGATTTACTGTATCCCTTGGACCTTCTTATTGACGATGAAACACAGATATTGTATCGGAATTAAATACAAAAGGCACAATGCCGTATTAAGTACAAGATGACTGACTCTTCCTACTGTCTATGATTTGAACCATTCCTGTGACACTAGTTATAGATTCCGATGCTTCACTTGAGGTTTACTGTATCCCTTGGACCTTCTTATTGACGATGAAACACAGAAATTGCATCGGAATTAAATACAAAAGGCACAATGCCGACTTAAGTACAAGAAGACTGACTCTTCTTACTGACTATGATTTGAACCATTCCTGTGACACTAGTTATAGATTCCGATGCTTCACTTCAGGTTTACTGTATCCCTTGGACCTTCTTATTGACGATGAAAAACAAAAATTGCATCGCAAAAATAGGAAAGGCACAATGCCGACTTAAGTACAAGAAGACTGACCCTTCTTACTGACTATGTTTTGAACCATTACTGTGACACTAGTTATAGATTCCGATGCTTCACTCCAGGTTTACTGTATCCCTTGGACCTTCTTATTGACGATGAGACACAGAATTTGCATCGGAATTAAATACAAAAAGCACAATGCCGACTTAAGTACATGAAGACTGTCTCTTCTTACTGACTATGTTTTGAACCATTCCTGTGACATTAGTCATAGATTCCGATGCTTCACTTCAGGATTACTGTTTCTTTTGGACCTTCTTATTGACGATGAAACACAGAGATTGCATCGGAATTAAATACAAAAGGAACAGTGCCGAAATAAGTCGAAGAAGACTGACTCTTCCTACTGTCTATGTTTTGAACCATTCCTGTGACACTAGTTATAGATTCCGATGCTTCACTTCAGGTTTACTGTAACCCTCTGACCTTATTGCCGATGAAACACAGAAATTGCATCGGAATTAAATACAAAAGGCACAATGCCGACTTAAGGACCAGAATACTGACTCTTCTTACTGTCTATGTTTCGAACCATTCCTGTGACATTAGTCATAGATTCCGATGCTTCACTTCAGGATTACTGTTTCTTTTGGACTTTCTTATTGACGATGAAACACAGAGATTGCATCGGAATTAAATACAAAAGGCACAATGCTGACTTAAGTACAAGAAGACTGACTCTTCCTACTGTCTATGTTTGAACCATTCCTGTGACACTAGTTATGGATTCCGATACTTCACTTCAGGATTACTGTATCCCTCTGACCTTCTTAATGACGATGAAACACAAAAATTGCATCGGAATTAAATACAAAAGGCACAATGCCGACTAATGTACAAGAAGTGTGACTCTTCTTACTGTCTATGTTTTGAACCATCCCTGTGACACTAGTTATAGATTCCGGTGCTTCACTCCAGGTTTACTGTATCCCTTTGTCCTTCTTATTGACGATGAAACACAGAAATTGCATCGGAATTAAATACAAAAGGCACAATGCCGACTTAAGTACAAGAAGACTGACTCTTCTTACAGTCTATGTTTTCAACCATTCCTGTGACACTAGTTATAGATTCCGATGCTTCACGTCAGGTTTACTGTATACCTCGGACCTTCTTATTGACGATGAAACAGAGAAATTGCATCAGAATTAAATACAAAAGACACAACGCCGACTTGAGTACAAGAAGACTGACTGTTCCAACTGTCTATGTTTTGAACCATTCCTGTGACACTAGTTATAGATTCCGATGCTTCACTTCAGGTTTACTGTATCCCTCTGACCGTCTTATTGACGATGAAACACAGAAATTGCATTGGAATCAAATAGAAAAGACACAACGCCGACATGAGTACAAGAAGACTGACTGTTCCAACTGTCTATGTTTTGAACCATTCCTGTGACACTAGTTATTGATTCCGATGCTTCACTCCAGGTTTACTGTATCCCTTGGACCTTCTTATTGACGATGAAACACAGAAATTGCATCCGAATTAAATAGAAAATGCACAATGATGACTTAAGTACAAGAAGACTGACTATTCTTACTGACTATGCTTTGAAACATTCCTGCGACACTAGTTATAGATTCCGATGTTTCACTTTAGAATTACTGTATCCCTCTGACCTTCTTACTGACGATGAAACAGAGATATTGCATCGGAATTAAATACAAAAGGCACAATGCCGACTTAAGTACAAGAAGACTGACTCTTATTACTGTCTATGTTTTGAACCATCCCTGTGACTCTAGTTATAGATTCCGATGCTACACTCCAGGTTTACTGTATCCCTTGGTCCTTCTTATTGACGATGAAACACAGAAATTGCATCGGAATTAAATACAAAAGGCAAAATTCCGTCTTAAGTACAAGAAGACTGACTCTTTTTACTGACTATGTTTTGATCAATTCCTGTGACACTAGTTATAAATTCCGATGCTTCACTTCAGGTTTACTGTATCCCTTGGATCTTCTTATTGACGATGAAACACAGAGATTGCATCGGAATTAAATACAAAAGGCACAATCCAGAATGAAGTACAAGAAGACTGACACTTCTTACTGTCTATGTTTTGATCCATTCCTGTGACACTAGTTATAGATTCCGATTCTTCACCCCAGGTTTACTGTATCCCTTGGACCCTCTTATTGACGATGAAACACAGAAATTGCATCGGAATTAAATACGAAAGGCACAATGCCGCCTAAAGTACAAGAAGACTGACTATTCTAACAGTCTATGTTTTGAACCATTCCTGTGACACTAGTTATAGATTCCGGTGCTTCACTCCAGTTTTACTGTTTCCCTTCGACCTTCTTATTGACGATGAAACACAGGAATTGCATCATAATTAAATAGAAATGCACAATGCCGATTTAAGTACAAGAAGACTGACGCTTCTTATTGACTATGTTTTGAACCATTCCTGTGACACTAGTTAAAGATTCCGATGCTTCACTTGAGGTTTACTGTAACCCTTGGACCTTCTTATTGACGATGAAACACGAAATTGCATCGGAATTAAATACAAAACGCACAATGCTGACTTAAGTACATGAAGACTGACTCTTCTTACTGTCTATGTTTTGAACCATTCCTGCGACACTAGTTATAGATTCCGATGCTTCACTCCAGGTTTACTGTATCCCTTGGACCTTCTTGTTGACTATGAAACACATAAATTGCATCGGAATTAAATACAAAAGGCACAATGCCGACTTAAGGACAAGAAAACTGACTCTTCTTACTGACTATGTTTTGAACCATTCCAGTGACACTAGCTATAGATTCCGATGCTTCACTCCAGGTTTACTGTATCCCTTGGGCCTCCTTATTGACGATGAAACACAGAAATTGCATCGGAATTGAATAGAAAAGGCACAATGCCGACTTAACTACAAGAAGACAGACTCTTCTTACTGATAATGCTTTGAACCATTCCTGTGACACTAGTTATAGATTCCGATGCTTAACTTCAGGATTACTGTATCCCTCTGACCTTCTTAGTGACGATGAAACACAGAAATTGCATCGGAATTAAATACAAAAAGCACAATGCCGACTTAAGTACAAGAATACTGACTCATCTTACTGTCTATGTTGTGAACCGTCCCTGTGACACTAGTTATAGATTCCAATGCTTCACTCCAGGTTTACTGTATCCCTTGGACCTTCGTATTGACGATGAAACACAGAAATTGCATGGGAATTAAATACAAAAGGCACAATGCCGACTTAAGTACAAGAAGACTGACCCTTCTTACTGACTATGTTTTGAACCATTCCTGTGACACTTGTTATGGATTCCGATGCTTCACTTCAGGTTTACTGTATCCCTCTGACCTTTGTATTGACGATGAAACACAGAAATTGCATCGGAATTAAATACAAAAGGCACAATGCCGAATTAAGTACAAGAAGACTGACTCTTCTTCCTGTCTATATTAGAACCAATCCTGTGACACTAGTTATAGACTCCGATGCTTCACTCCAGGTTTACTGTATCCCTTGGACCTTCTTATTGTCGATGAAACACAGAAATTGCATCGGAATTAAATACAAAAGGCACAATGCCGACTTAAGTGAAAGAAGTCTAACTCTTCTTACTGTCTATGATTTGAACCATTCCTGTGACACTAGTTATAGATTCCGATGCTTCACTCCAGGTTTACTGTATCCCTTGGACCTTCATATTGGCGATGAAACACAGAAATTGCATCCGAATTAAATAGAAAATGCACAATGATGACTTAAGTACAAGAAGACTGACTATTCTTACTGACTATGTTTTGAATCATTCCTGCGACACTAGTTATAGATTCCGATGCTTCACTTCTGGTTTACTGTGTCACTCTGACCTTCTTATTGACGATGAAACACAGAAATAGCATTGGAATTAAGTACAAAAGGCACAATGCCGACTTAAGTACAGAAAGACTGACTCTTATTACTGTCTATAATTTGAAACATTCCATTGACACTAGTTATAGATTCCGATGCTTCACTCCAGGTTTACTGTATCGCTTGGTCCTTCTTATTGACGGTGAAACACAGAAATTGCATCAGAATTAAATTGGAAAGGCACAATGAGGACTTAAGTACCAGAAGACTGACTCTTCTTACTGACTATGTTTTGAACCATTCCTGTGACACTAGTTATAGATTCCAATGCTTCACTTCAGGTTTATTGTATCCCTTTGACCTTCTTATTGACGATGAAACACAGAAATTGCATCGGAATTAAGTAGAAAAGGCACAATGTCGACTTAAGTACAAGAAGACTGACTCTTCTTATTGTCTATGTTTTGAACCATTCCTGTGACGCTAGTTATAGATTCCGATGCTTCACTCCAGGTTTACTGTATCCCTTTGGCTCTCTTATTGACGATGAAACATAGTAATTGCGTCGGAATTAAATAGAAAAGGCACAATGCCGACATAATTACAAGAAGACTGACTCTTCTTACTGACTATGTTTTGAACCATTCCTGTGACACTAGTTATAGATTACGATGCTTCACTTCAGGTTTACTGTATACCTTGGTCCTTCTTATTGACGATGAAACACAGAAATTGCATCGGAATAAAATACAAAAGGCACAATGCCGACTTAAGGACCAGAAGACTGACTCTTCTTACTGTCTATGTTTTGAACCATTCCTGTGACACTAGTCATAGATTCCGATGCTTCACTTCAGGATTACTGTGTCTTTTGGACCTTCTTATTGACGATGAAACACAGAGATTGCATCGGAATTAAATACAAAAGGCACAATGCTGACTTAAGTACAAGAAGACTGACTCTTCCTACTGTCTATGTTTGAACCATTCCTGTGACACTAGTTATGGATTCCGATACTTCACTTGAGGATTACTGTATCCCTCTGACCTTCTTAATGACGATGAAACACAGAAATTGCTTTGGAATTAAATACAAAAGGCACAATGCCGACTAAAGTACAAAAAGTGTGACTCTTCTTACTGTCTATGTTTTGAACCATCCCTGTGACACTAGTTATAGATTCCGGTGCTTCACTCCCGGTTTACTGTATCCCTTGGTCCTCCTTATTGACGATGAAACACAGAAATTGCATCGGAATAAAATACAAAAGGCACAATGCCGACTTAAGTACAAGAAGACTGACTCTTCTTACAGACTTAGTTTTGAACCGTTCCTGTGACACTAGTTATAAATTCCGATGCTTCACTTCAGGTTTACTGTATCCCTTGGACCTTCTTATTGCCGATGAAACACAGAAATTGCATCGGAATTAAATACAAAAGGCACAATGCCGACTTAAGTAAAAGAAGTCTGACTCTTCTTAATGTCTATGATTTGAACCATTCCTGTGACACTAGTTATGGATTCCGATGCTTCACTCCAGGTTTACTGTATCCCTTGGACCTTCTTATTGACGATGAAACACAGAAATTGCATCCGAATTAAATAGAAAATGCACAATGATGACTTAAGTACAAGAAGACTGACTATTCTTACTGACTATGCTATGAACCATTCCTGTGACACTAGTTATAGATTCCGATGCTTTACTTTAGGATTACTGTATCCCTCTGACTTTCTTACTGACGATGAAACACAGAAATTGCATTGGAATTAAGTAGAAAAGGCACATTGTCGACTTAAGTACAAGAAGACTGACTCTTCTAATTGTCTATGTTTTGATCCATTCCTGTGACACTAGTTATAGATTCCGATGCTTCACTCCAGGTTTACTGTATCCCTTGGGCCTTCTTATTGACGATGAAACACAGAAATTGCATCGGAATTAAATAGAAAAGGCACAATGCCGACTTAACTACAAGAAGACAGACTCTTCTTACTGATAATGCTTTGAACCATTCCTGTGACACTAGTTATAGATTCCGATGCTTAACTTCAGGATTACTGTATCCCTCTGACCTTCTTAGTGACGATGAAACACAGAAATTGCATCGGAATTAAATACAAAAAGCACAATGCCGACTTAAGTACAAGAATACTGACTCATCTTACTGTCTATGTTGTGAACAGTCCCTGTGACACTAGTTATAGATTCCGATGCTTCACTCCAGGTTTACTGTATCCCTTGGACCTTCGTATTGACGATGAAACACAGAAATTGCGTCGGAATTAAATACAAAAGGCACAATGCCGAATTAAGTACAAGAAGACTGACTCTTCTTCCTGTCTATATTAGAACCAATCCTGTGACACTAGTTATAGACTCCGATGCTTCACTCCAGGTTTACTGTATCCCTTGGACCTTCTTACTGTCGATGAAACACAGAAATTGCATCGGAATTAAATACAAAATGCACAATGCCGACTTAAGTGAAAGAAGTCTAACTCTTCTTACTGTCTATGATTTGAACCATTTCTGTGACACTAGTTATAGATTCCGATGCTTCACTCCAGGTTTACTGTATCCCTTGGACCTTCATATTGGCGATGAAACACAGAAATTGCATCCGAATTAAATAGAAAATGCACAATGATGACTTAAGTACAAGAAGACTGACTATTCTTACTGACTATGCTTTGAACTATTCCTGTGACACTAGTTATAGATTCCGGTGCTTCACTCCAGGTTTACTGTTTCCCTTGGACCTTCTTATTGACGATGAAACACAGAAATTGCATCGGAATTAAGTACAAAAGGCACAATGCCGACTTAAGTACAGAAAGACTGATTCTTATTACTGTCTATAATTTGAAACATTCCATTGACACTAGTTATAGATTCCGATGCTTCACTCCAGGTTTACTGTATCGCTTGGTCCTTCTTATTGACGGTGAAACACAGAAATTGCATCAGAATTAAATTGGAAAGGCACAATGAGGACTTAAGTACAAGAAGACTGACTCTTCTTACTGACTATGTTTTGAACCATTCCTGTGACACTAGTTATAGATTACGATGCTTCACTTCAGGTTTACTGTATACCTTGGTCCTTCTTATTGACGATGAAACACAGAAATTGCATCGGAATAAAATACAAAAGGCACAATGCCGACTTAAGTACAAGAAGACTGACTCTTCTTACAGACTTAGTTTTGAACCGTTCCTGTGACACTAGTTATAAATTCCGATGCTTCACTTCAGGTTTACTGTATCCCTTGGACCTTCTTATTGACGATGAAACACAGATATTGCTTCGGAATTAAATAGAAAAGGCACAACGCCGACTTGAGTACAAGAAGAATGACTGTTCCAACTGTCTATGTTTGAACCATTCCTGTGACACTAGTTATAGATTCCGATGCTTCACTTCAGGTTTACTGTATCCCTCTGACCGTCTTATTGACGATGAAACACAGAAATTGCATTGGAATCAAATAGAAAAGACACAATGCCGACTTAACTACAAGAAGACTGACTCTTCTTACTGATAATGTTTGAACCATTCCTGTGACACTAGTTATAAATTCCGATGTTTCACTTTAGGTTTACTGTATCCCTCTGACCTTCGTATTGACGATGAAACACAGAAATTGCATCGGAATTAAATACAAAAGGCACAATGCCGAATTAAGTACAAGAAGACTGACTCTTCTTAGTGTCTTAAGTAAAAGAAGTCTGACTCTTCTTAATGTCTATGATTTGAACCATTCCTGTGACACTAGTTATGGATTCCGATGCTTCACTCCTGGTTTACTGTATCCCTTGGACCTTCTTATTGACGATGAAACACAGAAATTGCATCCGAATTAAATAGAAAATGCACAATGATGACTTAAGTACAAGAAGACTGACTATTCTTACTGACTATGCTATGAACCATTCCTGTGACACTAGTTATAGATTCCGATGCTTTACTTTAGGATTACTGTATCCCTCTGACTTTCTTACTGACGATGAAACACAGAAATTGCATCGGAATAAAATACAAAAGGCACAATGCAGAATTAAGTACAAGAAGACTGACTCTTCTTACTGTCTATGTTTTGATCCATTCCTGTGACACTAGTTATAGATTCCGTTGCTTCACTCCAGGTTTACTGTTTCCCTTGGACCTTCTTATTGACGATGAAACACAGGAATTGCATCATAATTAAATAGAAAAGGCACAATTTCGACTTAAGTACAAGAAGACTGACGCTTCTTACTGACTATGTTTTGAACCATTCCTGTGACACTAGTTAAAGATTCCGATGCGTCCCTTGAGGTTTACTGTATCCCTTGGACCTTCTTATTGACGATGAAACACAGAAATTGCATCGGAATTAAATACAAAAGGCACAATGCCGACCTAAGTACAAGAAGACTGACTCATCTTACTGTCTATGTTTTGAACCATTCCTGTGACACTAGTTATTGATTCCGATGCTTCACTCCAGGTTTATTGTATCCCTTGGACCTTCTTGTTGACTATGAAACACAGAAATTGCATCGGAATTAAATAGAAAAGGCACTATGCCGACTTAAGTATAAGAAGACTGACTCTTCTTACTGACTATGTTTTGAACCGTTCCAGTGACACTAGCTATAGATTCCGATGCTACACTTCACGTTTACTGTATCCCTCTGACCTTCTTATTGACGATGAAACACAGAAATTGCACCGGAATTAAATAGGAAAGGCACAATGAGGACTTAAGTACAAGAAGACTGACTCTTCTTACTGACTATGTTTTGAACCATTCCTGTGACACTAGTTATAGATTCCGATGCTTCTCTTCAGGTTTACTGTATCCCTCTGATCTGCTTTTTGACAATGAAAGACAGAAATGGCATGTGAATTAAATACAAAAGGCACAATGCCGACTTAAGTACAAGAAGACTGACTCTTCTTACTGACTATGTTTTGAACTATTCCTGTGACACTAGTTATAGATTCCGATGCTTCACTTCAGGTTTACTGTAGACCTCTGACCTTATTACCGATGAAACACAGAAATTGCATCGGAATTAAATGCAAAAGGCACAATGCCGACTTAAGGACAAGAAGACTGACTCTTCTTACTGACCATGATTTGAACTATTCCTGTGACACTAGTTATAGCTTCCGATGCTTCTCTTCCGGTTTATTGTATCCCTCTGACCTTCTTATTGACGATGAAACACAGAAATTGCATCGGAATTAAATACAAAAGCCCCAATGCCGACTTAAGTACAAGTAGACTGACTCTTCTTACTGTCTATGTTTTGAACCATTCCTGTGACACTAGTTATAGATTCCGATGCTTCACTTCAGGTTTACCGTTTCCCTAGGACCTTCTTATTGACGATGAAACACAGAAATTGCATCGGAATTAAATACAAAAGGCACAATGCCGACTTAAGTACAAGAAGACTGACTCTTCCTACTGTCTATGTTTGAACCATTCCTGTGACACTAGTTATAGATTCCGATGCTTCACTTCAGGTTTACTGTATCCCTCTGACCTTCTTATTGCCGGTGACACACAGAAATTGCATCGGATTTAAATACAAAAGGCACAATGCCAACTTAAGTACAAGAAGACTGACTCTTCTTACTGACTATGTTTTGAACCATTCCTGTGACACTAGTTATAGATTCCGATGTTTCACTCCAGGTTTACTGTATCCCTTGGACCTTCTTATTGACGATGAATCATAGAAATTGCATCAGAATTAAGTAGAAAATGCACAATGATGACTTAAGTACTAGAAGACTGCCTCTTCTTACTGACTACGATTTGAACCATTCCTGTGACACTAGTTATAGATTCCGATGCTTCACTTCAGGCTTACTGTATCCCTATGACCTTCTTATTGACGATGAAACTCAGATATTGCATCGGAATTAAATGCAAAAGGCACAATGCCGAATAAAGTACAAGAAGACTGACTCTTCTTACTGTCTATGTTTTGAATCATCCCTGTGACACTAGTAACAGATTCCGATACTTCACTCCAGGTTTACTGTATCCCTTGGTCCTTCTTATTGACGATGAAACACAGAAATTGCATCGGAATTAAATACAAAAGGCACAATGCAGACTTAAGTACAAGAAGACTGACTCTTCTTACTGACTATGTTTTGAACCGTTCCTGTGAGACTAGTTATAAATTCCGATGCTTCACTTCAGGTTTACTGTATCCCTCTTACCTTCTTATTGACGATGAAACACAGAAATTGCATCGGAATTAGACACAAAAGGCACAATGCCGACTTAAGTACAAGAAGACTGACTCTTCTTACTGTCTATGTTTTGACCCATTCCGATGCTTCACTCCAGGTTTACTGTATCCCTATGGACCTTGTTATTGACGATGAAACACAGAAATTGCATCGGAATTAAATACAAAAGGCACAATGCCGACTTAAGTACAAGAAGAATGACTCTTCTTACTGACTATGGTTTGAACCATTCCTGTGACACTAGTCATAGATTCCGATGCTCCACCTCAGGTTTACTGTATCCCTTGGACATTCTTATTGACGATAAAACACAGAAATTGCATCGGAATTAAATACAAAAGGCAAAATGCCGACATAAGTACACGAAGACTGACTCTTCTTACTGTCTATGTTTTGAATCATTCCTGTGACACTAGTTATAGATTCCGATGCTACACTCAAGGTTTACTGTATCCCTTGAACCTTCTTATTGACGATGAAGCACAGAAATTGGATCGGAATTAATTACAAAAGGCACAATGCAGACTTTAAGACGAGAAGACTGACTCTTCTTACTGACCATGGTTTGAACCATTGCTGTGACACTAGTTATAGATTCCGATACCTCACCTCAGGTTTACTGTATCTCTTGGACCTTGTTATTGACGATGAAACACTGAAATTGCATCGGAATTAAATACAAAAGGCACAATGCGACTTAAGTACAAGAAGACTGACTCTTCCTACTGTCTATGTTTTGAAAAATTCCTGTGACACTAGTTTCGGATTCCGATGCTTCACTTCAGGTTAACTGTATTCCTCTGACCTTCTTATTGACGATGAAACACAGAAATTGCATCGGAATTAAATACAAAAAGCACAATGCCGACTTATGTACAAGAAGACTGACTCTTCTTACTGTCTATTTGAACCATTCCTGTGACACTAGTTATAGAGTCCGATGCTTCACTTCAGGTTTACTGTATCCCTTGGACATTCTTATTGACGATGAATCACATAAAATTGCATCGGAATTAATTACTAAAGGCACAATGCCAACTTAAGTACAAGAAGACTGACTCTTCTTCCTGTCTATGTTTTGAACCATTACTGTGACACTAGTTATAGATTCCGATGCTTCACTTCAGGTTTACTGTATCCCTTGGACCTTCTTATTGACGATGAGATACAGAAATTGCATCGGAATTAAATAGAAAATGCACAATGCCGACTTAAGTACAAGAAGGCTGACTCTTCTTACTGACCATGTTTTAAACCATTCCTGTGACACTAGTTATAGATTCTGATGCCTCACTTCCGGTTTACTGTATCTCTTGGACCTTGTTATTGACGATGAAACACTGAAATTGCATCGGAATTAAATACAAAAGGCACAATGCGACTTAAGTACAAGAAGACTGACTCTCCCTACTGTCTATGATTTGAACCATTCCTGTGACACTAGTTTCGGATTCCGATGCTTCACTTCAGGTTAACTGTATCCCTCTGACCTTCTTATTGACGATGAAACACAGAAATTGCATCGGTATTAAATACAAAAGGCACAATGCCGTCTTATGTACAAGAAGGCTGACTCTTCCTACTGTCTATGTTTTGAACCATATCTGTGACACTAGTTATAGAGTCCGATGCTTCACTTCAGGTTTACTGTATCCCTTGGACCTTCTTATAGACGATGAGACACAGAAATTGCATCGGAATTAAATACAAAAGGCACAATGCCGTCTTAAGTACATGTAGACTGTCTCTTCTTACTGACTATGTTTTGAACCATTCCTGTGACACTAGTTATAGATTCCGATACTTCACTTCAGGTTTACTGTATGCCATGGACCTTCTTATTGACAATGAAAAACTGAAATAGCATCGGAGTTTATTACAAAAGGCAAAATGCCGACTTAAGTACATGAAGACTGTCTCTTCTTACTGTCTGTATTTTGAACCTCTCCTGTGACACTGGTTATAGATTCCGATGCTTCTCTTCAGGTTTATTGTAACCCTCTGACCTTCTTATTGACGATGAAACACAGAAATTGCATCGGAATTAAATAAAAAAGGCACAATGGCGACTTAACGACAAGAAGACTGACTCTTCCTACTGTCTATGTTTTCAACCACTCCTATGACACTAGTTTTGGATTCTTATGCTTCACTTCAGGTTTACTGTTTCCCTCTGACCTTCATATTGACGATGAAACACAGAAATTGCATCGGAATTAAATACAAAAGGTACAATGACGACTTAAGTACAAGATGACTGACTCTACCTACTGTCTTTGTTTTGAACCATTCCTGTGACACTAGTTATAGATTCCGATGCTTCACTCCAGGTTTACTGTATCCCTTGTGCCTTCTTATTGACGATGAAACACAGAAATTGCATCGGAATTAAATACAAAAGGCACAATGCTGACTTAGTACAAGAAGATTGAATCTTCTTACTGACAATGTTTGAACCATTCCTGTGACACTAGTTATAGATTCCGATGCTACACTTCAGGTTTACTGTATCCCTTGGACCTTCGTATTGATGATGAAACACAGAAATTGCATCGGAATTAAATAGAAAAGGCACAATGCCGACTTAAGTACAAGAAGACTGACTCTTCTTACTGTCCATGTTTTGAACCATTCATGTGACACTAGTTATAGATTGCGATGCTTCACTTGAGGTTTACTGTATCCCTTGGACATTCTTATTGACGATGAAACACAGAAATTGAATCGGAATTACATACAAAAGGCACAATGCCGACTTAAGTACAAGAAGACTGACTCTTCTTACTGACTATGTTTTGAACCATTCCTGTGACACTAGTTATAGATTCCGATGCCTCACTTCAGGTTTACTGTATCTCTTGGACCTTGTTATTGACGATGAAACACAGAAATTGCATCGGAATTAAATACAAAAGGCACAATGCGACATAGGTACAAGAAGACTGACTCTTCCTACTGTCTATGTTTTGAACCATTCCTGTGACACTAGTTTCGGATTCCGATGCTTCACTTCAGGTAAACTGTATCACTCTGACCTTCTTATTGACGATGAAACACAGAAATTGCATCGGAATTAAATACAAAAGGCACAATGCCGACTTAAGTACAAGAAGACTGACTCTTCCCACTGTCTATTTGAACCATTCCCGTGACACTAGTTATAGATTCCGATGCTTCACTTCAGGTTTACAGTTTCCGTTGGCCCTTCTTATTGACGATGAAACACAGAAATTGCATCAGAATTAAATACAAAAGGCACAATGCCGACTTAAGTACAAGAAGACTGACTCTTCCTACTGTCTATGTTTTGAACCATTTCTGTGACACTAGTTATAGAGTCCGATGCTTCACTTCAGGTTTACTGTATCCCTTGGACATTCTTATTGAGGAGAAATCACAGAAATAGCATCGGAATTAAATACAAAAGGCACAATGCCGACATAAGTACAAGAAAACTGACTCTTCTTACTGTCTATGTTTTGAACCATTTTGTGACACTAGTTATAGATTCCGATGCTTCACTCCATGTTTACTGTATCCCTTGGACCTTCTTATTGACGATGAGACACAGAAATTGCATCGGAATTAAATACAAAAGGCACAATGCCGACTTAAGTACATGAAGACTGTCTCTTCTTACTGACTATGTTTTGAACCATTCCTGTGACACTAGTTATAGATTCCGATGCTTCACTTCAGGTTTACTGTATCCCTTGGACCTTCTTATTGACGATGAAAAACATAAATTGCATTGGAGTTTATTACAAAAGGCAAAATGCCGACTTAAGTACATGAAGACTGACTCTTCTTACAGTCTATATTTTGAACCATTCCTGTGACACTAGTTATAGATTCCGATGCTACACTCCAGGTTTACTGTATCCCTTGGACCATCTTATTGACGATGAAACACACAAATTGCATTGGAATTAAATACAAAAGGCACAATGCCGACTTAAGGACAAGAAGACTGACTCTTCTTAGTGACTTTGCTTTGAACCATTCCTGTGACACTAGTTATAGATTCCGATGTTTCACTTGAGGTTTATTGTATTCCTCTGACCTTCTTATTGACGATGAAACACAGAAATTGCATCGGAATTAAATAGAAAAGGCACAATGTCGACTTAAGTACAAGAAGAGTGACTCTTCTTAGTTTCTATGTTTTGAACTATTCCTGTGACACTAGTTATAGATTCCGATGCTTCACTCCAGGTTTAGTGTATCCCATGGACCTTCTTATTGACGGTGAAACACAGAAATTGGATCGGAATTAAATAGAAAATGCACAATGCCGTCTTAAGTACAAGAAGACTGACTCTTCTTACTGACTATGTTTTGAACCATTCCAGTGACACTAGTTATAGATTCCGATGCTTCACTTCAGGTTTACTGTATACCTTGAACCTTCTTATTGACGATGAAACACAGAAATTGCATCGGAATTAAATACAAAATGCACAATGGCGACTTAAGGACAAGAAGACTGACTCTTCCTACTGTCTATGTTTTGAACCATTCCTGTGACACTAGTTTTGGATTCTGATGCTTCACTTCAGGTTTACTGTATACCTCTGACATTCGTATTGACGATGAAACACAGAAATCTCATCGGAATTAAATACAAAAGGCACAATGCCGACTTAAGTACAAGATGACTTACTCTTCCAACTGTCTATGTTTTGAACCATTCCTGTGACACTAGTTATAGATTCCGATGCTTCACTCCAGGTTTACTGTATCCCTTGGGCCTTCTTATTGACGATGAAACACAGAAATTGCATCGGAATTAAATACAAAAGGCACAATGTCGACTTAGTACAAGAGGACTGACTCTTCCTACTGACAATGATTTGAACCATTCCTGTGACACTAGTTATAGATTCCGATGCTTCACTTCAGATTTACTGTATCCCTTGGACCTTCTTATTGACGATGAAATACAGATATTGTATCGGAATTAAATACAAAAGGCACAATGCCGAATTAAGTACAAGATGACTGACTCTTCCTACTGTCTATGATTTGAACCATTCCTGTGACACTAGTTATAGATTCCGATGCTTCACTTGAGGTTTACTGTATCCCTTGGACCTTCTTATTGACGATGAAACACAGAAATTGCATCGGAATTAAATACAAAAGGCACAATGCCGACTTAAGTACAAGAAGACTGACTCTTCTTACTGACTATGATTTGAACCATTCCTGTGACACTAGTTATAGATTCCGATGCTTCACTTCAGGTTTACTGTATCCCTTGGACCGTCTTATTGACGATGAAAAACAAAAATTGCATCGCAAAAATAGGAAAGGCACAATGCCGACTTAAGTACAAGAAGACTGACCCTTCTTACTGACTATGTTTTGAACCATTCCTGTGACACTAGTTATAGATTCCGATGCCTCACTTCAGGTTTACTGTATCTCTTGGACCTTGTCATTGACGATGAAACACAGAAATTGCATCGGAATTAAATACATAAGGCACAATGCGACTTAGTTACAAGAAGACTGACTCTTCCTACTGTCTATGTTTTGAACCATTCCTGTGACACTAGTTTCGGATTCCGATGCTTCACTTCAGGTTAACTGTATCCCTCTGACCTTCTTATTGACGATGAAACACAGAAATTGCATCGGAATTACATACAAAAGGAACAATGCCGACTTAAGTACAAGAAAACTGACTCATCCCACTGTCTATTTGAACCATTCCTGTGACGCTAGTTATAGATTCAGATGCTTCACTTCAGGTTTACTCTTTCCCTTGGCCCTTCTTATTGACGATGAAACACAGAAATTGCATCAGAATTATATACAAAAGTCACAATGCCGACTTAAGTACAAGAAGACTGACTCTTCCTACTGTCTATGTTTTGAACCATTTCTGTGACACTAGTTATAGAGTCTGATGCTTCACTTCAGGTTTACTGTATCCCTTGGACATTATTATTGACGATGAATCACAGAAATAGCATCGGAATTAAATACAAAAGGCACAATGCCGACTTAAGTACAAGAAGACTGACTCTTCTTACTGTCTATGTTTTGAACCATTACTGTGACACTAGTTATAGATTCCGATGCTTCACTCCAGGTTTACTGTATCCCTTGGACCTTCTTATTGACGATGAGACACAGAATTTGCATCGGAATTAAATACAAAAGGCACAATGCCGACTAATGTACAAGAAGTGTGACTCTTCTTACTGTCTATGTTTTGAACCATCCCTGTGACACTAGTTATAGATTCCGGTGCTTCACTCCAGGTTTACTGTATCCCTTTGTCCTTCTTATTGACGATGAAACACAGAAATTGCATCGGAATTAAATACAAAAGGCACAATGCCGACTTAAGTACAAGAAGACTGACTCTTCTTACAGTCTATGTTTTCAACCATTCCTGTGACACTAGTTATAGATTCCGATGCTTCACGTTAGGTTTACTGTATACCTCGGACCTTCTTATTGACGATGAAACAGAGAAATTGCATCAGAATTAAATACAAAAGACACAACGCCGACTTGAGTACAAGAAGACTGACTGTTCCAACTGTCTATGTTTTGAACCATTCCTGTGACACTAGTTATAGATTCCGATGCTTCACTTCAGGTTTACTGTATCCCTCTGACCGTCTAATTGACGATGAAACACAGAAATTGCATTGGAATCAAATAGAAAAGACACAACGCCGACATGAGTACAAGAAGACTGACTGTTCCAACTGTCTATGTTTTGAACCATTCCTGTGACACTAGTTATAGATTCCGATGCTTCACTCCAGGTTTACTGTATCCCTTGGACCTTCTTATTGACGATGAAACACAGAAATTGCATCCGAATTAAATAGAAAATGCACAATGATGACTTAAGTACAAGAAGACTGACTATTCTTACTGACTATGCTTTGAAACATTCCTGCGACACTAGTTATAGATTCCGATGTTTCACTTTAGAATTACTGTATCCCTCTGACCTTCTTACTGACGATGAAACAGAGATATTGCATCGGAATTAAATACAAAAGGCACAATGCCGACTTAAGTACAAGAAGACTGACTCTTATTACTGTCTATGTTTTGAACCATCCCTGTGACTCTAGTTATAGATTCCGATGCTACACTCCAGGTTTACTGTATCCCTTGGTCCTTCTTATTGACGATGAAACACAGAAATTGCATCGGAATTAAATACAAAAGGCAAAATTCCGTCTTAAGTACAAGAAGACTGACTCTTTTTACTGACTATGTTTTGATCAATTCCTGTGACACTAGTTATAAATTCCGATGCTTCACTTCAGGTTTACTGTATCCCTTGGATCTTCTTATTGACGATGAAACACAGAGATTGCATCGGAATTAAATACAAAAGGCACAATCCAGAATGAAGTACAAGAAGACTGACACTTCTTACTGTCTATGTTTTGATCCATTCCTGTGACACTAGTTATAGATTCCGATTCTTCACCCCAGGTTTACTGTATCCCTTGGACCCTCTTATTGACGATGAAACACAGAAATTGCATCGGAATTAAATACGAAAGGCACAATGCCGCCTAAAGTACAAGAAGACTGACTATTCTAACAGTCTATGTTTTGAACCATTCCTGTGACACTAGTTATAGATTCCGGTGCTTCACTCCAGTTTTACTGTTTCCCTTCGACCTTCTTATTGACGATGAAACACAGGAATTGCATCATAATTAAATAGAAATGCACAATGCCGATTTAAGTACAAGAAGACTGACGCTTCTTATTGACTATGTTTTGAACCATTCCTGTGACACTAGTTAAAGATTCCGATGCTTCACTTGAGGTTTACTGTAACCCTTGGACCTTCTTATTGACGATGAAACACGAAATTGCATCGGAATTAAATACAAAACGCACAATGCTGACTTAAGTACATGAAGACTGACTCTTCTTACTGTCTATGTTTTGAACCATTCCTGCGACACTAGTTATAGATTCCGATGCTTCACTCCAGGTTTACTGTATCCCTTGGACCTTCTTGTTGACTATGAAACACATAAATTGCATCGGAATTAAATACAAAAGGCACAATGCCGACTTAAGGACAAGAAAACTGACTCTTCTTACTGACTATGTTTTGAACCATTCCAGTGACACTAGCTATAGATTCCGATGCTTCACTCCAGGTTTACTGTATCCCTTGGGCCTCCTTATTGACGATGAAACACAGAAATTGCATCGGAATTGAATAGAAAAGGCACAATGCCGACTTAACTACAAGAAGACAGACTCTTCTTACTGATAATGCTTTGAACCATTCCTGTGACACTAGTTATAGATTCCGATGCTTAACTTCAGGATTACTGTATCCCTCTGACCTTCTTAGTGACGATGAAACACAGAAATTGCATCGGAATTAAATACAAAAAGCACAATGCCGACTTAAGTACAAGAATACTGACTCATCTTACTGTCTATGTTGTGAACCGTCCCTGTGACACTAGTTATAGATTCCAATGCTTCACTCCAGGTTTACTGTATCCCTTGGACCTTCGTATTGACGATGAAACACAGAAATTGCATGGGAATTAAATACAAAAGGCACAATGCCGACTTAAGTACAAGAAGACTGACCCTTCTTACTGACTATGTTTTGAATTATTCCTGTGACACTTGTTATGGATTCCGATGCTTCACTTCAGGTTTACTGTATCCCTCTGACCTTTGTATTGACGATGAAACACAGAAATTGCATCGGAATTAAATACAAAAGGCACAATGCCGAATTAAGTACAAGAAGACTGACTCTTCTTCCTGTCTATATTAGAACCAATCCTGTGACACTAGTTATAGACTCCGATGCTTCACTCCAGGTTTACTGTATCCCTTGGACCTTCTTATTGTCGATGAAACACAGAAATTGCATCGGAATTAAATACAAAAGGCACAATGCCGACTTAAGTGAAAGAAGTCTAACTCTTCTTACTGTCTATGATTTGAACCATTCCTGTGACACTAGTTATAGATTCCGATGCTTCACTCCAGGTTTACTGTATCCCTTGGACCTTCATATTGGCGATGAAACACAGAAATTGCATCCGAATTAAATAGAAAATGCACAATGATGACTTAAGTACAAGAAGACTGACTATTCTTACTGACTATGTTTTGAATCATTCCTGCGACACTAGTTATAGATTCCGATGCTTCACTTCTGGTTTACTGTGTCACTCTGACCTTCTTATTGACGATGAAACACAGAAATAGCATTGGAATTAAGTACAAAAGGCACAATGCCGACTTAAGTACAGAAAGACTGACTCTTATTACTGTCTATAATTTGAAACATTCCATTGACACTAGTTATAGATTCCGATGCTTCACTCCAGGTTTACTGTATCGCTTGGTCCTTCTTATTGACGGTGAAACACAGAAATTGCATCAGAATTAAATTGGAAAGGCACAATGAGGACTTAAGTACCAGAAGACTGACTCTTCTTACTGACTATGTTTTGAACCATTCCTGTGACACTAGTTATAGATTCCAATGCTTCACTTCAGGTTTATTGTATCCCTTTGACCTTCTTATTGACGATGAAACACAGAAATTGCATCGGAATTAAGTAGAAAAGGCACAATGTCGACTTAAGTACAAGAAGACTGACTCTTCTTATTGTCTATGTTTTGAACCATTCCTGTGACGCTAGTTATAGATTCCGATGCTTCACTCCAGGTTTACTGTATCCCTTTGGCTCTCTTATTGACGATGAAACATAGTAATTGCGTCGGAATTAAATAGAAAAGGCACAATGCCGACATAATTACAAGAAGACTGACTCTTCTTACTGACTATGTTTTGAACCATTCCTGTGACACTAGTTATAGATTACGATGCTTCACTTCAGGTTTACTGTATACCTTGGTCCTTCTTATTGACGATGAAACACAGAAATTGCATCGGAATAAAATACAAAAGGCACAATGCCGACTTAAGGACCAGAAGACTGACTCTTCTTACTGTCTATGTTTTGAACCATTCCTGTGACACTAGTCATAGATTCCGATGCTTCACTTCAGGATTACTGTGTCTTTTGGACCTTCTTATTGACGATGAAACACAGAGATTGCATCGGAATTAAATACAAAAGGCACAATGCTGACTTAAGTACAAGAAGACTGACTCTTCCTACTGTCTATGTTTGAACCATTCCTGTGACACTAGTTATAGATTCCGATACTTCACTTGAGGATTACTGTATCCCTCTGACCTTCTTAATGACGATGAAACACAGAAATTGCTTTGGAATTAAATACAAAAGGCACAATGCCGACTAAAGTACAAAAAGTGTGACTCTTCTTACTGTCTATGTTTTGAACCATCCCTGTGACACTAGTTATAGATTCCGGTGCTTCACTCCCGGTTAACTGTATCCCTTGGTCCTCCTTATTGACGATGAAACACAGAAATTGCATCGGAATAAAATACAAAAGGCACAATGCCGACTTAAGTACAAGAAGACTGACTCTTCTTACAGACTTAGTTTTGAACCGTTCCTGTGACACTAGTTATAAATTCCGATGCTTCACTTCAGGTTTACTGTATCCCTTGGACCTTCTTATTGCCGATGAAACACAGAAATTGCATCGGAATTAAATACAAAAGGCACAATGCCGACTTAAGTAAAAGAAGTCTGACTCTTCTTAATGTCTATGATTTGAACCATTCCTGTGACACTAGTTATGGATTCCGATGCTTCACTCCAGGTTTACTGTATCACTTGGACCTTCTTATTGACGATGAAACACAGAAATTGCATCCGAATTAAATAGAAAATGCACAATGATGACTTAAGTACAAGAAGACTGACTATTCTTACTGACTATGCTATGAACCATTCCTGTGACACTAGTTATAGATTCCGATGCTTTACTTTAGGATTACTGTATCCCTCTGACTTTCTTACTGACGATGAAACACAGAAATTGCATTGGAATTAAGTAGAAAAGGCACATTGTCGACTTAAGTACAAGAAGACTGACTCTTCTAATTGTCTATGTTTTGATCCATTCCTGTGACACTAGTTATAGATTCCGATGCTTCACTCCAGGTTTACTGTATCCCTTGGGCCTTCTTATTGACGATGAAACACAGAAATTGCATCGGAATTAAATAGAAAAGGCACAATGCCGACTTAACTACAAGAAGACAGACTCTTCTTACTGATAATGCTTTGAACCATTCCTGTGACACTAGTTATAGATTCCGATGCTTAACTTCAGGATTACTGTATCCCTCTGACCTTCTTAGTGACGATGAAACACAGAAATTGCATCGGAATTAAATACAAAAAGCACAATGCCGACTTAAGTACAAGAATACAGACTCATCTTACTGTCTATGTTGTGAACCGTCCCTGTGACACTAGTTATAGATTCCGATGCTTCACTCCAAGTTTACTGTATCCCTTGGACCTTCGTATTGACGATGAAACACAGAAATTGCGTCGGAATTAAATACAAAAGGCACAATGCCGAATTAAGTACAAGAAGACTGACTCTTCTTCCTGTCTATATTAGAACCAATCCTGTGACACTAGTTATAGACTCCGATGCTTCACTCCAGGTTTACTGTATCCCTTGGACCTTCTTACTGTCGATGAAACACAGAAATTGCATCGGAATTAAATACAAAATGCACAATGCCGACTTAAGTGAAAGAAGTCTAACTCTTCTTACTGTCTATGATTTGAACGATTCCTGTGACACTAGTTATAGATTCCAATGCTTCACTTCAGGTTTATTGTATCCCTTTGACCTTCTTATTGACGATGAAACACAGAAATTGCATCGGAATTAAGTAGAAAAGGCACAATGTCGACTTAAGTACAAGAAGACTGACTCTTCTTATTGTCTATGTTTTGAACCATTCCTGTGACGCTAGTTATAGATTCCGATGCTTCACTCCAGGTTTACTGTATCCCTTTGGCTCTCTTATTGACGATGAAACATAGTAATTGCGTCGGAATTAAATAGAAAAGGCACAATGCCGACATAATTACAAGAAGACTGACTCTTCTTACTGACTATGTTTTGAACCATTCCTGTGACACTAGTTATAGATTACGATGCTTCACTTCAGGTTTACTGTATACCTTGGTCCTTCTTATTGACGATGAAACACAGAAATTGCATCGGAATAAAATACAAAAGGCACAATGCCGACTTAAGGACCAGAAGACTGACTCTTCTTACTGTCTATGTTTTGAACCATTCCTGTGACACTAGTCATAGATTCCGATGCTTCACTTCAGGATTACTGTGTCTTTTGGACCTTCTTATTGACGATGAAACACAGAGATTGCATCGGAATTAAATACAAAAGGCACAATGCTGACTTAAGTACAAGAAGACTGACTCTTCCTACTGTCTATGTTTGAACCATTCCTGTGACACTAGTTATGGATTCCGATACTTCACTTGAGGATTACTGTATCCCTCTGACCTTCTTAATGACGATGAAACACAGAAATTGCTTTGGAATTAAATACAAAAGGCACAATGCCGACTAAAGTACAAAAAGTGTGACTCTTCTTACTGTCTATGTTTTGAACCATCCCTGTGACACTAGTTATAGATTCCGGTGCTTCACTCCCGGTTAACTGTATCCCTTGGTCCTCCTTATTGACGATGAAACACAGAAATTGCATCGGAATAAAATACAAAAGGCACAATGCCGACTTAAGTACAAGAAGACTGACTCTTCTTACAGACTTAGTTTTGAACCGTTCCTGTGACACTAGTTATAAATTCCGATGCTTCACTTCAGGTTTACTGTATCCCTTGGACCTTCTTATTGCCGATGAAACACAGAAATTGCATCGGAATTAAATACAAAAGGCACAATGCCGACTTAAGTAAAAGAAGTCTGACTCTTCTTAATGTCTATGATTTGAACCATTCCTGTGACACTAGTTATGGATTCCGATGCTTCACTCCAGGTTTACTGTATCACTTGGACCTTCTTATTGACGATGAAACACAGAAATTGCATCCGAATTAAATAGAAAATGCACAATGATGACTTAAGTACAAGAAGACTGACTATTCTTACTGACTATGCTATGAACCATTCCTGTGACACTAGTTATAGATTCCGATGCTTTACTTTAGGATTACTGTATCCCTCTGACTTTCTTACTGACGATGAAACACAGAAATTGCATTGGAATTAAGTAGAAAAGGCACATTGTCGACTTAAGTACAAGAAGACTGACTCTTCTAATTGTCTATGTTTTGATCCATTCCTGTGACACTAGTTATAGATTCCGATGCTTCACTCCAGGTTTACTGTATCCCTTGGGCCTTCTTATTGACGATGAAACACAGAAATTGCATCGGAATTAAATAGAAAAGGCACAATGCCGACTTAACTACAAGAAGACAGACTCTTCTTACTGATAATGCTTTGAACCATTCCTGTGACACTAGTTATAGATTCCGATGCTTAACTTCAGGATTACTGTATCCCTCTGACCTTTTTAGTGACGATGAAACACAGAAATTGCATCGGAATTAAATACAAAAAGCACAATGCCGACTTAAGTACAAGAATACAGACTCATCTTACTGTCTATGTTGTGAACCGTCCCTGTGACACTAGTTATAGATTCCGATGCTTCACTCCAAGTTTACTGTATCCCTTGGACCTTCGTATTGACGATGAAACACAGAAATTGCGTCGGAATTAAATACAAAAGGCACAATGCCGAATTAAGTACAAGAAGACTGACTCTTCTTCCTGTCTATATTAGAACCAATCCTGTGACACTAGTTATAGACTCCGATGCTTCACTCCAGGTTTACTGTATCCCTTGGACCTTCTTACTGTCGATGAAACACAGAAATTGCATCGGAATTAAATACAAAATGCACAATGCCGACTTAAGTGAAAGAAGTCTAACTCTTCTTACTGTCTATGATTTGAACCATTCCTGTGACACTAGTTATAGATTCCGATGCTTCACTCCAGGTTTACTGTATCCCTTGGACCTTCATATTGGCGATGAAACACAGAAATTGCATCCGAATTAAATAGAAAATGCACAATGATGACTTAAGTACAAGAAGACTGACTATTCTTACTGACTATGCTTTGAACTATTCCTGTGACACTAGTTATAGATTCCGGTGCTTCACTCCAGGTTTACTGTTTCCCTTGGACCTTCTTATTGACGATGAAACACAGGAATTGCATCATAATAAATTAGAAAAGGCACAATGCCGATTTAAGTACAAGAAGCCTGACGCTTCTTATTGACTACGTTTTGTTCCATTCCTGTGACACTAGTTAAAGATTCCGATGCTTCACTTGAGGTTTACTGTATCCCTTGGACCTTCTTATTGACGATGAAACACGAATTGCATTAGAATTAAACACAAAACGCACAATGCTGACTTAAGTACAAGAAGACTGACTCTTCTTACTGTCTATGTTTTGAACCATTCCTGCGACACTAGTTATAGATTCCGATGCTTCACTCCAGGTTTACTGTATCCCTTGGACCTTCTTGTTGACTATGAAACACAGAAATTGCATCGGAATTAAATACAAAAGGCATAATGCCGACTTAAGGACCAGAAAACTGACTCTTCTTACTGACTATGCTTTAAACCATTCCAGTGACACTAGCTATAGATTCCGATGCTTCACTTCTGGTTTACTGTGTCACTCTGACCTTCTTATTGACGATGAAACACAGAAATAGCATCGGAATTAAGTACAAAAGGCACAATGCCGACTTAAGTACAGAAAGACTGATTCTTATTACTGTCTATAATTTGAAACATTCCATTGACACTAGTTATAGATTCCGATGCTTCACTCCAGGTTTACTGTATCGCTTGGTCCTTCTTATTGACGGTGAAACACAGAAATTGCATCAGAATTAAATTGGAAAGGCACAATGAGGACTTAAGTACAAGAAGACTGACTCATCTTACTGACTATGTTTTGAACCATTCCTGTGACACTAGTTATAGATTACGATGCTTCACTTCAGGTTTACTGTATACCTTGGTCCTTCTTATTGACGATGAAACACAGAAATTGCATCGGAATAAAATACAAAAGGCACAATGCCGACTTAAGGACCAGAAGACTGAATCTTCTTACTGTCTATGTTTTGAACCATTCCTGTGACACTAGTCATAGATTCCGATGCTTCACTTCAGGATTACTGTGTCTTTTGGACCTTCTTATTGACGATGAAACACAGAGATTGCATCGGAATTAAATACAAAAGGCACAATGCTGACTTAAGTACAAGAAGACTGACTCTTCCTACTGTCTATGTTTGAACCATTTGTGTGACACTAGTTATGGATTCCGATACTTCACTTCAGGATTACTGTATCCCTCTGACCTTCTTAATGACGATGAAACACAGAAATTCCATCGGAATTAAATACAAAAGGCACAATGCCGACTAAAGTACAAGAAGTGTGACTCTTCTTACTGTCTATGTTTTGAACCATCCCTGTGACACTAGTTATAGATTCCGGTGCTTCACTCCAGGTTTACTGTATCCCTTGGTCCTTCTTATTGACGATGAAACACAGAAATTGCATCGGAATAAGATACAAAAGGCACAATGCCGACTTAAGTACAAGAAGACTGACTCTTCTTACAGACTTAGTTTTGAACCGTTCCTGTGACACTAATTATAAATTCCGATGCTTCACTTCAGGTTTACTGTATCCCTTGGACCTTCTTATTGACGATGAAACACAGATATTGCTTCGGAATTAAATAGAAAAGGCACAACGCCGACTTGAGTACAAGAAGACTGACTGTTCCAACTGTCTATGTTTGAACCATTCCTGTGACACTAGTTATAGATTCCGATGCTTCACTTCAGGTTTACTGTATCCCTCTGACCGTCTTATTGACGATGAAACACAGAAATTGCATTGGAATCAAATATAAAAGACACAATGCCGACTTAACTACAAGAAGACTGACTCTTCTTACTGATAATGTTTGAACCATTCCTGTGACACTAGTTATAAATTCCGATGCTTCACTTTAGGTTTACTGTATCCCTCTGACCTTCGTATTGACGATGAAACACAGAAATTGCATCGGAATTAAATACAAAAGGCACAATGCCGAATTAAGTACAAGAAGACTGACTCTTCTTAGTGTCTTAAGTAAAAGAAGTCTGACTCTTCTTAATGTCTATGATTTGAACCATTCCTGTGACACTAGTTATGGATTCCGATGCTTCACTCCAGGTTTACTGTATCCCTTGGACCTTCTTATTGACGATGAAACACAGAAATTGCATCCGAATTAAATAGAAAATGCACAATGATGACTTAAGTACAAGAAGACTGACTATTCTTACTGACTATGCTATGAACCATTCCTGTGACACTAGTTATAGATTCCGATGCTTTACTTTAGGATTACTGTATCCCTCTGACTTTCTTACTGACGATGAAACACAGAAATTGCATCGGAATAAAATACAAAAGGCACAATGCAGACTTAAGTACAAGAAGACTGACTCTTCTTACTGTCTATGTTTTGATCCATTCCTGTGACACTAGTTATAGATTCCGTTGCTTCACTCCAGGTTTACTGTTTCCCTTGGACCTTCTTATTGACGATGAAACACAGGAATTGCATCATAATTAAATAGAAAAGGCACAATTTCGACTTAAGTACAAGAAGACTGACGCTTCTTACTGACTATGTTTTGAACCATTCCTGTGACACTAGTTAAAGATTCCGATGCGTCCCTTGAGGTTTACTGTATCCCTTGGACCTTCTTATTGACGATGAAACACAGAAATTGCATCGGAATTAAATACAAAAGGCACAATGCCGACCTAAGTACAAGAAGACTGACTCATCTTACTGTCTATGTTTTGAACCATTCCTGTGACACTAGTTATTGATTCCGATGCTTCACTCCAGGTTTATTGTATCCCTTGGACCTTCTTGTTGACTATGAAACACAGAAATTGCATCGGAATTAAATAGAAAAGGCACTATGCCGACTTAAGTATAAGAAGACTGACTCTTCTTACTGACTATGTTTTGAACCGTTCCAGTGACACTAGCTATAGATTCCGATGCTACACTTCAGGTTTACTGTATCCCTCTGACCTTCTTATTGACGATGAAACACAGAAATTGCACCGGAATTAAATAGGAAAGGCACAATGAGGACTTAAGTACAAGAAGACTGACTCTTCTTACTGACTATGTTTTGAACCATTCCTGTGACACTAGTTATAGATTCCGATGCTTCTCTTCAGGTTTACTGTATCCCTCTGATCTGCTTTTTGACAATGAAAGACAGAAATGGCATCGGAATTAAATACAAAAGGCACAATGCCGAATTAAGTACAAGAAGACTGACTCTTCTTACTGACTATGTTTTGAACCATTCCTGTGACACTAGTTATAGATTCCGATGTTTCACTCCAGGTTTACTGTATCCCTTGGACCTTCTTATTGACGATGAATCATAGAAATTGCATCAGAATTAAGTAGAAAATGCACAATGATGACTTAAGTACTAGAAGACTGCCTCTTCTTACTGACTACGATTTGAACCATTCCTGTGACACTAGTTATAGATTCCGATGCTTCACTTCAGGCTTACTGTATCCCTATGACCTTCTTATTGACGATGAAACTCAGATATTGCATCGGAATTAAATGCAAAAGGCACAATGCCGAATAAAGTACAAGAAGACTGACTCTTCTTACTGTCTATGTTTTGAATCATCCCTGTGACACTAGTAACAGATTCCGATACTTCACTCCAGGTTTACTGTATCCCTTGGTCCTTCTTATTGACGATGAAACACAGAAATTGCATCGGAATTAAATACAAAAGGCACAATGCAGACTTAAGTACAAGAAGACTGACTCTTCTTACTGACTATGTTTTGAACCGTTCCTGTGAGACTAGTTATAAATTCCGATTCTTCACTTCAGGTTTACTGTATCCCTTGGACCTTCTTATTGACGATGAAACACAGATATTGCATCGGAATTAAATAGAAGAGGCACAATGCCGACTTAAGTACAAGAAGACTGACTCTTCTTACTGTTAATGTTTTGAACCATTCCTGTGACATTAGTTATAGATTCCGATGCTTCACTCCAGGTTTACTGTAACCCTTGGACCTTCTTATTGACGATGAAACACAGAAATCGCATCGGAATTAAATACAAAAGGCACTATGCCGACTAAAGTACAAGAAGACTGACTCTTCCTACAGTCTATGTTTTGAACCATTCTTGTGACACTCCTTATAGATCCCGGTGCTTCACTCCAGGTTTACTGTATCCCTTGGACCTTCTTATTGACGATGAAACACAGAAATTGCATCAGAATTAAAAAGAAAAGGCACAATGCTGACTTAAGTACAAGAAGACTGACGCTTCTTACTGACTATGTTTTGAACCATTCCTGTGACACTAGTTATAGATTCCGATGCTTCACTTCAGGTTTACTGTATCCCTTGGACCTTCTTATTGCCGATGAAACACAGAAATTTCATCGGAAAAAAATACAAAAGGCACAATTCCGACTTAAGTACAAGAAGACTGACTCTTCCTACTGTCCAAGTTTTGACCATTCCTGTGACACTAGTTATAGATTCCGATGCTTCACTTCATGTTTACTGTATCCCTCTGACCTTCTTATTGACGATGAAACACAGAAATTGCATCGGAATTAAATACAAACGCACAATGCCGACTTAACTACAAGAAGACTGACTCTTCTTACTGACTATGTTTCGAACCATTCTTGTGACACTAGTTATAGTTTCCGATGCTTCACTCCAGGTTTACTGTATCCCTTGGACCTTTTTATAGACAATGAAACACAGAAATTGCATCGGAATTAAATACAAAAGGCACAATGCCGAATTTAGTTCAAGAAGACTGACTCTTCTTACTGTCTATGTTTTGAACCATTCTTGTGACTCTAGTTATAGATTGAGATGCTTCACTTCAGGTTAACTGTATCGCTCTGACCTTCCTATTGACGATGAAACACAGAAATTGCATCGGAATTAAATATAAAAGGCACAATGCCGACTTAAGTACAAGAAGACTGACTCTTATAACTGTCTATGTTTTGACCATTTCTGTGACACTAGTTATAGATTCCGAAGCTTCACTTCAGGTTAACTGTATCCCTCTGACCTTCTTATTGTCGATGAAAAACAGAAATTGCATCGGAATTAATTACAAAAGGCACAATGCCGACTTAACTACAAGAAGACTGACACTTCTTAATGACTATGTTTTGAACCTTTCCCGTGACACTAGTTATAGATTCCGATGCTTCACTTCAGGTTTACTGTATCCCTTGGACCTTCTTATTGACGATGAAACACAGAAATTGAATCGGAATTAAATACAAAAGGCACAATGCCGACTTAAGTACAAGAACACTGACTCTTCTTACAGTATATGTTTAAAACCATTCCTGTGACACTAGTTTATTATTCCGATGCTTCACTCCAGGTTTACTGTATCCCTTGGTCCTTCTTATTGACGATGAAACACAGAAATTGCATCGGAATTAATTACAAAAGCACAATGCCGACTTAAGTACAAGAAGACTGACTCTTCTTACTGACTATGTTCGAACTATTCCTGTGACACTAGTTATAGATTTCGATTCTTCACTTCAGGTTTACTGTATCCCTTGGACCTTCTTATTGACGATGAAACACAGAAATTGCATCGGAATTAAATAGAAAAGGCACAATGCCGACTTAAGTATAAGAAGACTGACTCTTATCACTGTCTATGTTTTGAACCATTCCTGTGACACTAGTAATAGATTCCGATGCTTCACTTCAGGTTTACTGAATCCCTTGGACCTTCTTATTGACGATGAAACACAGAAATTGCATCGGAATTACATACAAAAGGCACAATACCGACTTAAGCACAAGAAGAGTGACTCTTCATACTCTCAATGTTTTGAACCATTCCTGTGACACTAGGTATAGATTCCATTGCTTCACCTCAGGTTTACTGTATCCCTCTGATCTTCTTATTGACGATGAATCACAGATATTGCATCGGACTTTAATACAAAAGGCACAATGCCGACTTAAGTACAAGACGACTGACTCTTCTAACGGTCTATCTTTTGAACCATTCCTATGACACTAGTTATAGGTTCCGATGCTTCACTTAAGGATTACTGTATCCCTTGGACCTTCTTATTGACGATGAAACACAGAAATTACATCGGAATTAAATACAAAAGGCACAATGCCGACTTAAGGACGAGAAGACTGACTCTTCTTACTGACTATATTTCGAACCATTCCTGTGACACTAGCTATAGATTCCGATGCTTCACTTCAGGTTTACGGTATCCCTCTGACCTTCTTATTGACGATGAAACACAGAAATTGCATCGGAATTAAATACAAAAGGCACAATGCCGACTTAAGTACAAGAAGACTGACTCTTCTTAATGTCTCTGTTTTGAACCATTCCATTGACACTAGTTATAGGTTACGATGCTTCACTCCAGGTTTACTGTATCCCTTGGACCTTGTTATTGACGATGAAACACAGAAATAGAATGAGAATTGAAAAGAGAACGCACAATGCCGACTTAAGTACAAGAAGACTGACTCTTCTTACTGACCATGATTTGAACCATTCCTGTGACACTAGTTATAGATTCCGATGCTTCACTTCAGGTTTACTGTATCCCTTGGACCTTCTTATTGACGATGGAAATTGCATCGCAATTAAATACAAAAGGCACAATGCCGACTTAACTACAAGAAGACTGACTCTTCTTACAGTCTATGTTTAAAACCATTCCTGTGACACTAGTTATACATTCCGATGCTTCACTCAAGGTTTACTGTATCCCTCGGACCTTCTTATTGACGATGAAACACAGAAATTGCATCGGAATTAAATAGAATAGGCACAATGCCGACTTAAGTACAAGAAGACTGACTCTTCCTACTGTAAATGTTTTGAACCATTCCTGTGACATTAGTTATAGGTTCCGATGCTTCACTTCAGGTTTACTGTTACCCTCTGATTTTCTCGTTGACGATGAAACACAGAAATTGCATCGGAAATAAATACAAAAGGCACAATGCCGACTTAAGTACAAGAAGACTGACTCTTCTTAGTGTATATGCTTTGAACCATTCCTGTGACACTAGTTATAGATTCCGATGCTTCACTTCAGGTTTACTGTATCCCTTGCACCTTCTTAATGACGATGAAACACAGAAATTGCATCGGAATTAAATACAAAAGGCACAATGCCGACTTAAGTACAAGAAGACTGACTCCTCCTACTATCTATGTTTTGAACCATTGCTGTGACACTAGTTATAGATTCCGATGCTTCACTTGAGGTTTACTGTTTCCCTTGGACCTTCTTATTGACGATGAAACACAGAAATTGCATCGGAATTAAACACAAAAGGCACAATGCCGGCCTAAGTACAAGAAGACTGACTCTTCTTACTGTCTATGATTTGAACTATTACATTGACACTAGTTATAGATTTCGATGCTTCACTCCAGGTTTACTGTATCCCTCTGACCTTCTTATTGACGATGATACACAGAAATTGCATTGGAATTAAATAGATAAGGCACAATGTCGACTTAAGTACAAGAAGACCGACTCTTCCTACTCTTAATGTTTTAAACCATTCCTGTGACACTAGTTATAGATTCCATTGCTTCACTTCAGGTTTACTGTATCCCTCTGATCTTTTATTGACGATGAATCACAGATATTGCATCGGACTTTAATACAAAAGGCACAATGCCGACTTAAGTACAAGACGACTGACTTTTCTAACGGTCTATCTTTTGAACCATTCCTATGACACTAGTTATAGATTCCGATGCTTCACTTAAGGATTACTGTATCCCTTGGACCTTCTTATTGACGATGAAACTCAGAAATTGCATCGGAATTAAATACAAAAGGCATAATGCCGACTTAAGGACGAGAAGACTGACTCTTCTTACTGACTATGTTTCGAACCATTCCTGTGACACTAGCTATAGATTCCGATGCTTCACTTCAGGTTTACGGTATCCCTCTGACCTTCATATTGACGATGAAACACAGAATTTGCTTCGGAATTAAATACAAAAGGCAAGATGCCGACTTAAGTACACGAAGACTGACTCTTCTTACTGTCTATGCTTTTGAACCATTCCTGTGACACTAGTTATAGATTCCGATGCTACACTCCAGGTTTACTGTATCCCTTGGACCTTCTTATTGACGATGAAACACAGAAATTGCATCGGAATTAAATACAAAAGGCACAATGCCGACATAAGGACAAGAAGACTGACTCTTCTTACTGACTTTGTTTTGAACCATTCCTGTGACACTAGTTATAGATTTCGATGCTTCACTTCAGGTTTACTGTATCCCTCTGATATTCTTATTGACGATGAAACACAGAAATTGCATCGGAATTAAATACAAAAGGCACAATGCCGACTAAAGTACAAGAAGACTGACTCTTCTTACTGTCTATGTTTTGAACCATTCCATTGACACTAGTTATAGATTCCGATGCTTCAATCCAGGTTTACTGTATCCCTTGGACCTTCTTATCGACGATGAAACACAGAAATTGCATCGGAATTAAATAGAAAAGGCACAATGCCCACTTAAGTACAAGAAGACTGACTCTTCTTACTGACTATGTTTTGAACCATTCCTGTGACACTAGTTATAGATTCCGATGCTTCACTTCAGGTTTATTGTATCCCTCTGACCTTCTTATTGACGATGATACACAGCAATTGCATTGGAATTAAATAGATAAGGCACAATGTCGACTTAAGTACAAGAAGACTGACTCTTCTCACTGTCTATGTTTTGAACCGTTCCTGTGACACTAGTTATAGATTCCGATGCTTCACTCCAGGTTTACTGTATCCCTTGGACCTTCGTATTGACGATGAAACACAGAAATTGCATCGGATTTAAATAGAAAAGGCACAATGATGACATAAGTACAAGAAGACTGTCTCTTCCTACGGTCTATGCTTTGAACCATTCCTGTGACACTAGTTTTGGATTCCGATGCTTCACTTAAGGTTTACTATATCCCTCTGATCTTATTGACGATGAAACACAGAAATTGCATCGGAATTATATACAAAAGGCACAATGCCGACGTAAGTACAAGAAGACTGACTCTTCCTACTGTCTATGTTTTGAACTATTCCTGTGACACTTGTTATAGATTCCGATGCTTCACTTCAGGTTTACTGTATCCCTCTGACCTTATTGCGGATGAAACAAAGAAATTGCATCGGAATTAAATACCAATGGCACAATGCCGACTTAAGTACAAGAAGACTGACTCTTCCTAGTGTCTATGTTTAGACCATTCCTGTGACACTAGTTATAGATTCCGATGCTTCACTTCAGGTTTACAGTATCCATCTGACCTTCTTATTGACGATGAAACACAGAAATTGCATCGGAATTAAATACAAAAGGCACAATGCCGACTTAACTACAAGAAGACTGACTCTTCTTACTGACTATGTTTTGAACCATTCTTGTGACACCAGTTATAGATTCCAATGCCTCACTCCAGGTTTACTGTATCCCTTGGACCTTCTTATTGACGATGAAACACAGAAATTGCATCGGTATTAAATACAAAAGGCACAATGCCGTCTTTACTTCAAGAAGACTGACTCTTCTTACTGTCTATGTTTTGAACCATTCCTGTGACTCTAGTTATAGATTCTGATGCTTCACATCAGGTTTACAGTATCCCTCTGACCTTGTTATTGACGATGAAACACAGAAATTGCATCGGAATTAAATACAAAAGGCACAATGCCGACTTAAGTACAAGAAGACTGACTCTTCTTACTGACTATGTTTTGAACCATTCCTGTGACACTAGTTATGGATTCCGATGCTGCACTTCAGGTTTACTGTATCCCTTGGACATTCTTATTGACGATGAAACACAGAAATTGCATCGGAATTAAATACCAAAGCCACAATACCGACTTAAGTACAAGAAGACTGACTCTTCTTACTGTCTATGTTTGAACCATTCCTGTGACACTAGTTATAGATTCCGATGCTTCACTTCAGGTGCACTATATCCCTTGGACCTTCTTATTGACGATGAAGCACAGAAAGTGCATCGGAATTAAATACAAAAGGCACAATGCCGACGTAAGTGCAAGAAGACTGACTGTTCCTACTGTAAATGTTTGAACCATTCCTGTGACCCTAGTTATAGATTCCGATGCTTCACTTCAGGTTTACTGTATTCCTCTGATCTTCTTATTGACGATGAAACACAGAAATTGCATCGGAATTAAATACAAAATGCACAATGCCAACTTAAGTACAAAAAGACTGACTCTTCTTAGTGTCTATGTTTTGAACCATTCCTGTGACGTCAGTTATAGATTCCGATGCTTCACTTCAGGTTTACCGTATGCCTTGGACCTTCTTATTGACGATGAAACACAGAAATTGCATCGGAATTAAACACAAAAGGCACAATGACGACTTAAGTATAAAAAGACTGACTCTTCTTACTGACTATGTCTTGAACCATTCCTGTGACACTAGTTATAGATCCCGATGCTCACTTCAGGTTTACTGTATGCCTCTGACCATCTTATTGACGATGAAACACAGAAATAGCATCGGAATTAAATACAAAAGGCGCAATGCCGACTTAAGTACATGAAGACTGACTCTTTTTACTGACTATGTTTTGAACCATTCCTGCGACACTAGTTAGAGATTCGGATGCTTCACTTATGGTTTACTGTATCCCTCTGACCTTCTTATTGACGATGAAACACAGAAATTGCATCGGAATTAATTAGAAAAGGCACAATGCCGACTTAAGTACAAGACGATCGACTTTTCTTACTGTCTATGCTTTGAACCATTCCTGAGACACTAGTTATAGATTCCGATGCTTCACTTCAGGTTTACTGTATCCCTTGGACTTTCTTATTGACGATGAAACACAGAAATTGCATCGGAATTAAATACAAAAGGCACAATGCCGACTTAACTACAAGAAGACTGACTCTTCCTACTTTCTATGTTTTGAACCATTCCTGTGACACTAGTTATAGATTCCGATGCTTCACTTGAGGTTTACTGTTTCCCTTGGACCTTCTTATTTAATATGACACACAGAAATTGCATCGGAATTAAATACAAAAGCCACAATGCCGGCCCAAATACAAGAAGACTGACTCTTCTTACTGTCTATGATTTGAACCACTCCATTGGCACTAGTTATAGATTCCGATGTTCACTCCAGGTTTACTGTATCCCTCGGACCCTCTTATTGACGATGAAACACAGAAATTGCTTCGGAATTATATACAAAAGGCACAAAGCCGAATTAAGTACAAGAAGACTGACTCTTCTTACTGACTATGATTTGAAACATTCCTGTGACACTAGTTATAGATTCCGATGCTTCACATCAGGTTTACTATATCCCTTGGACCTTCTTATTGACGATGAAACACAGAAATTGCATCGGAATTAAATACAAAAGCCACAATACCGACTTAAGTACAAGAAGACTGCCTATTCTTACTGTCTATGTTTTGAACCATTCCTGTGACACTAGTTATGGATTCCGATGCTTCACGTCAGGTGCACTGTATCCCTTGGACCTTCTTATTGACGATGAAACTCAGTAATTGCATCGGAATTAAATACATAAGGCACAACGCCGACTTAAGTACAAGAAGACTGATTCTTCCTACTGTAAATGTTATGAACCATTCCTGTGACACTAGTTATAGATTCCGATGCTTCACTTCAGGTTTACTGTATCCCTCTGATCTTCTTATTGACGATGAAACACAGAAATTGCATCGGAATTAAATACAAAATGCACAATGCCAACTTAAGTACAAAAAGACTGACTCTTCTTAGTGTCTATGTTTTGAACCATTCCTGTGACGTCAGTTATAGATTCCGATGCTTCACTTCAGGTTTACCGTATGCCTTGGACCTTCTTATTGACGATGAAACACAGAAATTGCATCGGAATTAAACACAAAAGGCACAATGACGACTTAAGTATAAAAGACTGACTCTTCTTACTGACTATGTTTTGAACCTTTCCTGTGACACTAGTTATAGATTCCGATGCTCACTTCAGGTTTACTGTATCCCTTGGACCTTGTTATTGACGATGAAACACAAAAAATTCCATCGGAATTAAATAGAAAAGCCACAATGCCGACATAAGTACAAGAAGACTGACTCTTCTGTCTGACTTTGTATTGATTTATTCCTGTGACACTAGTTATAGATTCCGATGCTTCACTTCAGTTTTACTGTATCCCTTGGACCTTCTTATTGACGATGAAACACAGAAATTGCATCGGAATTAAATACAAAAGGCACAATGCCGACTTAAGTACAAGAAGACTGCCTCTTCGTACTGTCTATGTTTTGAACCATTCATGTGACACTAGTTATGGATTCCGATGCTTCACTTCAGGTTTACTTTATCCCTTGGATCTTCTTATTGACGATGAAACACAGAAATTGCATTGGAATGAAATACAAAAGGCACAATGCCGACATAATAACATGAAGACCGACTCTCCCTACTGACTATGTTTTGAACCATTCCTGTGACACTAGTTATAGTTTCCGATGCTCACTTCAGGTTTACTGTATCCCTTGGACCTTCTTATTGACGATGAAACACAGAAATTGTATCGGAATTAAATACAAAAGGCACAATGCCGAATTAAGTACAAGAAGACAACTCTTCTTACGGTCTATGTTTTGAATCATTCCTGCGACACTAATTATAGACCCGATGCTTCACTCCAGGTTTTCTGTATCCCTTGGACCTTCTTATTGAGGATGAAACACAGAAATTGCATCGGATTTAAATAGAAAAGGCACAATGCCGACTTAAGTACAAGAAGACTGACTCTTCCTACGGTCTATGCCTTGAACCATTCCTGTGACACTAGTTTTGGATTCCGATGCTTCACTTAAGGTTTACTATATCCCTCTGACCTTCTTATTGACGATGAAACACAGAAATTGCATCGGAATTATATACAAAAGGCACAATGCCGACTTAAGTACAAGAAGACTGACTCTTCCTACTGTCTATGTTTTGAACCATTCCTGTGACACTAGTTATAGATTCCGATGCTTCACTTCAGGTTTACTGTATCCCTCTGACCTTATTACGGATGAAACAAGAAAATTGCATCGGAATTAAATACCAATGGCACAATGCCGACTTAAGTACAAGAAGACTGACTCTTCCTAGTGTCTATGTTTTGACCTTTCCTGTGACACTAGTTATAGATTCCGATGCTTCACTTCAGGTTTACAGTATCCATCTGACCTTCTTATTGACGATGAAACACAGAAATTGCATCGGAATTAAATGCAAAAGGCACAATGCCGACTGAACTACAAGAAGACTGACTCTTCTTACTGACTATGTTTTGAACCATTCTTGTTACACCAGTTATAGATTCCGATCCCTCACTCCAGGTTTACTGTATCCCTTGGACCTACTTATTGACGATGAAACACAGAAATTGCATCGGAATTAAATACAAAAGGCACAATGCCGACTTTACTTCAAGAAGACTGACTCTTCTTACTGTCTATGTTTTGAACCATTCCTGTGACTCTAGTTATAGATTCTGATGCTTCACATCAGGTTTACAGTATCCCTCTGACCTTTTTATTGACGATGAAACACAGAAATTGCATCGGAATTAAATACAAAAGGCACAATGCCGACTTAAGTACAAGAAGACTGACTCTTCTTACTGACTATGTTTTGAACCATTCCTGTGACACTAGTTATAGATTCCGATGCTTCACTTCAGGTTTACTGTATCCCTTGGACCTTCTTATTGACGATGAAACACAGAAATTGCATCGGAATTAAATACCAAAGCCACAATACCGACTTAAGTACAAGAAGACTGACTCTTCTTACTGTCTATGTTTTGAACCATTCCTGTGACACTAGTTATAGATTCCGATGCTTCACTTCTGGTTTACTGTATCCCTTGGACCTTCTTATTGACGATGAAGCACAGAAATTGCATCGGAATTAAATACAAAAGGCACAATGCCGACTTAAGTACAAGAAGACTGACTGTTCCTACTGTAAAAGTTTGAACCATTCCTGTGACCCTAGTTATAGATTCCGATGCTTCACTTCAGGTTTACTGTATTCCTCTGATCTTCTTATTGACGATGAAACACAGAAATTGCATCGGAATTAAAAACAAAAGTCACTATGCCGACTTAAGTATAAAAAGACTGACTCTTCTTACTGACTATGTTTTGAACCATTCCTGTGACACTAGTTATAGATTCCGATGCTCACTTCTGGTTTACTGTATCCCTCTGACTATCTTATTGACGATGAAACACAGAAATAGCATCGGAATTAAATACAAAAGGCACAATGCCGACTTAAGTACATGAAGACTGACTCTTTTTACTGACTATGTTTTGAACCATTCCTGTGACACTAGTTAGAGATTCGGATGCTTCACTTATGGTTTACTGTATCCCTCTGACCTTCTTATTGACGATGAAACACAGAAATTGCATCGGAATTAATTAGAAAAGGCACAATGCCGACTTAAGTACAAGACGACCGACTTTTCTTACTGTCTATGCTTTGAACCATTCCTGAGACACTAGTTATAGATTCCGATGCTTCACTTCAGGTTTACTGTATCCCTTGGACTTTCTTATTGACGATGAAACACAGAAATTGCATCGGAATTAAATACAAAAGCCACAGTGCCGACTTAACTACAAGAAGACGGACTCTTCCTACTGTCTATGTTTTGAACCATTCCTGTGACACTAGTTATAGATTCCGATGCTTCACTTGAGGTATACTGTTTCCCTTGGACCTTCTTATTTACTATGAAACACAGAAATTGCATCGGAATTAAATACAAAAGCCACAATGCCGGCCCAAGTACAAGAAGACTAACTCTTCTTACTGTCTATGATTTGAACCACTCCATTGACACTAGTTATAGATTCCGATGTTCACTCCAGGTTTACTCTATCCCTCGGACCTTCTTATTGACGATGAAACACAGAAATTGCATCGGAATTAAATACAAAAGGCACAAAGCCGAATTAAGTACAAGAAGACTGACTCTTCTTACTGACTATGTTTTGAAACATTCCTGTGACACTAGTTATAGATTCCGATGCTTCACTTCAGGTTTACTATATCCCTTGGACCTTCTTATTGACGATGAAACACAGAAATTGCATCGGAATTAAATACAAAAGGCACAATGCCGACTTAACTACAAGAAGACTGACTCTTCCTACTTTCTATGTTTTGAACCATTCCTGTGACACTAGTTATAGATTCCGATGCTTCACTTGAGGTTTACTGTTTCCCTTGGACCTTCTTATTTAATATGACACACAGAAATTGCATCGGAATTAAATACAAAAGCCACAATGCCGGCCCAAATACAAGAAGACTGACTCTTCTTACTGTCTATGATTTGAACCACTCCATTGGCACTAGTTATAGATTCCGATGTTCACTCCAGGTTTACTGTATCCCTCGGACCCTCTTATTGACGATGAAACACAGAAATTGCTTCGGAATTATATACAAAAGGCACAAAGCCGAATTAAGTACAAGAAGACTGACTCTTCTTACTGACTATGTTTTGAAACATTCCTGTGACACTAGTTATAGATTCCGATGCTTCACATCAGGTTTACTATATCCCTTGGACCTTCTTATTGACGATGAAACACAGAAATTGCATCGGAATTAAATACAAAAGCCACAATACCGACTTAAGTACAAGAAGACTGCCTATTCTTACTGTCTATGTTTTGAACCATTCCTGTGACACTAGTTATAGATTCCGATGCTTCACGTCAGGTGCACTGTATCCCTTGGACCTTCGTATTGACGATGAAACTCAGTAATTGCATCGGAATTAAATACATAAGGCACAACGCCGACTTAAGTACAAGAAGACTGATTCTTCCTACTGTAAATGTTATGAACCATTCCTGTGACACTAGTTATAGATTCCGATGCTTCACTTCAGGTTTACTGTATCCCTCTAATCTTCTTATTGACGATGAAACACAGAAATTGCATCGGAATTAAATACAAAATGCACAATGCCAACTTAAGTACAAAAAGACTGACCCTTCTTAGTGTCTATGTTTTGAACCATTCCTGTGACATCAGTTATAGATTCCGATGCTTCACTTCAGGTTTACCGTATGCCTTGGACCTTCTTATTGACGATGAAACACAGAAATTGCATCGGAATTAAACACAAAAGGCACAATGACGACTTAAGTATAAAAGACTGACTCTTCTTACTGACTATGTTTTGAACCTTTCCTGTGACACTAGTTATAGATTCCGATGCTCACTTCAGGTTTACTGTATCCCTTGGACCTTGTTATTGACGATGAAACACAGAAATTCCATCGGAATTAAATAGAAAAGCCACAATGCCGACATAAGTACAAGAAGACTGACTCTTCTGTCTGACTTTGTATTGATTTATTCCTGTGACACTAGTTATAGATTCTGATGCTTCACTTCAGTTTTACTGTATCCCTTGGACCTTCTTATTGACGATGAAACACAGAAATTGCATCGGAATTAAATACAAAAGGCACAATGCCGACTTAAGTACAAGAAGACTGCCTCTTCCTACTGTCTATGTTTTGAACCATTCATGTGACACTAGTTATGGATTCCGATGCTTCACTTCAGGTTTACTTTATCCCTTGGATCTTCTTATTGACGATGAAACACAGAAGTTGCATTGGAATGAAATACAAAAGGCACAATGCCGACATAATAACATGAAGACCGACTCTCCCTACTGACTATGTTTTGAACCATTCCTGTGACACTAGTTATAGTTTCCGATGCTCACTTCAGGTTTTCTGTATCCCTCTGACCGTATTACGGATGAAACAAGGAAATTGCATCGGAATTAAATACCAATGGCACAATGCCGACTTAAGTACAAGAAGACTGACTCTTCCTAGTGTCTATGTTTTGACCTTTCCTGTGACACTAGTTATAGATTCCGATGCTTCACTTCAGGTTTACAGTATCCATCTGACCTTCTTATTGACGATGAAACACAGAAATTGCATCGGAATTAAATACAAAAGGCACAATGCCGACTGAACTACAAGAAGACTGACTCTTCTTACTGACTATGTTTTGAACCATTCTTGTTACACCAGTTATAGATTCCGATCCCTCACTCCAGGTTTACTGTATCCCTTGGACCTACTTATTGACGATGAAACACAGAAATTGCATCGGAATTAAATACAAAAGGCACAATGCCGACTTTACTTCAAGAAGACTGACTCTTCTTACTGTCTATGTTTTGAACCATTCCTGTGACTCTAGTTATAGATTCTGATGCTTCACATCAGGTTTACAGTATCCCTCTGACCTTTTTATTGACGATGAAACACTGAAATTGCATCGGAATGAAATACAAAAGGCACAATGCCGACTTAAGTACAAGAAGACTGACTCTTCTTACTGACTATGTTTTGAACCATTCCTGTGACACTAGTTATAGATTCCGATGCTTCACTTCAGGTTTACTGTATCCCTTGGACCTTCTTATTGACGATGAAACACAGAAATTGCATCGGAATTAAATACCAAAGCCACAATACCGACTTAAGTACAAGAAGACTGACTCTTCTTACTGTCTATGCTTTGAACCATTCCTGTGACACTAGTTATAGATTCCGATGCTTCACTTCTGGTTTACTGTATCCCTTGGACCTTCTTATTGACGATGAAGCACAGAAATTGCATCGGAATTAAATACAAAAGGCACAATGCCGACTTAAGTACAAGAAGACTGACTGTTCCTACTGTAAAAGTTTGAACCATTCCTGTGACCCTAGTTATAGATTCCGATGCTTCACTTCAGGTTTACTGTATTCCTCTGATCTTCTTATTGACGATGAAACACAGAAATTGCATCGGAATTAAAAACAAAAGTCACTATGCCGACTTAAGTATAAAAAGACTGACTCTTCTTACTGACTATGTTTTGAACCATTCCTGTGACACTAGTTATAGATTCCGATGCTCACTTCTGGTTTACTGTATCCCTCTGACTATCTTATTGACGATGAAACACAGAAATAGCATCGGAATTAAATACAAAAGGCACAATGCCGACTTAAGTACATGAAGACTGACTCTTTTTACTGACTATGTTTTGAACCATTCCTGTGACACTAGTTAGAGATTCGGATGCTTCACTTATGGTTTACTGTATCCCTCTGACCTTCTTATTGACGATGAAACACAGAAATTGAATCGGAATTAATTAGAAAAGGCACAATGCCGACTTAAGTACAAGACGACCGACTTTTCTTACTGTCTATGCTTTGAACCATTCCTGAGACACTAGTTATAGATTCCGATGCTTCACTTCAGGTTTACTGTATCCCTTGGACTTTCTTATTGACGATGAAACACAGAAATTGCATCGGAATTAAATACAAAAGGCACAATGCCGACTTAACTACAAGAAGACGGACTCTTCCTACTGTCTATGTTTTGAACCATTCCTGTGACACTAGTTATAGATTCCGATGCTTCACTTGAGGTATACTGTTTCCCTTGGACCTTCTTATTTACTATGAAACACAGAAATTGCATCGGAATTAAATACAAAAGCCACAATGCCGGCCCAAGTACAAGAAGACTAACTCTTCTTACTGTCTATGATTTGAACCACTCCATTGACACTAGTTATAGATTCCGATGTTCACTCCAGGTTTACTCTTTCCCTCGGACCTTCTTATTGACGATGAAACACAGAAATTGCATCGGAATTAAATACAAAAGGCACAAAGCCGAATTAAGTACAAGAAGACTGACTCTTCTTACTGACTATGTTTTGAAACATTCCTGTGACACTAGTTATAGATTCCGATGCTTCACTTCAGGTTTACTATATCCCTTGGACCTTCTTATTGACGATGAAACACAGAAATTGCATCGGAATTAAATACAAAAGGCACAAAGCCGAATTAAGTACAAGAAGACTGACTCTTCTTACTGACTATGTTTTGAAACATTCCTGTGAGACTAGTTATAGATTCCGATGCTTCACTTCAGGTTTACTGTATCCCTCTGATCTTCTTATTGACGATGAAACACAGAAATTGCATCGGAATTAAATACAAAATGCACAATGCCGACTTAAGTACAAAAAGACTGACTCTTCTTAGTGTCTATGTTTTGAACCATTCCTGTGACACTAGTTATAGATTCCGATGCTTCACTTCAGGTTTACCGTATGCCTTGGACCTTCTTATTGACGATGAAACACAGAAATTGCAACGGAATTAAACACAAAAGGAACAATGACGACTTAAGTATAAAAAGACTGACTCTTCTTACTGACTATGTTTTGAACCATTCCTGTGACACTAGTTATAGATTCCGATGCTCACTTCAGGTTTACTGTATCCCTTGGACCTTGTTATTGACGATGAAACACAGAAATTCCATCGGAATTAAATAGAAAAGGCACAATGCCGACATAAGTACAAGAAGACTGACTCTTCTTACTGACTATGATTTGAACCATTCCTGTGACACTAGTTATAGATTCCGATGATTCACTTCAGGTTTGCTGTATCCCTTGGACCTTCTTGTTGACGATGAAACACAGTAATTGCATCGGAATTAAATACAAAAGGCAAGATGCCGACTTAAGTATACGAAGACTGACTCTTCTTACTGTCTATGTTTTGAACCATTCCTGTGACACTAGTTATAGGTTCCGATGCTACACTCCAGGTTTACTGTATCCCTTGGACCTTCTTATTAACGATGAAACACAGAAATTGCAACGGAATTAAACACAAAAGGAACAATGACGACTTAAGTATAAAAAGACTGACTCTTCTTACTTACTATGTTTTGAACCATTCCTGTGACACTAGTTATGGATTCCGATGCTCACTTCAGGTTTACTGTATCCCTTGGACCTTGTTATTGACGATGAAACACAGAAATTCCATCGGAATTAAATAGAAAAATCACAATGCCGACATAAGTACAAGAAGAGTGACTCTTCTTACTGACTATGTTTTGAACCATTCCTGTGACACTAGTTATAGATTCCGATGATTCACTTCAGGTTTACTGTATCCCTTGGACCTTCTTGTTGACGATGAAACACAGTAATTGCATCGGAATTAAATACAAAAGGCAAGATGCCGACTTAAGTATACGAAGACTGACTCTTCTTACTGTCTATGTTTTGAACCATTCCTGTGACACTAGTTATAGGTTCCGATGCTACACTCCAGGTTTACTGTATCCCTTGGACCTTCTTATTAACGATGAAACACAGAAATTGCATCGGAATTAAATACAAAAGGCACAATGCCGACATCAGGACAAGAAGACTGACTCTTCTGTCTGACTTTGTATTGATTTCTTCTTGTGACACTAGTTATAGATTCCGATGCTTCACTTCAGGTTTACTGTATCCCTTGGACCTTCTTATTGACGATGAAACACAGAAATTGCATCGGAATTAAATACAAAAAACACAATGCCGACTTAAGTACAAGAAGACTGCCTCTTCCTACTGTCTATGTTTTGAACCATTCATGTGACACTGGTTATGGATTCCGATGCTTCACTTCAGGTGTACTGTATCCCTTGAATCTTCTTATTGACGATGAAACACAGAAATTGCATCGGAATTAAATACAAATGCACAATGCCGAATTAATTACATGAAGACCGACTCTCCCTACTGACTATGTTTTGAACCACTCCTGTGACACTAGTTATAGATTCCGATGCTTCACTTGAGGTTTACTGTATCCCTTGGACCTTCTTATTGACGATGAAACACAGAAATTGCATCGGAATTAAATACAAAAGGCACAATGCCGACTTATGTACAAGAAGACTAACTCTTCTTACTGTCTATGTTTTGAACCATTCCTGCGACACTAGCTATAGATTCCGATGCTTCACTTCAAGTTTACTGTATCCCTCTTACCTTCTTATTGACGATGAAACACAGAAATTGCATCGGAATTAGATACAAAAGGCACAATTCCGACTTAAGTACAAGAAGACTGACTCTTCTTACTGTCTATGTTTTGAACCATTCCGATGCTTCACTCCAGGTTTACTTTATCCGTTTGGACCTTGTTATTGACGATGAAACACAGAAATTGCATCGGAATTAAATACAAAAGGCACAATGCCGACTTAAGTACAAGAAGAATGAATCTTCTTACTGACTATGGTTTGAACCATTCCTGTGACACTAGTCATAGATTCCGATGCTTCACCTCAGGTTTACTGTATCCCTTGGACATTCTTATTGACGATGAAACACAGAAATTGCATCGGAATTAAATACAAAAGGCAAAATGCCGACATAAGTACACGAAGACTGACTCTTCTTACTGTCTATGTTTTGAACCATTCCTGTGACACTAGTTATAGATTCCGATGCTACCCTCAAGGTTTACTGTATCCCTTGAACCTTCTTATTGACGATGAAGCACAGAAATTGGATCGGAATTAATTACAAAAGGCACAATGCAGACTTAAGGACAAGAAGACTGACTCTTCTTACTGACCATGGTTTGAACCATTCCTGTGACACTAGTTATAGATTACGATACCTCACTTCAGGTTTACTGAATCTCTTGGACCATTGTTATTGACGATGAAACACTGAAATTGCATCGGAATTAAATACAAAAGGCACAATGCGACTTAAGTACAAGAAGACTGACTCTTCCTACTGTCTATGTTTTGAAAAATTCCTGTGACACTAGTTTCGGATTCCGATGCTTCACTTCAGGTTATCTGTATCCCTCTGACCTTCTTATTGACGATGAAACACAGAAATTGCATCGAAATTAAATACAAAAAGCACAATGCCGACTTATGTACAAGAAGACTGACTCTTCATACTGTCTATTTGAACCATTCCTGTGACACTAGTTATAGATTCCGATGCTTCACTTCAGGTTTACTGTTTCCCTTGGACCTTCTTATTGACGATGAAACACAGTAATTGGATCGGAAATAAATACAAAAGGCACAATGCCAACTTAAGTACAAGAAGACTGACTCTTCCTACAGTCTATGTTTTGAACCATTTCTGTGACACTAGTTATAGAGTCCGATGCTTCACTTCAGGTTTACTGTATCCCTTGGACATTCTTATTGACGATGAATCACATAAAATTGCATCAGAATTAATTACTAAAGGCACAATGCCAACTTAAGTACAAGAAGACTGACTCTTCTTACTGTCTATGTTTTGAACCATTACTGTGACACTAGTTATAGATTCCGATGCTTCACTTCAGGTTTACTGTATCCCTTGGACCTTCTTATTGACGATGAGACACAGAAATTGCATCGGAATTAAATAGAAAATGCACAATGCCGACTTAAGTACAAGAAGGCTGACTCTTCTTACTGACCATGTTTTGAACCATCCCTGTGACACTAGTTATAGATTCTGATGCCTCACTTCAGGTTTACTGTATATCTTGGACCTTGTTATTGACGATGAAACACTGAAATTGCATCGGAATTAAATACAAAAGGCACAATGCGACTTAAGTACAAGAAGACTGACTCTTCCTACTGTCTATGATTTGAACCATTCCTGTGACACTAGTTTCGGATTCCGATGCTTCACTTTAGGTTAACTGTATCCCTCTGACCTTCTTATTGACGATGAAACACAGAAATTGCATCGGAATTAAATACAAAAAGCACAATGCCGACTTATGTACAAGAAGACTTACTCTTCCCACTGTCTATTTGAACCATTCCTGTGACACTAGTTATAGATTCCGATGCTTCACTTCAGGTTTACTGTTTCCCTTGGACCTTCTTATTGACGATGAAACACAGAAATTGCATCGGAATTAAATACAAAAGGCACAATGCCGACTTAAGTACAAGAACGCTGACTCTTCCTACTGTCTATGTTTTGAACCATTTCTGTGACACTAGTTATAGAGTCCGATGCTTCACTTCAGGTTTACTGTATCGCTTGGACATTCTTATTGACGGTGAATCACAGAAATTGCATCGGAATTAAATACAAAAGGCACAATGCCGACTTAAGTACAAGAAGACTAACTCATCTTGCTGTCTATGCTTTGAACCATTACTGTGACACAAGTTATAGATTCCGATGCTTTACTCCAGATTTACTGTAGTCCCTTGGACCTTCTTATTGACGATGAGACACAGAAATTGCATTGGAATTAAATACAAAAGGCACAATGCCGACTTAAGTACATGAAGACTGTCTCTTCTTACTGATTATGTTTTGAACCATTCCTGTGACACTAGTTATAGATTCCGAACCTTCACTTCAGGTTTACTGTATGCCTTGGACCTTCTTATTGACAATGAAAAACTGAAATGGCATCGGAGTTTATTACAAAAGGCAAAATGCCGACTTAAGTACATGAAGACTGACTCTTCTTACTGTCTGTATTTTGAACCATTCCTGTGACACTAGTTATAGAGTCCGATGCTTCACTCCAGGTTTACTGTATCACTTGGACCATCTTATTGACGATGAATCACACAAATTGCATTGGAATGAAATACAAAAGGCACAATGCCGACTTAAGGACAAGATGACTGACTCTTCTTACTGACTTTGTTTTGAACCTCTCCTGTGACACTGGTTATAGATTCCGATGCTTCACTTCAGGTTTATTGTATCCCTCTGACCTTATTGACGATGAAACACAGAAATTGCATCGGAATGAAATACAAAAGGCACAATGTCGACTTAAGTACAAGATTACTGACTCTTCTTACTGTCTATGTTTGAACCATTCCTGTGACACTAGTTATAGTTTCCGATGCTTCACTCCAGGTTTCCTGTATCCCTTGGGACTTCTTATTGACGATGAAACACAGAAATTGCATCGGAATTAAATAGAAAATGCACAATGCCGACTTAAGTACAAGAAGACGGACTCTTCTTTCTGACTATGTTTTGAACCATTCCTGTGACACTAGTTATAGTTTCCGATGCTCACTTCAGGTTTACTGTATCCCTTGGACCTTCTTATTGACGATGAAACACAGAAATTGTATCGGAATTAAATACAAAAGGCACAATGTCGAATTAAGTACAAGAAGACTAACTCTTCTTACTGTCTATGTTTTGAATCATTCCTGCGACACTAATTATAGATTCCGATGCTTCACTCCAGGTTTACTGTATCCCTTTGACCTTCTTATTGACGATGAAACACAGAAATTGCATCAGAATCAGGTACAAAATGCACAATGCCGACTTAAGGACATGAAGACTGACTCTTTTTACTGACTATGTTTTGAACCATTCCTGTGACACTAGTGAGAGATTCGGATGCTTCACTTATGGTTTACTGTATCCCTCTGACCTTCTTGTTGACGATGAAACACAGAAATTGTATCGGAATTAAATACAAAAGGCACAATGCCGAATCAAGTACAAGAAGACTAACTCTTCTTACTGTCTATGTTTTGAATCATTCCTGCGACACTAATTATAGATTCCGATGCTTCACTCCAGGTTTACTGTATCCCTTGGACCTTCTTATTGACGATGAAACCCAGAAATTGCATCGGAATCAGGTACAAACAGCACAATGCCGACTTAAGGACATCAAGACTGACTCTTCGTACTGACTATGTTTGGAACCATTCCTGTGACACTAGCTATAGATTCCGATGCTTCGCTTCAGGTCTACTGTAACCCTCTGACCTTCCTATTGACAATGAAACACAGAAATTGCATCGGAATTAGATACAAAAGGCACAATGCCGACTTAAGTACTTGAAGACTGACTCTTCTTACTGTCTATGCTTTGAAATATTCCATTGACACTAGTTATAGATTCCGATGCTTCACTCCAGGTTTACTGCATCCCTTGGACCATCTTATTGACGATGAAACACAGAAATTGCATCGGAATTAAATACAAAAGGCACAATGCCGACTTAAGTACAAGAAGACTGACTCTTCTTACTGACTATGGTATGAACCATTCCTGTGAAACTAGTTATAGATTCCGATGCTTCACCTCAGGTTTACTGTATCCCTTGGACATTCTTATTGACGATGAAACACAGATATTGCATCGGAATTAAATACAAAAGGCAAAATGCCGACTTAAGTACACGAAGACTGACACTTTTTACTGTCTATGTTTTGAACCATTCCTGTGACACTAGTTATAGATTCCGATGCTACACTCCAGGTTTACTGTATCCCTTGGACCTTCTTACTGACGATGAAACACAGAAATTGGATCGGAATTAATTACAAAAGGCACAAAGCGGACTTAAGGGCAAGAAGACTGACTCTTCTTACTAACTATGTTTTGAACCTTTCCTGTGACACTAGTTATAGATTCCGATGCTTCACTTCAGGTTTATTGTATACCTCTGACCTTCTTATTGACGATGAAACACAGAAATTGCATCGGAATTAAATACAAAAGGCACAATGCCGACTTAAGTACAAGAAGACTGACTCTTCCTACTGTCTATGTTTTGAACCATTCATGTGACACTAGTTATAGATTCCGATTCTTCACTTCAGGTGGACTGTATCCCTTGGATCTTCTTATTGACGATGAAACACAGAAATTGCATCGGAATTAAATACAAATGCACAAAGCCGAATTAATTACATGAAGACCGACTCTCCCTACTGACTATGTTTTGAACCATTCCTGTGACTCTAGTTATAGATTCCGATGCTTCACTTGAGGTTTACTGTATCCCTTGGACCTTCTTATTGACGATGAAACACAGAAATTGCATCGGAATTAAATACAAAAGGCACAATGCCGACTTATGTACAAGAAGACTAACTCTTCTTACTGTCTATGTTTTGAACCATTCCTGCGACACTAGTTATAGATTCCGATGCTTCACTCCAGGTTTACTGTATCCCTTGGACCTTCTTATTGACGATTAAACACAAAAATTGCATCGGAATCAAATACAAAACGCACAATGCCGACTTAAGGACATGAAGACTAACTCTTCGTACTGACTATGTTTAGAACCATTCCTGTGACACTAGCTATAGATTACGATGCTTCACTTCAGGTTTACTGTATCCCTCTTACCTTCTTATTGACGATGAAACACAGAAATTGCATCGGAATTAGATACAAAAGGCACAATTCCGACTTAAGTACAAGAAGACTGACTCTTCTTACTCTCTATGTTTTGAACCATTCCGATGCTTCACTCCAGGTTTACTGTATCCCTTTGGACCTTGTTATTGACGATGAAACACAGAAATTGCATCGGAATTAAATACAAAAGGCACAATGCCGACTTAAGTACAAGAAGAATGACTCTTCTTACTGACTATGGTTTGAACCATTCCTGTGACACTAGCCATAGATTCCGATGCTTCACCTCAGGTTTACTGTATCCCTTGGACATTCTTATTGACGATGAATCACATAAAATTGCATCAGAATTAATTACTAAAGGCACAATGCCAACTTAAGTACAAGAAGACTGACTCTTCTTACTGTCTATGTTTTGAACCATTACTATGACATTAGTTATAGATTCCGATGCTTCACTTGAGGTTTACTGTATCCCTTGGACCTTCTTATTGACGATGAAACACAGAAATTGCATCGGAATGAAATACAAAAGGCACAATGCCGACTTATGTACAAGAAGACTAACTCTTCTTACTGTGTATGTTTTGAACCATTCCTGTGACACTAGTTATAGATTCCGATGCTACACTCAAGGTTTACTGTATCCCTTGAACCTTCTTATTGACGATGAAGCACAGATATTGGATCGGAATTAATTACAAAAGGCACAATGCAGACTTAAGGACAAGAAGACTGACTCTTCTTACTGACCATGGTTTGAACCATTCCTGTGACACTAGTTATAGATTCCGATACCTCACTTCAGGTTTACTGTATCTCTTGGACCTTGTTATTGACGATGAAACACTGAAATTGCATCGGAATTAAATACAAAAGGCACAATGCGACTTAAGTACAAGAAGACTGACTCTTCCTACTGTCTATGTTTTGAAAAATTCCTGTGACACTAGTTTCAGATTCCGACGCTTCACTTCAGGTTAACTGTATCCCTCTGACCTTCTTATTGACGATGAAACACAGAAATTGCATCGGAATTAAATACAAAAAGCACAATGCCGACTTAAGTACGAAAAGACTGACTCTTCCTACTGTCTATGTTTTGAACCATTTCTGTGACACTAGTTATAGAGTCCGATGCTTCACTTCAGGTTTACTGTATCCCTTGGACATTCTTATTGACGATGAATCACATAAAATTGCATCAGAATTAATTACTAAAGGCACAATGCCAACTTAAGTACAAGAAGACTGACTCTTCTTACTGTCTATGTTTTGAACCATTACTGAGACACTAGTTATAGATTCCGATGCTTCACTTCAGGTTTACTGTATCCCTTGGACCTTCTTATTGACGATGAGACACAGAAATTGCAACGGAATTAAATAGAAAATGCACAATGCCGACTTAAGTACAAGAAGGCTGACTCTTCTTACTGACCATGATTTGAACCATTCCTGTGACACTAGTTATAGATTCTGATGCCTCACTTCAGGTTTACTGTATATCTTGGACCTTGTTATTGACGATGAAACACAGAAATTGCATCGGAATTAAATACAAAAGGCACAATGCGACTTAAGTACAAGAAGACTGACTCTTCCTACTGTCTATGATTTGTACCATTCCTGTGACACTAATTTCGGATTCCGATGCTTCACTTCAGGTTAACTGTATCCCTCTGACCTTCTTATTGACGATGAAACACAGAAATTGCATCGGAATTAAATACAAAAAGCACAATGCCGACTTATGTACAAGAAGACTTACTCTTCCCACTGTCTATTTGAACCATTCCTGTGACACTAGTTATAGATTCCGATGCTTCACTTCAGGTTTACTGTTTCCCTTGGACCTTCTTATTGACGATGAAACACAGAAATTGCATCGGAATTAAATACAAAAGGCACAATGCCGACTTATGTACAAGAACGCTGACTCTTCCTACTGTCTATGTTTTGAACCATTTCTGTGACACTAGTTATAGAGTCCGATGCTTCACTTCAGGTTTACTGTATCGCTTGGACATTCTTATTGACGGTGAATCACAGAAATTGCATCGGAATTAAATACAAAAGGCACAATGCCGACTTAAGTACAAGAAGACTAACTCTTCTTACTGTCTATGCTTTGAACCATTCCTGTGACACTAGTTTCGGATTCCGATGCTACACTTCAGGTTAACTGTATCCCTCTGACCTTCTTATTGACGATGAAACACAGAAATTGCATCGGAATCAGGTACAAAATGCACAATGCCGACTTAAGGACATGAAGACTGACTCTTTTTACTGACTATGTTTTGAACAATTCCTGTGACACTAGTTAGAGATTCGGATGCTTCACTTATGGTTTACTGTATCCCTCTGACCTTCTTGTTGACGATGAAACACAGAAATTGTATCGGAATTAAATACAAAAGGCACAATGCCGAATTAAGTACAAGAAGACTAACTCTTCTTACTGTCTATGATTTGAATCATTCCTGCGACACTAATTATAGATTCCGATGCTTCACTCCAGGTTTACTGTATCCCTTGGACCTTCTTATTGACGCTGAAACCCAGAAATTGCATCGGAATCAGGTACAAAATGCACAATGCCGACTTAAGGACATCAAGACTGACTCTTCGTACTGACTATGTTTGGAACCATTCCTGTGACACTAGCTATAGATTCCGATGCTTCACTTCAGGTCTACTGTAACCCTCTGACCTTCCTATTGACAATGAAACACAGAAATTGCATCGGAATTAGATACAAAAGGCACAATGCCGACTTAAGTACATGAAGACTGACTCTTCTTACTGTCTATGCTTTGAAATATTCCATTGTCACTAGTTATAGATTCCGATGCTTCACTCCAGGTTTACTGCATCCCTTGGACCATCTTATTGACGATGAAACACAGAAATTGCATCGGAATTAAATACAAAAGGCACAATGCGGACTTAAGTACAAGAAGACTGACTCTTCTTACTGACTATGGTATGAACCATTCCTGTGAAACTAGTTTTAGATTCCGATGCTTCACCTCAGGTTTACTGAATCCCTTGGACATTCTTATTGACGATGAAACACAGATATTGCATCGGAATTAAATACAAAATGCACAATGCCGACTTAAGGACATCAAGACTGACTCTTCGTACTGACTATGTTTGGAACCATTCCTGTGACACTAGCTATAGATTCCGATGCTTCACTTCAGGTCTACTGTAACCCTCTGACCTTCCTATTGACAATGAAACACAGATATTGCATCGGAATTAAATACAAAAGGCACAATGCCGACTTAAGTACACGAAGACTGACTCTTTTTACTGTCTATGTTTTGAACCATTCCTGTGACACTAGTAATAGATTCCGATGCTACACTCCAGGTTTACTGTATCCCTTGGACCTTCTTATTGACGATTAAACACAAAAATTGCATCGGAATCAAATACAAAACGCACAATGCCGACTTAAGGACATGAAGACTAACTCTTCGTACTGACTATGTTTAGAACCATTCCTGTGACACTAGCTATAGATTCCGATGCTTCACTTCAGGTTTACTGTATCCCTCTTACCTTCTTATTGACGATGAAACACAGAAATTGCATCGGAATTAGATACAAAAGGCACAATTCCGACTTAAGTACAAGAAGACTGACTCTTCTTACTGTCTATGTTTTGAACCATTCCGATGCTTCACTCCAGGTTTACTGTATCCCTTTGGACCTTGTTATTGACGATGAAACACAGAAATTGCATCGGAATTAAATACAAAAGGCACAATGCCGACTTAAGTACAAGAAGAATGACTCTTCTTACTGACTATGGTTTGAACCATTCCTGTGACACTAGTCATAGATTCTGATGCTTCACCTCAGGTTTACTGTATCCCTTGGACATTCTTATTGACGATGAATCACATAAAATTGCATCAGAATTAATTACTAAAGGCACAATGCCAACTTAAGTACAAGAAGGCTGACTCTTCTTACTGTCTATGTTTTGAACCATTACTGTGACACTAGTTATAGATTCCGATGCTTCACTTCAGGTTTACTGTATCCCTTGGACCTTCTTATTGACGATGAGACACAGAAATTGCATCGGAATTAAATAGAAAATGCACAATGCCGACTTAAGTACAAGAAGGCTGACTCTTCTTACTGACCATGTTTTGAACCATTCCTGTGACACTAGTTATAGATTCTGATGCCTCACTTCAGGTTTACTGTATCTCTTGGACCTTGATATTGACGATGAAACACAGAAATTGCATCGGAATTAAATACAAAAGGCACAATGCGACTTAAGTACAAGAAGACTGACTCTTCCTACTGTCTATGATTTGAACCATTCCTGTGACACTAGTTTCGGATTCCGATGCTTCACTTCAGGTTAACTGTATCCCTCTGACCTTCTTATTGACGATGAAACACAGAAATTGCATCGGAATTAAATACAAAAAGCACAATGCCGACTTATGTACAAGAAGACTGACTCTTCCCACTGTCTATTTGAACCATTCCTGTGACACTAGTTATAGATTCCGATGCTTCACTTCAGGTTTACTGTTTCCCTAGGACCTTCTTATTGACGATGAAACACAGAAATTGCATCGGAATTAAATACAAAAGGCACAATGCCGACTTATGTACAAGAAGGCTGACTCTTCCTACTGTCTATGTTTTGAACCATTTCTGTGACACTAGTTATAGAGTCCGATGCTTCACTTCAGGTTTACTGTATCGCTTGCACATTCTTATTGACGGTGAATCACAGAAATTGCATCGGAATTAAATACAAAAGGCACAATGCCGACTTAAGTACATGAAGACTGTCTCTTCTTACTGACTATGTTTTGAACCATTCCTGTGACACTAGTTATAGATTCCGATGCTTCACTTCAGGTTTACTGTTTGCCTTGGACCTTCTTATTGACAATGAAAAACTGAAATAGCATCGGAGTTTATTTCAAAAGGCAAAATGCCGACTTAAGTACATGAAGACTGACTCTTCTTACTGTCTGTATTTTGAACCATTCCTGCGACACTTGTTATAGATTCCGATGCTACACTCCAGGTTTACTATATCCCTTGGACCATCTTATTGACGATGAACCACACAAATTGCATTGGAATGAAATACAAAAGGCACAATGCCGACTTAAGGACAAGATGACTGACTCTTCTTACTGACTTTGTTTTGAACCTCTCCTGTGACACTGGTTATAAATTCCGATGCTTCACTTCAGGTTTATTGTATCCCTCTGGACTTCTTATTGACGATGAAACACAGAAATTGCATCGGAATGAAATACAAAAGGCACAATGTCGACTTAAGTACAAGAAGACTGACTCTTCTTACTGTCTATGTTTGAACCATTCCTGTGACACTAGTTATAGTTTCCGATGCTTCACTCCAGGTTTCCTGTATCCCTTGGGACTTCTTATTGACGATGAAACACAGAAATTGCATCGGAATTAAATAGAAAATGCACAATGCCGACTTAAGTACAAGAAGACTGACTCTTCTTACTGACTATGTTTTGAACCATTCCAGTGACACTAGTTATAGATTCCGATGCTTCACTTCAGGTTTACTGTATACCTTGGACCTTCTTATTGACGATGAAACACAGTAATTGCATCGGAAATAAATAAAAAAGGCTCAATGGCGACTTAAGGACAAGAAGACTGACTCTTCCTACTGTCTATCTTTTCAACCACTCCTATGACACTAGTTTTGGATTCTGATGCTTCACTTCAGGTTTACTGTATCCCTCTGACCTTCATATTGACGATGAAACACAGAAATTGCATCGGAATTAAATACAAAAGGCACAGTGACGACTTAAGTACAAGATGACTGACTGTTCCTACTGTCTTTGTTTTGAACAATTCCTGTGACACTAGTTATAGATTCCGATGCTTCACTCCAGGTTTACTGTATCCCTTGTGCCTTGTTATTGACGATGAAACACATAATTTGCATCGGAAGTAAATACAAAAGGCACAATGCTGACTTAGTACAAGAAGACTGAATCTTCTTACTGACAATGATTTGAACCATTCCTGTGACACTAGTTATAGATTCCGATGCTTCACTTCAGGTTTACTGTATCCCTTGGACCTTCTTATTGACGATGAAACACAGAAATTGCATCGGAATTAAATAGAAAAAGGCACAATGCCGACTTAAGTACAAGAAGACTGACTCTTCTTACTGTCCATGTTTTGAACCATTCATGTGACACTAGTTATAGATTCCGATGCTTCACTTCAGGTTTACTGTATCAATTGGATCTTCTTATTGACGATGAAACACAGAAATTGCATCGGAATTAAATACAAAAGGCACAATGCCGACTTAATAACATGAAGGCCGACTCTCTCGACTTACTATGTTTTGAACCATTCCTGTGACACTAGTTATAGATTCCGATGCTTCACTTGAGGTTTACTGTATCCCTTGGACATTCTTATTGACGATGAAACACAGAAATTGAATCGGAATTAAATACAAAAGGCACAATGCCGACTTAAGTACAAGAAGACTGACTCTTCTTACTGACTATGTTTTGAACCATTCATGTGACACTAGTTATAGATTCCGATGCCTCACTTCAGGTTTACTGTATCTTTTGGACCTTGTTATTGACGATGAAACACAGAAATTGCATCGGAATTAAATACAAAAGGCGCAATGCGACATAGGTACAAGAAGACTGACTCTTCCTACTGTCTATGTTTTCAACCATTCCTGTGACACTAGTTTCGGATTCCGATGCTTCACTTCAGGTTAACTGTATCACTCTGACCTTCTTATTGACGATGAAACACAGAAATTGCATCGGAATTAAATACAAAAGGCACAATGCCGACTTAAGTACAAGAAGACTGACTCTTCCCACTGACTATTTGAACCATTCCCGTGACACTAGTTATAGATTCCGATGCTTCACTTCAGGTTTACAGTTTCCGTTGGCCCTTCTTATTGACGATGAAACACAGAAATTGCATCAGAATTAAATACAAAAGGCACAATGCCGACTTAAGTACAAGAAGACTGACTCGTCCTACTGTCTATGTTTTGAACCATTTCTGTGACACTAGTTATAGAGTCCGATGCTTCACTTCAGGTTTACTGTATCCCTTGGACATTCTTATTGACGAGAAATCACAGAAATAGCATCGGAATTATATACAAAAGGCACAATGCCGCCATAAATACAAGAAGACTGACTCTTCTTACTGTCTATGTTTTGAACCATTTTGTGACACTAGTTATAGATTCCGATGCTTCACTCCATGTTTACTGTATCCCTTGGACATTCTTATTGACGATGAGACACAGAAATTGCATCGGAATTAAATACAAAAGGCACAATGCCGACTTAAGTACATGAAGACTGTCTCTTCTTACTGACTATGTTTTGAACCATTCCTGTGACACTAGTTATAGATTCCAATGCTTCACTTCACGTTTACTGTATCCCTTGGACCTTCTTATTGACGATGAAAAACATAAATTGCATCGGAGTTTATTACAAAAGGCAAAATGCCGACTTAAGTACATGAAGACTGACTCTTCTTACAGTCTATATTTTGAACCACTCCTGTGACACTAGTTATAGATCCCGATGCTACACTCCAGGTTTACTGTATCCCTTGGACCATCTTATTGACGATGAAACACACAAATTGCATTGGAATTAAATACAAAAGGCACAATGCCGACTTAAGGACAAGAAGACTGACTCTTCCTACTGACATTGCTTTGAACCATTCCTGTGACACTAGTTATAGATTCCGATGTTTCACTTCAGGTTTATTGTATCCCTCTGACCTTCTTATTGACGATGAAACACAGAAATTGCATCGGAATTAAATAGAAAAGGCACAATGTCGACTTAAGTACAAGAAGACTGACTCTTCTTAATGTCTATGATTTGAACTATTCCTGTGACACTAGTTATAGGTTCCGATGCTTCACTCCAGGTTTAGTGTATCCCATGGACCTTCTTATTGACGGTGAAACACAGAAATTGCATCGGAATTAAATAGAAAATGCACAATGCCGTCTTAAGTACAAGAAGACTGACTCTTCTTACTGACTATGCTTTGAACCATTCCAGTGACACTAGTTATAGATTCCGATGCTTCACTTCAGGTTTACTGTATACCTTGGACCTTCTTATTGACGATGATACACAGAAATTGCATCGGAATTAAATACAAAAAGCACAATGGCGACTTAAGGACAAGAAGACTGACTCTTCCTACTGTCTATGATTTGAACCATTCCTGTGACACTAGTTTTGGATTCTGATGCTTCACTTCAGGTTTACTGTATACCTCTGACCTTCGTATTGACGATGAAACACAGAAATTTCATCGGAATTAAATACAAAAGGCACAATGACGACTTAAGTACAAGATGACTTACTCTACCTACTGTCTATGTTTTGAACCATTCCTGTGACACTAGTTATAGATTCCGATGCTTCAGTCCAGGTTTACTGTATCTCTTGGGCCTTCTTATTGACGATGAAACACAGAAATTGCATCGGAATTAAATACAAAAGGCACAATGCCGACTTAGTACAAGAGGCTTGACTCTTCTTACTGACAATGATTTGAACCATTCCTGTGACACTAGTTATTGATTCCGATGCTTCACTTCAGATTTACTGTATCTCTTGGCCCTTCTTATTGACGATGAAACACAGATATTGTATCGGAATTAAATACAAAAGGCACAATGCCGAATTAAGTACAAGATGAGTGACTCTTCCTACTGTCTATGTTTTGAACCATTCCTGTGACACTAGTTATAGATTCCGATGCTTCACTTGAGGTTTACTGTATCCCTTGGACCTTCTTATTGACGATGAAACACAGAAATTGCATCGGAATTAAATACATAAGGCACAATGCGGATTTAAGTACAAGAATACTGACTCTTCTTACTGACTATGATTTAAACCATTCCTGTGACACTAGTTATAGATTCCAATGCTTCACTTCAGGTTTACTGTATCCCTTGGACCTTCTTATTGACGATGAAAAACAAAAATTGCATCGGAAAAATAGAAAAGGCACAATGCCGACTTAAGTACATGAAGACTGACACTTCTTACTGTCCATGTTTTGAACCATTCATGGGACACTAGTTATACATTCCGATGCATCACTTCAGGTTTACTGTATCCCTTGGATCTTCTTATTGACGAAGAAACACAGAAATTGCATCGGAATTAAATACAAAAGGCACAATGCCGACTTAAGTACAAGATGACTGACCCTTCTTACTGACTATGTTTTGAACCATTTCCGTGACACTAGTTATAGATTCCGATGCCTCACTTCAGGTTTACTGTATCTCTTGGACCTTGTTACTGACGATGAAACACAGAAATTGCATCGGAATTAAATACAAAAGGCACAATGCGACTTAGGTACAAGAAGACTGACTCTTCCTACTGTCTATGTTTTGAACCATTCCTGTGACACTAGTTTCGGATTCCGATGCTTCACTTCAGGTTAACTGTATCCCTCTGACCTTCTTATTGACGATGAAACACAGAAATTGCATCGGAATTAAATACAAAAGGCACAATGCCGACTTAAGTACAAGAAGACTGACTCTTCCCGCTGTCTATTTGAACGATTCCTGTGACACTAGTTATAGATTCAGATGCTTCACTTTAGGTTTACTGTTTCCCTTGGCCCTTCTTATTGACGATGAAACACAGAAATTGCATCAGAATTAAATACAAAAGGCACAATGCCGATTTAAGTACAAGAAGACTGACTCTTCTTACTGTCTATGTTTTGAACCATTACTATGACACTAGTTAAAGATTCCGATGCTACACTCCAGGTGTACTGTTTCCCTTGGACCATCTTATTGACGATGAAACACACAAATTGCATTGGAATTAAATACAAAGGGCACAATGCCGACATAAGGTCAAGAAGACTGACTCTACTTACTGACTTTGCTTTGAACCATTCCTGTGACACTAGTTATAGGTTCCGATGCTTCACTTCAGGTTTATTGTATCGGCCTGACCTTCTTATTGACGATGAAACATAGAAATTGTATCGGAATTAAATACAAAAGGCACAATGCCGAATTAAGTACAAGATGACTGACTCTTCCTACTGTCTATGTTTTGAACCATTTCCGTGACACTAGTTATAGATTCCGATGCTTCACTTCAGGTTTACTGTATACCTTGGACCTTCTTATTGACGCTGAAACACAGAAATTGCATCGGAATTAAATAGAAAAGGCACAATGCCGACTAAAGTACAAGAAGACTGACTCTTCTTACTGTCTATGTTTTGAACCATTCATGTGACACTAGTTAAAGATTCCGATGCTTCACTTCAGGTTTACTGTATCCCTTGGATCTTCTTATTGACGATGAAACACAGAAATTGCATCGGAATTAAATACAAAAGGCACAATGCCGACTAAATAACATGAAGACCGACTCCCCCGACTGACTATGTTTTGAACCATTCCTGTGACACTACTTATAGATTCCGATGCTTCACTTGAGGTTTACTGTATCCCTTGGACCTTGTTATTGACGATGAAACACAGAAATTGTATCGGAATTAAATACAAAAGGCAAAATGCCGAATTAAGTACAAGAAGACTAAGTCTTCTTACTGTCTATGTTTTGAACCATTCCTGCGATGCTAGTTATAGATTCCGATGCTTCACTCCAGGTTTACTGTATCCCTTGGACCTTCCTATTGGCGACGAAACACAGAATTTGCATCGGAATCAAATACAAAAGGCACAATGCCGATTTAAGGACATGAGGACTGACTCTTCGTACTGACTATGTTTTGAACCATTCCTGTGACACTATCTATAGATTCCGATGCTTCACTTTAGGTTCACTGTATCCCTTGGACCTTCTTAATGACGATGAAACACAGAAATTAAATCGGAATTAATTACAAAAGGCAAAATGCCGACTTATGTACACGAAGACTGGCTCTTCTTACTGTCTATGTTTTGAACCATTCCTGTGACACTAGTTATAGATTCCGATGCAACACTCCAGGTTACTGTATCCCTTGGACCTTCTTATTGACGATGAAACACAGAAATTAAATCGGAATTAATTACAAAAGGCACAATGCCGACTTAAGGACAAGAAGACTGACTCTTTTTACTGACTTTGTTGTGAACCATTCCTGTGACACTAGTTATAGATTCCGATGCTTCACTCCAGGTTTACTGTATCCCTTGGACCTTCTTTTTGACGATGAAATACAGAAATTGCATCGGAATTAAATACAAAAGTCACAATGCCGACTTAAGTACATGAAGACTGTCTCTTCTTACTGACTATGTTTTGAACCATTCCTGTGACACTAGTTATAGAGTCCGATGCTTCACTTCAGGTTTACTGTATCCCTTGGATATTCTTATTGACGATGAATCACAGAAATTGCATCGGAATTAAATACAAAAGGCACAATGCCGACTTAAGTACATGAAGACTGTCTCTTTTCACTGACTATGTTTTGAACCATTCCTGTGACACTAGTTATAGATTCCGATGCTTCACTTCAGGTTTACTGTATACCTTGGACCTTCTTATTGACGCTGAAACACAGAAATTGCATCGGAATAAAATAGAAAAGGCACAATGCCGACTAAAGTACAAGAAGACTGACTCTTCTTACTGTCTATGTTTTGAACCATTCATGTGACACTAGTTAAAGATTCCGATGCTTCACTTCAGGTTTACTGTATCCCTTGGATCTTCTTATTGACGATGAAACACAGAAATTGCATCGGAATTAAATACAAAAGGCACAATGCCGACTTAATAACATGAAGACCGACTCTCCCGACTGACTATGTTTTGAACCATTCCTGTGACACTACTTATAGATTCCGATGCTTCACTTGAGGTTTACAGTATCCCTTGGACCTTCTTATTGACGATGAAACACAGAAATTGTATCGGAATTAAATACAAAAGGCAAAATGCCGAATTAAGTACAAGAAGACTAAGTCTTCTTACTGTCTATGTTTTGAACCATTCCTGCGATGCTAGTTATAGATTCCGATGCTTTACTCCAGGTTTACTGTATCCCTTGGACCTTCCTATTGACGATGAAACACAGAATTTGCATCGGAATCAAATACAAAAGGCACAATGCCGATTTAAGGACATGAGGACTGACTCTTCGTACTGACTATGTTTTGAATCATTCCTGTGACACTATCTATAGATTCCGATGCTTCACTTTAGGTTCACTGTATCCCTCTGACCTTCTTATTGACGATGAAACACAGAAATTGCATCGGAATTAGATACAAAAAGCACAATGCCGCCTTAAGTACAAGAAGACTGACTCTTCTCACTGTCTACGTTTTGAACCATTCCATTGATTCTAGTTATAGATTCCGATGCTTCACTCCAGGTTTACTGTATCCCTTGGACCTTGTTATTGACGATGAAACACAGAAATTGCATCGGAATTAAATACAAAAGGCACAATGCCGACTTAAGTACAAGAAGACTGACTCTTCTTACTGACTATGGTTTGAACCATTCCTGTGACACTAGTTATAGATTCCGATGCTTCACCTCAGGTTTGCTGTATCCCTTGGGCATTCTTATTGACGATGAAACACGGAAATTGCATCGGAATTAAATACAAAAGGAAAATTCCGACTTATGTACACGAAGACTGACTCTTCTTACTGTCTATGTTTTGAATCATTCCTGTGACACTAGTTATAGATTCCGATGCAACACTCCAGGTTTACTGTATCCCTTGGACCTTCTTATTGACGATGAAACACAGAAATTAAATCGGAATTAATTACAAAAGGCACAATGCCGACTTAAGGACAAGAAGACTGACTCTTCTTACTGACTTTGTTTTGAACCATTCCTGTGACACTAGTTATAGACTCCGATGCTTCACTCCAGGTTTACTGTATCCCTTGGACCTTCTTATTGACGATGAAATACAGAAATTGCATCGGAATTAAATACAAAAGTCACAATGCCGACTTAAGTACATGAAGACTGTCTCTTCTTACTGACTATATTTTGAACCATTCCTGTGACACTAGTTATAGTTTCCGATGCTACACTCCAGGTGTACTGTATCCCTTGGACCATCTTATTGACGATGAAACACACAAATTGCATTGGAATTAAATACAAAAGGCACAATGCCGACTTAAGGTCAAGAAGACTGACTCTTCTTACTGACTTTGTTTTGAACCATTCCTGTGACACTAGTTATAGATTCCGATGCTTCACTTCAGAATTATTGTATCCCTCTGACCTTCTTATTGACGATGAAACATAGAAATTTTATCGGAATTAAATACAAAAGGCACAATGCCGAATTAAGTACAAGATGACTGACTCTTCCTACTGTCTATGTTTTGTACCATTCCTGTGACACTAGTTATAGATTCCGATGCTTCACTTGAAGTTTACTGTATTCCTTGGACCTTGTTATTGACGATGAAACACAGAAATTGCATCAGAATTAAATACAAAAGGCACAATGCCGAATTAAGTACAAGAAGACTGACTCTTCCTACTGTCTATGTTTTGAACCATTTCTGTGACACTAGTTATAGAGTCCGATGCTTCACTTCAGGTTTACTGTATCCCTTGGACATTCTTATTGACGATGAATCACAGTAATTGCATCGGAATTAAATACAAAAGGCACAATGCCGACTTAAGTACAAGAAGACTGACTCTTCTTACTGTCTATGTTTTGAACCATTACTGTGACACTAGTTATAGATTCCGATGCTTCACTCCAGGTTTACTGTATCCCTTGGACCTTCTTATTACGATGAGACACTGAAATTGCATCGGAATTAAATACAAAAGTCACAATGCCGACTTAAGTACATGAAGACTGTCTCTTTTCACTGACTATGTTTTGAACCATTCCTGTGACACTAGTTATAGATTCCGATGCTTCACTTCAGGTTTACTGTATACCTTGGACCTTCTTATTGACGCTGAAACACAGAAATTGCATCGGAATAAAATAGAAAAGGCACAATGCCGACTTAAGTACAAGAAGACTGACTCTTCTTACTGTCTATGTTTTGAACCATTCATGTGACACTAGTTAAAGATTCCGATGCTTCACTTCAGGTTTACTGTATCCCTTGGATCTTCTTATTGACGATGAAACACAGAAATTGCATCGGAATTAAATACAAAAGGCACAATGCCGACTTAAGGACATGAAGACTGACTCTTCGTACTGACTATGTTTTGAACCATTCCTGTGAACCTAGCTATAGATTCCGATGCTTCACTTTAGGTTCACTGTATCCCTCTGTCCTTCTTATTGGCGATGAAACACAGAAATTGCATCGGAATTAGTTACAAAAAGCACAATGCCGACTTAAGTACAAGAAGATTGACTCTTCTCACTGTCTATGTTTTGAACCATTCCATTGATTCTAGTTATAGACTCCGATGCTTCACTCCAGGTTTACTGTATCCCTTGGACCTTCTTATTGACGATGAAAAACAGAAATTGCATCGGAGTTAATTACAAAAGGCAAAATGCCGACTTAAGTACATGAAGACTGACTCTTCTTACTGTCTATATTTCGAACCATTCCTGTGACACTAGTTATGGATTCCGATGCTACACTCCAGGTGTACTGTATCCCTTGGACCATCTTATTGACGATGAAACACACAAATTGCATTGGAATTAAATTCAAAAGGCACAATGCCGACTTAAGGTCAAGAAGACTGACTCTTCTTACTGACTTTGTTTTGAACCATTCCTGTGACACTAGTTATAGATTCCGATGCTTCACTTCAGGTTTATTGTATCCCTCTGACCTTCTTATTGACGATGAAACATAGAAATTGTATCGGAATTAAATACAAAAGGCACAACGCCTAATTAATTACAAGATGACTGACTCTTCCTACTGTCTATGTTTTGAACCATTCCTGTGACACTAGTTATAGATTCCGATGCTTCACTTGAGGTTTACTGTATCCCTTGGACTTTCTTATTGACGATGAAACACAGAAATTGCATCAGAATAAAATACAAAAGGCAAAATGCCGAATTAAGTACAAGAAGACTAAGTCTTCTTACTGTCTATGTTTTGAACCATTACTGCGACATTAGTTATAGATTCCGATGCTTCACTCCAGGTTTACTGTATCCCTTGGACCTTCCTATTGACGATGAAACACAGGAATTGCATCGGAATCAAATACAAAAGGCACAATGCCGACTTAAGGACATGAAGACTGGTTCTTCGTACTGACTATGCTTTGAACCATTCCTGTGACACTAGCTATAGATTCCGATGCTTCACTTTAGGTTCACTGTATCCCTCTGACCTTCTTATTGACGATGAAACACAGAAATTGCATCGGAATTAAATACAAAAGGCACAATGGCGACTTAAGTACAAGAAGACTGACTCTTCTTACTGACTATGGTTTGAACCATTCCTGTGATACTAGTTATGGATTCCGATGCTTCACCTCAGGTTTACTGTATCCCTTGGGCATTCTTATTGACGATGAAACACAGAAATTAAATCGGATTTAATTACAAAAGGCACAATGCCGACTTAAGGACAAGAAGACTGACTCTTCTTACTGACTTTGTTTTGAACCATTCCTGTGACACTAGCTATAGATTCCGATGCTTCACTTCATGTTTACTGTATCCCTCTGACCTTCTCATTGACGATGAAAAACAGAAATTGCATCGGAATTAGATAAAAAAGGCACAATGCCGAATTAAATACAAGATGACTGACACTTCCTACTGTCTATGTTTTGTACCATTCCTGTGACACTAGTTATAGATTCCGATGCTTCACTTGAGGTTTACTGTATCCCTTGGACCTTGTTATTGACGATGAAACACAGAAATTGCATCGGAATTAAATACAAAAGGCACAATGCCGACTTAAGTACAAGAAGACTGACTCTTCCTACTGTCTATGTTTTGAACCATTTCTGTGACACTAGTTATAGAGTCCGATGCTTCACTTCAGGTTTACTGTATCCCTTGGACATTCTTATTGACGATGAATCACAGAAATTGCATCGGAATTAAATACAAAAGGCACAATGCCGACTTAAGTACAAGAAGACTAACTCTTCTTACTGTCTATGTTTGAACCATTACCGTGACCCTAGTTATAGATTCTGATGCTTCACTCCAGGTTTACTGTATCCCTTGGACCTTCTTATAAACGATGAAACACAGAAATTGCATCAGAATTAAATACAAAAGGCACAATGCCGAATTCAGTACAAGAAGACTGACTCTTCCTACTGTCTATGTTTTGAAACATTTCTGTGACACTAGTTATAGAGTCCGATGCTTCACTTCAGGTTTACTGTATCCCTTGGACATTCTTATTGACGATGAATCACAGAAATTGCATCGGAATTAAATACAAAAGGCACAATGCCGACTTAAGTACAAGAAGACTGACTCTTCTTACTGTCTATGTTTTGAACCATTACTGTGACACTAGTTATAGATTCCGATGCTTCACTCCAGGTTTACTGTATCCCTTGGACCTTCTTATTGACGATGAGACACTGAAATTGCATCGGAATTAAATACAAAAGTCACAATGCCGACTTAAGTACATGAAGACTGTCTCTTTTCACTGACTATGTTTTGAACCATTCCTGTGACACTAGTTATAGATTCCGATGCTTCACTTCAGGTTTACTGTATACCTTGGACATTCTTATTGACGCTGAAACACAGAAATTGCATCGGAATAAAATAGAAAAGGCACAATGCCGACTTAAGTACAAGAAGACTGACTCCTCTTACTGTCTATGTTTTGAACCATTCATGTGACACTAGTTAAAGATTCCGATGCTTCACTTCAGGTTTACTGTATCCCTTGGATCTTCTTATTGACGATGAAACACAGAAATTGCATCGGAATTAAATACAAAAGGCACAATGCCGACTTAATAACATGAAGACCGACTCTCCCGACTGACTATGTTTTGAACCATTCCTGTGACACTACTTATAGATTCCGATGCTTCACTTGAGGTTTACTGTATCCCTTGGACCTTCTTATTGACGATGAAACACAGAAATTGTATCGGAATTAAATACAAAAGGCAAAATGCCGAATTAAGTACAAGAAGACTAAGTCTTCTTACTGTCTATGTTTTGAACCATTCCTGCGATCTAGTTATAGATTCCGATGCTTCACTCCAGGTTTACTGTATCCCTTGGACCTTCGTATTGATGATGAAACACAGAAATTGCATCGGAATCAAATACAAAAGGCACAATGCCGACTTAAGGACATGAAGACTGACTCTTCGTACTGACTATGTTTTGAACCATTCCTGTGACACTAGCTATAGATTCCGATGCTTCACTTTAGGTTCACTGTATCCCTCTGACCTTCTTATTGGCGATGAAACACAGAAATTGCATCGGAATTAGATACAAAAAGCACAATGCCGACTTAAGTACAAGAAGACTGACTCTTCTCACTGTCTATGTTTTGAATCATTCCATTGATTCTAGTTATAGACTCCGATGCTTCACTCCAGGTTTACTGTATCCCTTGGACCTTCTTATTGACGATGAAAAACAGAAATTGCATCGGAGTTAATTACAAAAGGCAAAATGCCGACTTAAGTATATGAAGACTGAGTCTTCTTACTGTCTATGTTTTGAACCATTCATGTGACACTAGTTAAAGATTCCGATGCTTCACTTCAGGTTTACTGTATCCCTTGGATCTTCTTATTGACGATGAAACACAGAAATTGCATCGGAATTAAATACAAAAGGCACAATGCCGACTTAATAACATGATGACCGACTCTCCCGACTGACTATGTTTTGAACCATTCCTGTGACACTACTTATAGATTCCGATGCTTCACTTGAGGTTTACTGTATCCCTTGGACCTTCTTATTGACGATGAGACACAGAAATTGTATCGGAATTAAATACAAAAGGCAAAATGCCGAATTAAGTACAAGAAGAATAAGTCTTCTTACTGTCTCTGTTTTGGGCCATTCCTGCGATACTAGTTATAGATTCCGATGCTTCACTCCAGGTTTACTGTATCCCTTGGACCTTCCTATTGACGATGAAACACAGAAATTGCATCGGAATCAAATACAAAAGGCACAATGCCGACTTAAGGACATGAAGACTGACTCTTCGTACTGACTATGTTTTGAACCATTCCTGTGAACCTAGCTATAGATTCCGATGCTTCACTTTAGGTTCACTGTATCCCTCTGTCCTTCTTGTTGGCGATGAAACACAGAAATTGCATCGGAATTAGTTACAAAAAGCACAATGCCGACTTAAGTACAAGAAGATTGACTCTTCTCACTGTCTATGTTTTGAACCATTCCATTGATTCTAGTTATAGACTCCGATGCTTCACTCCAGGTTTACTGTATCCCTTGGACCTTCTTATTGACGATGAAAAACAGAAATTGCATCGGAGTTAATTACAAAAGGCAAAATGCCGACTTAAGTACATGAAGACTGACTCTTCTTACTGTCTATATTTCGAACCATTCCTGTGACACTAGTTATGGATTCCGATGCTACACTCCAGGTGTACTGTATCCCTTGGACCATCTTATTGACGATGAAACACACAAATTGCATTGGAATTAAATTCAAAAGGCACAATGCCGACTTAAGGTCAAGAAGACTGACTCTTCTTACTGACTTTGTTTTGAACCATTCCTGTGACACTAGTTATAGATTCCGATGCTTCACTTCTGGTTTATTGTATCCCTCTGACATTCTTATTGACGATGAAACATAGAAATTGCATCGGAATTAGATACAAAAAGCACAATGCCGACTTAAGTACAAGAAGACTGACTCTTCTCACTGTCTATGTTTGAACCATTCCATTGATTCTAGTTATAGATTCCGATGCTTCACTCCAGGTTTACTGTATCCCTTGGAACTTGTTATTGACGATGAAACACAGAAATTGCATCGGAATTAAATACAAAAGGCACAATGGCGACTTAAGTACAAGAAGACTGACTCTTCTTACTGACTATGGTTTGAACCATTCCTGTGATACTAGTTATGGATTCCGATGCTTCACCTCAGGTTTACTGTATCCCTTGGGCATTCTTATTGACGATGAAACACAGAAATTAAATCGGATTTAATTACAAAAGGCACAATGCCGACTTAAGGACAAGAAGACTGACTCTTCTTACTGACTTTGTTTTGAACCATTCCTGTGACACTAGCTATTGATTCCGATGCTTCACTTCATGTTTACTGTATCCCTCTGACCTTCTCATTGACGATGAAAAACAGAAATTGCATCGGAATTAGATAAAAAAGGCACAATGCCGAATTAAATACAAGATGACTGACTCTTCCTACTGTCTATGTTTTGTACCATTCCTATGACACTAGTTATAGATTCCGATGCTTCACTTGAGGTTTACTGTATCCCTTGGACCTTGTTATTGACGATGAAACACAGAAATTGCATCGGAATTAAATACAAAAGGCACAATGCCGACTTAAGTACAAGAAGACCTACTCTTCCTACTGTCTATGTTTTGAACCATTTCTGTGACACTAGTTATAGAGTCCGATGCTTCACTTCAGGTTTACTGTATCCCTTGGACATTCTTATTGACGATGAATCACAGAAATTGCATCGGAATTAAATACAAAAGGCACAATGCCGACTTAAGTACAAGAAGACTGACTCTTCTTACTGTCTATGTTTGAACCATTACCGTGACACTAGTTATAGATTCTGATGCTTCACTCCAGGTTTACTGTATCCCTTGGACCTTCTTATAAACGATGAAACACAGAAATTGCATCAGAATTAAATACAAAAGGCACAATGCCGAATTCAGTACAAGAAGACTGACTCTTCCTACTGTCTATGTTTTGAAACATTTCTGTGACACTAGTTATAGAGTCCGATGCTTCACTTCAGGTTTACTGTATCCCTTGGACATTCTTATTGACGATGAATCACAGAAATTGCATCGGAATTAAATACAAAAGGCACAATGCCGACTTAAGTACAAGAAGACTGACTCTTCTTACTGTCTATGTTTTGAACCATTACTGTGACACTAGTTATAGATTCCGATGCTTCACTCCAGGTTTACTGTATCCCTTGGACCTTCTTAATGACGATGAGACACTGAAATTGCATCGGAATTAAATACATAAGTCACGATGCCGACTTAAGTACATGAAGACTGTCTCTTTTCACTGACTATGTTTTGAACCATTCCTGTGACACTAGTTATAGATTCCGATGCTTCACTTCAGGTTTACTGTATACCTTGGACATTCTTATTGACGCTGAAACACAGAAATTGCATCGGAATAAAATAGAAAAGGCACAATGCCGACTTAAGTACAAGAAGACTGACTCTTCTTACTGTCTATGTTTTGAACCATTCATGTGACACTAGTTAAAGATTCCGATGCTTCACTTCAGGTTTACTGTATCCCTTGGATCTTCTTATTGACGATGAAACACAGAAATTGCATCGGAATTAAATACAAAAGGCACAATGCCGACTTAATAACATGAAGACCGACTCTCACGACTGACTATGTTTGAACCATTCCTGTGACACTACTTATAGATTCCGATGCTTCACTTGAGGTTTACTGTATCCCTTGGACCTTCTTATTGACGATGAAACACAGAAATTGTATCGGAATTAAATACAAAAGGCAAAATGCCGAATTAAGTACAAGAAGACTAAGTCTTCTTACTGTCTATGTTTTGAACCATTCCTGCGATACTAGTTATAGATTCCGATGCTTCACTCCAGGTTTACTGTATCCCTTGAACCTTCGTATTGACGATGAAACACAGAAATTGCATCGGAATCAAATACAAAAGGCACAATGCCGACTTAAGTACATGAAGACTGACTCTTCGTACTGACTATGTTTTGAACCATTCCTGTGACACTAGCTATAGATTCCGATGCTTCACTTTAGGTTCACTGTATCCCTCTGACCTTCTTATTGGCGATGAAACACAGAAATTGCATCGGAATTAGATACAAAAAGCACAATGCCGACTTAAGTACAAGAAGACTGACTCTTCTCACTGTCTATGTTTTGAATCATTCCATTGATTCTAGTTATAGACTCCGATGCTTCACTCCAGGTTTACTGTATCCCTTGGACCTTCTTATTGACGATGAAAAACAGAAATTGCATCGGAGTTAATTACAAAAGGCAAAATGCCGACTTAAGTACATGAAGACTGACTCTTCTTACTGTCTATATTTTGAACCATTCCTGTGACACTAGTTATGGATTCCGATGCTACACTCCAGGTGTACTATATCCCTTGGACCATCTTATTGACGATGAAACACACAAATTGCATTGGAATTAAATACAAAAGGCAAAATGCCGACTTAAGTACACGAAGACTGACTCTTCTTACTGTCTATGTTTTGAACCATTCCTGTGATACTAGTTATAGATTCCGATGCAACACTCCAGGTTTACTGTATCCCTTGGACCTTCTTATTGACGATGAAACACAGAAATTAAATCGGATTTAATTACAAAAGGCACAATGCCGACTTAAGGACTAGAAGACTGACTCTTCTTACTGACTTTGTTTTGAACCATTCCTGTGACACTAGTTATAGATTCCGATGCTTCACTCCAGGTTAACTGTATCCCTTGGACCTTCTTATTGACGATGAAATACAGAAATTGCATCGGAATTAAATACAAAAGGCACAATGCCGAATTAAGTACAAGAAGACTAACTCTTCCTATTGTCTAAGTTTTGAAATATTCATGTGACACTAGTTATAGATTCCGATGCTTCACTTCAGGTTTACTGTATCCCTTGGATCTTCTTATTGACGATGAAACACAGAAATTGCATCGGAATTAAATACAAAAGGCACAATGCCGACTTAAGTACATGAAGACCGACTCTCCCTACTGACTATGTTTTGAACCATTCCTGTGACACTAGTTATAGATTCCGATGCTTCACTTGAGGTTTACTGTATCCCTCGGACCATCTTATTGACGATGAAACACAGAAATTGCATCGGAATTAAATACAAAAGGCACAATGCCGACTTAAGTACAAGAAGACTAACTCTTCTTACTGTCTATGTTTTGAACCATTCCTGCGACACTAGTTATAGATTCCGATGCTTCACTCCAGGTTTACTGTATGCCTTGGACCTTCGTATTGACGATGAAACACAGAAATTGCATCGGAATCAAATACAAAAGGCACAATGCCGACTTAAGGACATGAGGACTGACTCTTCGTACTGACTATGTTTAGAACCATTCCTGTGACACTAGCTATAGATTCCGATGCTTCACTTCATGTTTACTGTATCCCTCTGACCTTCTTATTGACGATGAAAAACAGAAATTGCATCGGAATTAGATAAAAAAGGCACAATGCCGACTTAAGTACAAGAAAACTGACTCTTCTTACTGTCTATGTTTTGAACCATTCCATTGACACTAGTTATAGATTCCGATGCTTCACTCCAGGTTTACTGTATCCCTTGGACATTGTTATTGACGATGAAACACAGAAATTGCAACGGAATTAAATACAAAAGGCACAATGCCGACTTAAGTACAAGAAGACCGACTCTCCCTACTAACTATGTTTTGAACCATTCCTGTGACACTAGTTATAGATTCCTATGCTTCACTTGAGGTCTACTGTATCCCTCGGACCTTCTTATTGACGATGAAACACAGAAATTGCATCGGAATTAAATACAAAAGGCACAATGCCGACTTAAGTACAAGAAGACTAACTCTTCTTACTGTCTATGTTTTGAACCATTCCTGCGACACTAGTTATAGATTCCGATGCTTCACTCCAGGTTTACTGTATCCCTTGGACATTGTTATTGACGATGAAACACAGAAATTGCAACGGAATTAAATACAAAAGGCACAATGCCGACTTAAGGACATGAAGACTGACTCTTCGTACTGACTATGTTTGGAACCATTCCTGTGACACTAGCTATAGATTCCGATGCTTCACTTCATGTTTACTGTATCCCTCTGACCTTCTTATTGACGATGAAAAACAGAAATTGCATCGGAATTAGATAAAAAATGCACAATGCCGACTTAAGTACATGAAGACTGACTCTTCTTACTGTCTATATTTTGAACCATTCCTGTGACACTAGTTATAGATTTCGATGCTACACTCCAGGTTTACTGTATCCCTTGGACCTTCTTAATGACGATGAAACACAGAAATTGCATCGGAATTAAATAGAAAATGCACAATGCCGACATAAGTACAAGAAGACTGACTCTTCTTACTCACTATGGCTTGAACCATTCCTGTGACACTAGTTCCGATGCTTCACCTGAGGTTTATTGTATCCCTCTGACCTTCTTATAGACGATGAAGCACAGAAATTGCATCGGAATTAAATAGAAAAGGCACAATGTCGACTTAAGTACAAGAAGACTGACTCTTCTTACTGTCTATGTTTTAGACCATTCCTGCGACACTAGTTATAGATTCCGATGCTTCACTCCAGGTTTACTGTATCCCTTGGACCTTCTTATTGACGATGAAACACAGAAATTGCATCGGAATTAAATACAAAAGGCACAATGCCGACTTAAGTACAAGAAGACTGACTCTTCCTACTGTCTATGTTTTGAACCATTTCTGTGACACTAGTTATAGAGTCCGATGCTTCACTTCAGGTTTACTGTATCCCTTGGACATTCTTATTGACGATGATTCAACGAAATTCCATCGGAATTAAATACAAAAGGCACAATGCCGACTTAAGTACAAGAAGACTGACTCTTCCTACGGTCTATGTTTTGAACCATTCATGTGACACTAGTTATAGATTCCGATGCTTCACTTCAGGTTTACTGTATCCCTTGGATCTTCTTATTGACGATGAAACACAGAAATTGCATCGGAATCAAATACAAAAGACACAATTCCGACTTAAGGACATGAAGACTGACTCTTCGTACTGACTATGTTTAGAACCATTCCTGAGACACTAGCTATAGATTCCGATGCTTCACTTCAGGTTTACTGTATCGCTTGGACATTCTTATTGACGATGAAACACAGAAATTGCATCGGAATTAAATACAAAAGGCAAAATGCCGACTTAATTACATGAAGACCGACTCTCCCTACTGACTATGTTTTGAACCATTCCTGTGACACTAGTTATAGATTCCGATGCTTCACTTGAGGTTTACTGTATCCCTCGGACCTTCTTATTGACGATGAAACACAGAAATTGCATCGGAATTAAATACAAAAAGCACAATGCCGACTTAAGTGCAAGAAGACTAACTCTTCTTACTGTCTATGTTTTGAACCATTCCTGCGACACTAGTTATAGATTCCGATGCTTCACTCCAGGTTTACTGTATGCCTTGGACCTTCGTATTGACGATGAAACACAGAAATTGCATCGGAATCAAATACAAAAGGCACAATGCCGACTTAAGGACATGAAGACTGAATCTTCGTACTGACTATGTTTAGAACCATTCCTGTGACACTAGCTATAGATTCCGATGCTTCACTTCATGTTTACTGTATCCCTCTGACCTTCTTATTGACGATGAAAAACAGAAATTGCATCGGAATTAGATAAAAAAGGCACAATGCCGACTTAAGTACAAGAAAACTGACTCTTCTTACTGTCTATGTTTTGAACCATTCCATTGAAACTAGTTATAGATTCCGATGCTTCACTCCAGGTTTACTGTATCCCTTGGACATTGTTATTCACGATGAAACACAGAAATTGCAACGGAATTAAATACAAAAGGCACAATGCCGACTTAAGTACAAGAAGACTGACTCTTCTTACTCACTATGGTTTGAACCATTCCTGTGACACTAGTTATAGATTCCGATGCTTCACCTGAGGTTTATTGTATCCCTCTGACCTTCTTATAGACGATGAAACACAGAAATTGCATCGGAATTAAATAGAAAAGGCACAATGTCGACTTAAGTACAAGAAGACTGACTCTTCTTACTGTCTATGTTTTAGACCGTTCCTGCGACACTAGTTATAGATTCCGATGCTTCACTCCAGGTTTACTGTATCCCTTGGACCTTCTTATTGACGATGAAACACAGAAATTGCATCGGAATTAAATACAAAAGGCACAATGCCGACTTAAGTACATGAAGACCGACTCTCCCTACTGACTATGTTTTGAACCATTCCTGTGACACTAGTTATAGATTCCTATGCTTCACTTGAGGTTTACTGTATCCCTCGGACCTTCTTATTGACGATGAAACACAGAAATTGCATCGGAATTAAATACAAAAGGCAGAATGCCGACTTAAGTACAAGAAGACTAACTCTTCTTACTGTCTATGTTTTGAACCATTCCTGCGGCACTAGTTATAGATCCCGATGCTTCACTTCATGTTTACTGTATCCCTCTGACCTTCTTATTGACGATGAAAAACAGAAATTGCATCGGAATTAGATAAAAAATGCACAATGCCGACTTAAGTACATGAAGACTGACTCTTCTTACTGTCTATATTTTGAACCATTCCTGTGACACTAGTTATAGATTTCGATGCTACACTCCAGGTTTACTGTATCCCTTGGACCTTCTTATTGACGATGAAACACAGAAATTGCATCGGAATTAAATAGAAAATGCACAATGCCGACATAAGTACAAGAAGACTGACTCTTACTGACTATGTTTTAAACCATTCCAGTGACACTAGTTATAGATTCCAATGCTTCACTTTAGGTTTACTGTATACCTTGGACCTTCTTATCGACGATGAAACACAGAAATTGCATCGGAATTAAATAGAAAAGGCACAATGTCGACTTAAGTACAAGAAGACTGACTCTTCTTACTGTCAATGTTTTGAACCATTCCTGTGACACTAGTTATCAATTCCGATGCTTCACTCCAGGTTTACTGTATCCCTTGGACCTTCTTATTGACGATGAAACACAGAAATTGCATCGGAATTAAATAGAAAATGCACAAAGCCGACTTAAGTACAAGAAGACTGACTCTTCTTACTGACTATGTTTTGAACCATTCCAGTGACACTAGTTATAGATTCCGATGCTTCACTTCAAGTTTACTGTATACCTTGGGCCTTCTTATTGACGATGAAACACAGAAATTGCATCGGAATTAAATACAAAAGGCACAATGCCGACTTAGTACAAGAAGACTTACTCTTCTTACTGACAATGTTTTAGACCATTCCTGTGACACTAATTATAGATTCCGATGCTTCACTTCAGGTTTACTGTTTCCCTTGGACCTTCTTATTGACGATGAAACACAGAAATTGCATCGGAATTAAATTCAAAAGGCACAATGCCGACTTAAGTACAAGAAGACTGACTCTTCTTACTGTCTATGTTTTGAACCATTCCTGCGACACTAGTTATAGATTCCGATGCTTCACCCCAGGTTTACTGTATGCCTTGGACCTTCGTATTGACGATGAAACACAGAAATTGCATCGGAATCAAATACAAAAGGCACAATGCCGACTTAAGGACATGAAGACTGACTCTTCGTACTGACTATGTTTAGAACCATTCCTGTGACACTAGCTATAGATTCCGATGCTTCACTTCATGTTTACTGTATCCCTCTGACCTTCTTATTGACGATGAAAAACAGAAATTGCATCGGAATTAGATAAAAAAGGCACAATGCCGACTTAAGTACAAGGAAACTGACTCTCCATACTGTCTATGTTTTGAACCATTCCATTGACACTAGTTATAGATTCCGATGCTTCACTCCAGGTTTACTGTATCCCTTGGACATCGTTATTGACGATGAAACACAGAAATTGCAACGGAATTAAATACAAAAGGCACAATGCCGACTTAAGTACAAGAAGACCGACTCTCCCTACTGACTATGTTTTGAACCATTCCTGTGACACTAGTTATAGATTCCTATGCTTCACTTGAGGTTTACTGTATCCCTCGGACCTTCTTATTGACGATGAAACACAGAAATTGCATCGGAATTAAATACAAAAGGAACAATGCCGACTTAAGAACAAGAAGACTAACTCTTCTTAATGTCTATGTTTTGAACCATTCCTGCGACACTAGTTATAGATTCCGATGCTTCACTCCAGGTTTACTGTATCCCTTGGACATTGTTATTGACGATGAAACACAGAAATTGCAACGGAATTAAATACAAAAGGCACAATGCCGACTTAAGGACATGAAGACTGACTCTTCGTACTGACTATGTTTGGAACCATTCCTGTGACACTAGCTATAGATTCCGATGCTTCACTTCATGTTTACTGTATCCCTCTGACCTTCTTATTGACGATGAAAAACAGAAATTGCATCGGAATTAGATAAAAAAGGCACAATGCCGACTTAAGTACAAGAAAACTGACTCTCCTTACTGTCTATGTTTTGAACCATTCCATTGACACTAGTTATAGATTCCGATGCTACACTCCAGGTTTACTGTATCCCTTGGACCTTCTTATTGACGATGAAACACAGAAATTGCATCGGAATTAAATAGAAAATGCACAATGCCGACTTAAGTACAAGAAGACTAACTCTTCTTACTGTCTATGTTTTGAACCATTCCTGCGACACTAGTTATAGATTCCGATGCTTCACTCCAGGTTTACTGTATCCCTTGGACATTGTTATTGACGATGAAACACAGAAATTGCAACGGAATTAAATACAAAAGGCACAATGCCGACTTAAGGACATGAAGACTGACTCTTCGTACTGACTATGTTTGGAACCATTCCTGTGACACTAGCTATAGATTCCGATGCTTCACTTCATGTTTACTGTATCCCTCTGACCTTCTTATTGACGATGAAAAACAGAAATTGCATCGGAATTAGATAAAAAAGGCACAATGCCGACTTAAGTACAAGAAAACTGACTCTCCTTACTGTCTATGTTTTGAACCATTCCATTGACACTAGTTATAGATTCCGATGCTACACTCCAGGTTTACTGTATCCCTTGGACCTTCTTATTGACGATGAAACACAGAAATTGCATCGGAATTAAATAGAAAATGCACAATGCCGACATAAGTACAAGAAGACTGACTCTTCTTACTCACTATGGCTTGAACCATTCCTGTGACACTAGTTCCGATGCTTCACCTGAGGTTTATTGTATCCCTCTGACCTTCTTATAGACGATGAAGCACAGAAATTGCATCGGAATTAAATAGAAGAGGCACAATGTCGACTTAAGTACAAGAAGACTGACTCTTCTTACTGTCTATGTTTTAGACCATTCCTGCGACACTAGTTATAGATTCCGATGCTTCACTCCAGGTTTACTGTATCCCTTGGACCTTCTTATTGACGATGAAACACAGAAATTGCATCGGAATTAAATACAAAAGGCACAATGCCGACTTAAGTACAAGAAGACTGACTCTTCCTACTGTCTATGTTTTGAACCATTTCTGTGACACTAGTTATAGAGTCCGATGCTTCGCTTCAGGTTTACTGTATCCCTTGGACATTCTTATTGACGATGATTCAACGAAATTCCATCGGAATTAAATACAAAAGGCACAATGCCGACTTAAGTACAAGAAGACTGACTCTTCCTACGGTCTATGTTTTGAACCATTCATGTGACACTAGTTATAGATTCAGATGCTTCACTTCAGGTTTACTGTATCCCTTGGATCTTCTTATTGACGATGAAACACAGAAATTGCATCGGAATTAAATACAAAAGGCAAAATGCCGACTTAAGTACATGAAAACCGACTCTCCCTACTGACTATGTTTTGAACCACTCCTGTGACACTAGTTATAGATTCCGATGCTTCACTTGAGGTTTACTGTATCCCTCGGACCTTCTTATTGACGATGAAACACAGAAATTGCATCGGAATTAAATACAAAAAGCACAATGCCGACTTAAGTGCAAGAAGACTAACTCTTCTTACTGTCTATGTTTTGAACCATTCCTGCGACACTAGTTATAGATTCCGATGCTTCACTCCAGGTTTACTGTATGCCTTGGACCTTCGTATTGACGATGAAACACAGAAATTGCATCGGAATCAAATACAAAAGGCACAATGCCGACTTAAGGACATGAAGACTGACTCTTCGTACTGACTATGTTTAGAACCATTCCTGTGACACTAGCTATAGATTCCGATGCTTCACTTCATGTTTACTGTATCCCTCTGACCTTCTTATTGACGATGAAAAACAGAAATTGCATCGGAATTAGATAAAAAAGGCACAATGCCGACTTAAGTACAAGAAAACTGACTCTTCTTACTGTCTATGTTTTGAACCATTCCATTGAAACTAGTTATAGATTCCGATGCTTCACTCCAGGTTTACTGTATCCCTTGGACATTGTTATTCACGATGAAACACAGAAATTGCAACGGAATTAAATACAAAAGGCACAATGCCGACTTAAGTACAAGAAGACTGACTCTTCTTACTCACTATGGTTTGAACCATTCCTGTGACACTAGCTATTGATTCCGATGCTTCACTTCATGTTTACTGTATCCCTCTGACCTTCTTATTGACGATGAAAAACAGAAATTGCATCGGAATTAGATAAAAAAGGCACAATGCCGACTTAAGTACAAGAAAACTGACTCTCCTTACTGTCTATGTTTTGAACCATTCCATTGACACTAGTTATAGATTCCGATGCTACACTCCAGGTTTACTGTATCCCTTGGACCTTCTTATTGACGATGAAACACAGAAATTGCATCGGAATTAAATAGAAAATGCACAATGCCGACTTAAGTACAAGAAGACTAACTCTTCTTACTGTCTATGTTTTGAACCATTCCTGCGACACTAGTTATAGATTCCGATGCTTCACTCCAGGTTTACTGTATCCCTTGGACATTGTTATTGACGATGAAACACAGAAATTGCAACGGAATTAAATACAAAAGGCACAATGCCGACTTAAGGACATGAAGACTGACTCTTCGTACTGACTATGTTTGGAACCATTCCTGTGACACTAGCTATAGATTCCGATGCTTCACTTCATGTTTACTGTATCCCTCTGACCTTCTTATTGACGATGAAAAACAGAAATTGCATCGGAATTAGATAAAAAATGCACAATGCCGACTTAAGTACATGAAGACTGACTCTTCTTACTGTCTATATTTTGAACCATTCCTTTGACACTAGTTATAGATTTCGATGCTACACTCCAGGTTTACTGTATCCCTTGGACCTTCTTATTGACGATGAAACACAGAAATTGCATCGGAATTAAATAGAAAATGCACAATGCCGACATAAGTACAAGAAGACTGACTCTTCTTACTCACTATGGCTTGAACCATTCCTGTGACACTAGTTCCGATGCTTCACCTGAGGTTTATTGTATCCCTCTGACCTTCTTATAGACGATGAAGCACAGAAATTGCATCGGAATTAAATAGAAAAGGCACAATGTCGACTTAAGTACAAGAAGACTGACTCTTCTTACTGTCTATGTTTTAGACCATTCCTGCGACACTAGTTATAGATTCCGATGCTTCACTCCAGGTTTACTGTATCCCTTGGACCTTCTTATTGACGATGAAACACAGAAATTGCATCGGAATTAAATACAAAAGGCACAATGCCGACTTAAGTACAAGAAGACTGACTCTTCCTACTGTCTATGTTTTGAACCATTTCTGTGACACTAGTTATAGAGTCCGATGCTTCACTTCAGGTTTACTGTATCCCTTGGACATTCTTATTGACGATGATTCAACGAAATTCCATCGGAATTAAATACAAAAGGCACAATGCCGACTTAAGTACAAGAAGACTGACTCTTCCTACGGTCTATGTTTTGAACCATTCATGTGACACTAGTTATAGATTCCGATGCTTCACTTCAGGTTTACTGTATCCCTTGGATCTTCTTATTGACGATGAAACACAGAAATTGCATCGGAATCAAATACAAAAGACACAATTCCGACTTAAGGACATGAAGACTGACTCTTCGTACTGACTATGTTTAGAACCATTCCTGAGACACTAGCTATAGATTCCGATGCTTCACTTCAGGTTTACTGTATCCCTTGGACATTCTTATTGACGATGAAACACAGAAATTGCATCGGAATTAAATACAAAAGGCAAAATGCCGACTTAATTACATGAAGACCGACTCTCCCTACTGACTATGTTTTGAACCATTCCTGTGACACTAGTTATAGATTCCGATGCTTCACTTGAGGTTTACTGTATCCCTCGGACCTTCTTATTGACGATGAAACACAGAAATTGCATCGGAATTAAATACAAAAAGCACAATGCCGACTTAAGTGCAAGAAGACTAACTCTTCTTACTGTCTATGTTTTGAACCATTCCTGCGACACTAGTTATAGATTCCGATGCTTCACTCCAGGTTTACTGTATGCCTTGGACCTTCGTATTGACGATGAAACACAGAAATTGCATCGGAATCAAATACAAAAGGCACAATGCCGACTTAAGGACATGAAGACTGAATCTTCGTACTGACTATGTTTAGAACCATTCCTGTGACACTAGCTATAGATTCCGATGCTTCACTTCATGTTTACTGTATCCCTCTGACCTTCTTATTGACGATGAAAAACAGAAATTGCATCGGAATTAGATAAAAAATGCACAATGCCGACTTAAGTACAAGAAAACTGACTCTTCTTACTGTCTATGTTTTGAACCATTCCATTGAAACTAGTTATAGATTCCGATGCTTCACTCCAGGTTTACTGTATCCCTTGGACATTGTTATTCACGATGAAACACAGAAATTGCAACGGAATTAAATACAAAAGGCACAATGCCGACTTAAGTACAAGAAGACTGACTCTTCTTACTCACTATGGTTTGAACCATTCCTGTGACACTAGTTATAGATTCCGATGCTTCACCTGAGGTTTATTGTATCCCTCTGACCTTCTTATAGACGATGAAACACAGAAATTGCATCGGAATTAAATAGAAAAGGCACAATGTCGACTTAAGTACAAGAAGACTGACTCTTCTTACTGTCTATGTTTTAGACCGTTCCTGCGACACTAGTTATAGATTCCGATGCTTCACTCCAGGTTTACTGTATCCCTTGGACCTTCTTATTGACGATGAAACACAGAAATTGCATCGGAATTAAATACAAAAGGCACACTGCCGACTTAAGTACATGAAGACCGACTCTCCCTACTGACTATGTTTTGAACCATTCCTGTGACACTAGTTATAGATTCCTATGCTTCACTTGAGGTTTACTGTATCCCTCGGACCTTCTTATTGACGATGAAACACAGAAATTGCATCGGAATTAAATACAAAAGGCAGAATGCCGACTTAAGTACAAGAAGACTAACTCTTCTTACTGTCTATGTTTTGAACCATTCCTGCGGCACTAGTTATAGATCCCGATGCTTCACTCGAGGTTTACTGTATGCCTTGGACCTTCGTATTGACGATGAAACACAGAAATTGCATCGGAATCAAATGCAAAAGGCACAATGCCGACTTAAGGACATGAAGACTGACTCTTCGTACTGACTATGTTTGGAACCATTCCTGTGACACTAGCTATAGATTCCGATGCTTCACTTCATGTTTACTGTATCCCTCTGACCTTCTTATTGACGATGAAAAACAGAAATTGCATCGGAATTAGATAAAAAATGCACAATGCCGACTTAAGTACATGAAGACTGACTCTTCTTACTGTCTATATTTTGAACCATTCCTGTGACACTAGTTATAGATTTCGATGCTACACTCCAGGTTTACTGTATCCCTTGGACCTTCTTATTGACGATGAAACACAGAAATTGCATCGGAATTAAATAGAAAATGCACAATGCCGACATAAGTACAAGAAGACTGACTCTTACTGACTATGTTTTAAACCATTCCAGTGACACTAGTTATAGATTCCAATGCTTCACTTCAGGTTTACTGTATACCTTGGACCTTCTTATCGACGATGAAACACAGAAATTGCATCGGAATTAAATAGAAAAGGCACAATGTCGACTTAAGTACAAGAAGACTGACTCTTCTTACTGTCAATGTTTTGAATCATTCCTGTGACACTAGTTATCAATTCCGATGCTTCACTCCAGGTTTACTGTATCCCTTGGACCTTCTTATTGACGATGAAACACAGAAATTGCATCGGAATTAAATAGAAAATGCACAAAGCCGACTTAAGTACAAGAAGACTGACTCTTCTTACTGACTATGTTTTGAACCATTCCAGTGACACTAGTTATAGATTCCGATGCTTCACTTCAAGTTTACTGTATACCTTGGGCCTTCTTATTGACGATGAAACACAGAAATTGCATCGGAATTAAATACAAAAGGCACAATGCCGACTTAGTACAAGAAGACTTACTCTTCTTACTGACAATGTTTTAGACCATTCCTGTGACACTAATTATAGATTCCGATGCTTCACTTCAGGTTTACTGTTTCCCTTGGACCTTCTTATTGACGATGAAACACAGAAATTGCATCGGAATTAAATTCAAAAGGCACAATGCCGACTTAAGTACAAGAAGACTGACTCTTCTTACTGACTATTCTTTGAACCATTCCTGTGACACTAGTTATAGATTCCGATGCTTCACTTGAGGTTTACTGTATCCCTCGGACCTTCTTATTGACGATGAAACACAGAAATTGCATCGGAATTAAATACAAAAGGCACAATGCCGACTTAAGTACAAGGAGACTAACTCTTCTTACTGTCTATGTTTTGAACCATTCCTGCGACACTAGTTATAGATTCCGATGCTTCACCCCAGGTTTACTGTATGCCTTGGACCTTCGTATTGACGATGAAACACAGAAATTGCATCGGAATCAAATACAAAAGGCACAATGCCGACTTAAGGACATGAAGACTGACTCTTCGTACTGACTATGTTTAGAACCATTCCTGTGACACTAGCTATAGATTCCGATGCTTCACTTCATGTTTACTGTATCCCTCTGACCTTCTTATTGACGATGAAAAACAGAAATTGCATCGGAATTAGATAAAAAAGGCACAATGCCGACTTAAGTACAAGGAAACTGACTCTCCATACTGTCTATGTTTTGAACCATTCCATTGACACTAGTTATAGATTCCGATGCTTCACTCCAGGTTTACTGTATCCCTTGGACATCGTTATTGACGATGAAACACAGAAATTGCAACGGAATTAAATACAAAAGGCACAATGCCGACTTAAGTACAAGAAGACCGACTCTCCCTACTGACTATGTTTTGAACCATTCCTGTGACACTAGTTATAGATTCCTATGCTTCACTTGAGGTTTACTGTATCCCTCGGACCTTCTTATTGACGATGAAACACAGAAATTGCATCGGAATTAAATACAAAAGGAACAATGCCGAATTAAGAACAAGAAGACTAACTCTTCTTAATGTCTATGTTTTGAACCATTCCTGCGACACTAGTTATAGATTCCGATGCTTCACTCCAGGTTTACTGTATCCCTTGGACATTGTTATTGACGATGAAACACAGAAATTGCAACGGAATTAAATACAAAAGGCACAATGCCGACTTAAGGACATGAAGACTGACTCTTCGTACTGACTATGTTTGGAACCATTCCTGTGACACTAGCTATAGATTCCGATGCTTCACTTCATGTTTACTGTATCCCTCTGACCTTCTTATTGACGATGAAAAACAGAAATTGCATCGGAATTAGATAAAAAAGGCACAATGCCGACTTAAGTACAAGAAAACTGACTCTCCTTACTGTCTATGTTTTGAACCATTCCATTGACACTAGTTATAGATTCCGATGCTACACTCCAGGTTTACTGTATCCCTTGGACCTTCTTATTGACGATGAAACACAGAAATTGCATCGGAATTAAATAGAAAATGCACAATGTCGACTTAAGTACAAGAAGACTAACTCTTCTTACTGCCTATGTTTTGAACCATTCCTGCGACACTAGTTATAGATTCCGATGCTTCACTCCAGGTTTACTGTATCCCTTGGACATTGTTATTGACGATGAAACACAGAAATTGCAACGGAATTAAATACAAAAGGCACAATGCCGACTTAAGGACATGAAGACTGACTCTTCGTACTGACTATGTTTGGAACCATTCCTGTGACACTAGCTATAGATTCCGATGCTTCACTTCATGTTTACTGTATCCCTCTGACCTTCTTATTGACGATGAAAAACAGAAATTGCATCGGAATTAGATAAAAAATGCACAATGCCGACTTAAGTACATGAAGACTGACTCTTCTTACTGTCTATATTTTGAACCATTCCTGTGACACTAGTTATAGATTTCGATGCTACACTCCAGGTTTACTGTATCCCTTGGACCTTCTTATTGACGATGAAACACAGAAATTTCATCGGAATTAAATAGAAAATGCACAATGCCGACATAAGTACAAGAAGACTGACTCTTCTTACTCACTATGGCTTGAACCATTCCTGTGACACTAGTTCCGATGCTTCACCTGAGGTTTATTGTATCCCTCTGACCTTCTTATAGACGATGAAGCACAGAAATTGCATCGGAATTAAATAGAAAAGGCACAATGTCGACTTAAGTACAAGAAGACTGACTCTTCTTACTGTCTATGTTTTAGACCATTCCTGCGACACTAGTTATAGATTCCGATGCTTCACTCCAGGTTTACTGTATCCCTTGGACCTTCTTATTGACGATGAAACACAGAAATTGCATCGGAATTAAATACAAAAGGCACAATGCCGACTTAAGTACAAGAAGACTGACTCTTCCTACTGTCTATGTTTTGAACCATTTCTGTGACACTAGTTATAGAGTCCGATGCTTCGCTTCAGGTTTACTGTATCCCTTGGACATTCTTATTGACGATGATTCAACGAAATTCCATCGGAATTAAATACAAAAGGCACAATGCCGACTTAAGTACAAGAAGACTGACTCTTCCTACGGTCTATGTTTTGAACCATTCATGTGACACTAGTTATAGATTCAGATGCTTCACTTCAGGTTTACTGTATCCCTTGGATCTTCTTATTGACGATGAAACACAGAAATTGCATCGGAATTAAATACAAAAGGCAAAATGCCGACTTAAGTACATGAAAACCGACTCTCCCTACTGACTATGTTTTGAACCATTCCTGTGACACTAGTTATAGATTCCGATGCTTCACTTGAGGTTTACTGTATCCCTCGGACCTTCTTATTGACGATGAAACACAGAAATTGCATCGGAATTAAATACAAAAAGCACAATGCCGACTTAAGTGCAAGAAGACTAACTCTTCTTACTGTCTATGTTTTGAACCATTCCTGCGACACTAGTTATAGATTCCGATGCTTCACTCCAGGTTTACTGTATGCCTTGGACCTTCGTATTGACGATGAAACACAGAAATTGCATCGGAATCAAATACAAAAGGCACAATGCCGACTTAAGGACATGAAGACTGACTCTTCGTACTGACTATGTTTAGAACCATTCCTGTGACACTAGCTATAGATTCCGATGCTTCACTTCATGTTTACTGTATCCCTCTGACCTTCTTATTGACGATGAAAAACAGAAATTGCATCGGAATTAGATAAAAAAGGCACAATGCCGACTTAAGTACAAGAAAACTGACTCTTCTTACTGTCTATGTTTTTAACCATTCCATTGAAACTAGTTATAGATTCCGATGCTTCACTCCAGGTTTACTGTATCCCTTGGACATTGTTATTCACGATGAAACACAGAAATTGCAACGGAATTAAATACAAAAGGCACAATGCCGACTTAAGTACAAGAAGACTGACTCTTCTTACTCACTATGGTTTGAACCATTCCTGTGACACTAGCTATTGATTCCGATGCTTCACTTCATGTTTACTGTATCCCTCTGACCTTCTTATTGACGATGAAAAACAGAAATTGCATCGGAATTAGATAAAAAAGGCACAATGCCGACTTAAGTACAAGAAAACTGACTCTCCTTACTGTCTATGTTTTGAACCATTCCATTGACACTAGTTATAGATTCCGATGCTACACTCCAGGTTTACTGTATCCCTTGGACCTTCCTATTGACGATGAAACACAGAAATTGCATCGGAATTAAATAGAAAATGCACAATGCCGACTTAAGTACAAGAAGACTAACTCTTCTTACTGTCTATGTTTTGAACCATTCCTGCGACACTAGTTATAGATTCCGATGCTTCACTCCAGGTTTACTGTATCCCTTGGACATTGTTATTGACGATGAAACACAGAAATTGCAACGGAATTAAATACAAAAGGCACAATGCCGACTTAAGGACATGAAGACTGACTCTTCGTACTGACTAAGTTTGGAACCATTCCTGTGACACTAGCTATAGATTCCGATGCTTCACTTCATGTTTACTGTATCCCTCTGACCTTCTTATTGACGATGAAAACCAGAAATTGCATCGGAATTAGATAAAAAATGCACAATGCCGACTTAAGTACATGAAGACTGACTCTTCTTACTGTCTATATTTTGAACCATTCCTGTGACACTAGTTATAGATTTCGATGCTACACTCCAGGTTTACTGTATCCCTTGGACCTTCTTATTGACGATGAAACACAGAAATTGCATCGGAATTAAATAGAAAATGCACAATGCCGACATAAGTACAAGAAGACTGACTCTTCTTACTCACTATGGCTTGAACCATTCCTGTGACACTAGTTCCGATGCTTCACCTGAGGTTTATTGTATCCCTCTGACCTTCTTATAGACGATGAAGCACAGAAATTGCATCGGAATTAAATAGAAAAGGCACAATGTCGACTTAAGTACAAGAAGACTGACTCTTCTTACTGTCTATGTTTTAGACCATTCCTGCGACACTAGTTATAGATTCCGATGCTTCACTCCAGGTTTACTGTATCCCTTGGACCTTCTTATTGACGATGAAACACAGAAATTGCATCGGAATTAAATACAAAAGGCACAATGCCGACTTAAGTACAAGAAGACTGACTCTTCCTACTGTCTATGTTTTGAACCATTTCTGTGACACTAGTTATAGAGTCCGATGCTTCGCTTCAGGTTTACTGTATCCCTTGGACATTCTTATTGACGATGATTCAACGAAATTCCATCGGAATTAAATACAAAAGGCACAATGCCGACTTAAGTACAAGAAGACTGACTCTTCCTACGGTCTATGTTTTGAACCATTCATGTGACACTAGTTATAGATTCAGATGCTTCACTTCAGGTTTACTGTATCCCTTGGATCTTCTTATTGACGATGAAACACAGAAATTGCATCGGAATTAAATACAAAAGGCAAAATGCCGACTTAAGTACATGAAAACCGACTCTCCCTACTGACTATGTTTTGAACCATTCCTGTGACACTAGTTATAGATTCCGATGCTTCACTTGAGGTTTACTGTATCCCTCGGACCTTCTTATTGACGATGAAACACAGAAATTGCATCGGAATTAAATACAAAAAGCACAATGCCGACTTAAGTGCAAGAAGACTAACTCTTCTTACTGTCTATGTTTTGAACCATTCCTGCGACACTAGTTATAGATTCCGATGCTTCACTCCAGGTTTACTGTATGCCTTGGACCTTCGTATTGACGATGAAACACAGAAATTGCATCGGAATCAAATACAAAAGGCACAATGCCGACTTAAGGACATGAAGACTGACTCTTCGTACTGACTATGTTTAGAACCATTCCTGTGACACTAGCTATAGATTCCGATGCTTCACTTCATGTTTACTGTATCCCTCTGACCTTCTTATTGACGATGAAAAACAGAAATTGCATCGGAATTAGATAAAAAAGGCACAATGCCGACTTAAGTACAAGAAAACTGACTCTTCTTACTGTCTATGTTTTGAACCATTCCATTGAAACTAGTTATAGATTCCGATGCGTCACTCGAGGTTTACTGTATCCCTTGGACATTGTTATTCACGATGAAACACAGAAATTGCAACGGAATTAAATACAAAAGGCACAATGCCGACTTAAGTACAAGAAGACTGACTCTTCTTACTCACTATGGTTTGAACCATTCCTGTGACACTAGTTATAGATTCCGATGCTTCACCTGAGGTTTATTGTATCCCTCTGACCTTCTTATAGACGATGAAACACAGAAATTGCATCGGAATTAAATAGAAAAGGCACAATGTCGACTTAAGTACAAGAAGACTGACTCTTCTTACTGTCTATGTTTTAGACCATTCCTGCGACACTAGTTATAGATTCCGATGCTTCACTCCAGGTTTACTGTATCCCTTGGACCTTCTTATTGACGATGAAACACAGAAATTGCATCGGAATTAAATACAAAAGGCACAATGCAGACTTAAGTACATGAAGACCGACTCTCCCTACTGACTATGTTTTGAACCATTCCTGTGACACTATTTATAGATTCCTATGCTTCACTTGAGGTTTACTGTATCCCTCGGACCTTCTTATTGACGATGAAACACAGAAATTGCATCGGAATTAAATACAAATGCAGAATGCCGACTTAAGTACAAGAAGACTAACTCTTCTTACTGTCTATGTTTTGAACCATTCCTGCGACACTAGTTATAGATCCCGATGCGTCACTCGAGGTTTACTGTATGCCTTGGACCTTCGTATTGACGATGAAACACAGAAATTGCATCGGAATCAAATACAAAAGGCACAATGCCGACTTAAGGACATGAAGACTGACTCTTCGTACTGACTATGTTTGGAACCATTCCTGTGACACTAGCTATAGATTCCGATGCTTCACTTCATGTTTACTGTATCCCTCTGACCTTCTTATTGACGATGAAAAACAGAAATTGCATCGGAATTAGATAAAAAATGCACAATGCCGACTTAAGTACATGAAGACTGACTCTTCTTACTGTCTATATTTTGAACCATTCCTGTGACACTAGTTATAGATTTCGATGGTACACTCCAGGTTTACTGTATCCCTTGTACCTTCTTATTGACGATGAAACACAGAAATTGCATCGGAATTAAATAGAAAATGCACAATGCCGACATAAGTACAAGAAGACTGACTCTTACTGACTATGTTTTAAACCATTCCAGTGACACTAGTTATAGATTCCGATGCTTCACTTCAGGTTTACTGTATACCTTGGACCTTCTTATCGACGATGAAACACAGAAATTGCATCGGAATTAAATAGAAAAGGCACAATGTCGACTTAAGTACAAGAAGACTGACTCTTCTTACTGTCAATGTTTTGAACCATTCCTGTGACACTAGTTATAGATTCCGATGCTTCACTCCAGGTTTACTGTATCCCTTGGACCTTCTTATTGACGATGAAACACAGAAATTGCATCGGAATTAAATAGAAAATGCACAAAGCCGACTTAAGTACAAGAAGACTGACTCTTCTTACTGACTATGTTTTGAACCATTCCAGTGACACTAGTTATAGATTCCGATGCTTCACTTCAAGTTTACTGTATACCTTGGGCCTTCTTATTAACGATGAAACACAGAAATTGCATCGGAATTAAATTCAAAAGGCACAATGCCGACTTAAGTACAAGAAGACTGACTCTTCTTACTGACTATGCTTTGAACCATTCCTGTGACACTAGTTATAGATTCCGATGCTTCACTTGAGGTTTACTGTATCCCTCGGACCTTCTTATTGACGATGAAACACAGAAATTGCATCGGAATTAAATACAAAAGGAACAATGCCGACTTAAGAACAAGAAGACTAACTCTTCTTAATGTCTATGTTTTGAACCATTCCTGCGACACTAGTTATAGATTCCGATGCTTCACTCCAGGTTTACTGTATCCCTTGGACATTGTTATTGACGATGAAACACAGAAATTGCAACGGAATTAAATACAAAAGGCACAATGCCGACTTAAGGACATGAAGACTGACTCTTCGTACTGACTATGTTTGGAACCATTCCTGTGACACTAGCTATAGATTCCGATGCTTCACTTCATGATTACTGTATCCCTCTGACCTTCTTATTGACGATGAAAAACAGAAATTGCATCGGAATTAGATAAAAAAGGCACAATGCCGACTTAAGTACAAGAAAACTGACTCTCCTTACTGTCTATGTTTTGAACCATTCCATTGACACTAGTTATAGATTCCGATGCTACACTCCAGGTTTACTGTATCCCTTGGACCTTCTTAATGACGATGAAACACAGAAATTGCATCGGAATTAAATAGAAAATGCACAATGCCGACTTAAGTACAAGAAGACTAACTCTTCTTACTGTCTATGTTTTGAACCATTCCTGCGACACTAGTTATAGATTCCGATGCTTCACTCCAGGTTTACTGTATCCCTTGGACATTGTTATTGACGATGAAACACAGAAATTGCAACGGAATTAAATACAAAAGGCACAATGCCGACTTAAGGACATGAAGACTGACTCTTCGTACTGACTATGTTTGGAACCATTCCTGTGACACTAGCTATAGATTCCGATGCTTCACTTCATGTTTACTGTATCCCTCTGACCTTCTTATTGACGATGAAAAACAGAAATTGCATCGGAATTAGATAAAAAATGCACAATGCCGACTTAAGTACATGAAGACTGACTCTTCTTACTGTCTATATTTTGAACCATTCCTGTGACACTAGTTATAGATTTCGATGCTACACTCCAGGTTTACTGTATCCCTTGGACCTTCTTATTGACGATGAAACACAGAAATTGCATCGGAATTAAATAGAAAATGCACAATGCCGACATAAGTACAAGAAGACTGACTCTTCTTACTCACTATGGCTTGAACCATTCCTGTGACACTAGTTCCGATGCTTCACCTGAGGTTTATTGTATCCCTCTGACCTTCTTATAGACGATGAAGCACAGAAATTGCATCGGAATTAAATAGAAAAGGCACAATGTCGACTTAAGTACAAGAAGACTGACTCTTCTTACTGTCTATGTTTTAGACCATTCCTGCGACACTAGTTATAGATTCCGATGCTTCACTCCAGGTTTACTGTATCCCTTGGACCTTCTTATTGACGATGAAACACAGAAATTGCATCGGAATTAAATACAAAAGGCACAATGCCGACTTAAGTACAAGAAGACTGACTCTTCCTACTGTCTATGTTTTGAACCATTTCTGTGACACTAGTTATAGAGTCCGATGCTTCGCTTCAGGTTTACTGTATCCCTTGGACATTCTTATTGACGATGATTCAACGAAATTCCATCGGAATTAAATACAAAAGGCACAATGCCGACTTAAGTACAAGAAGACTGACACTTCCTACGGTCTATGTTTTGAACCATTCATGTGACACTAGTTATAGATTCAGATGCTTCACTTCAGGTTTACTGTATCCCTTGGATCTTCTTATTGACGATGAAACACAGAAATTGCATCGGAATTAAATACAAATGGCAAAATGCCGACTTAAGTACATGAAAACCGACTCTCCCTACTGACTATGTTTTGAACCATTCCTGTGACACTAGTTATAGATTCCGATGCTTCACTTGAGGTTTACTGTATCCCTCGGACCTTCTTATTGACGATGAAACACAGAAATTGCATCGGAATTAAATACAAAAAGCACAATGCCGACTTAAGTGCAAGAAGACTAACTCTTCTTACTGTCTATGTTTTGAACCATTCCTGCGACACTAGTTATAGATTCCGATGCTTCACTCCAGGTTTACTGTATGCCTTGGACCTTCGTATTGACGATGAAACACAGAAATTGCATCGGAATCAAATACAAAAGGCACAATGCCGACTTAAGGACATGAAGACTGACTCTTCGTACTGACTATGTTTAGAACCATTCCTGTGACACTAGCTATAGATTCCGATGCTTCACTTCATGTTTACTGTATCCCTCTGACCTTCTTATTGACGATGAAAAACAGAAATTGCATCGGAATTAGATAAAAAAGGCACAATGCCGACTTAAGTACAAGAAAACTGACTCTTCTTACTGTCTATGTTTTGAACCATTCCATTGAAACTAGTTATAGATTCCGATGCTTCACTCCAGGTTTACTGTATCCCTTGGACATTGTTATTCACGATGAAACACAGAAATTGCAACGGAATTAAATACAAAAGGCACAATGCCGACTTAAAAACAAGAAGACTGACTCTTCTTACTCACTATGGTTTGAACCATTCCTGTGACACTAGTTATAGATTCCGATGCTTCACCTGAGGTTTATTGTATCCCTCTGACCTTCTTATAGACGATGAAACACAGAAATTGCATCGGAATTAAATAGAAAAGGCACAATGTCGACTTAAGTACAAGAAGACTGACTCTTCTTACTGTCTATGTTTTAGACCATTCCTGCGACACTAGTTATAGATTCCGATGCTTCACTCCAGGTTTACTGTATCCCTTGGACCTTCTTATTGACGATGAAACACAGAAATTGCATCGGAATTAAATACAAAAGGCACAATGCCGACTTAAGTACATGAAGACCGACTCTCCCTACTGACTATGTTTTGAACCATTCCTGTGACACTATTTATAGATTCCTATGCTTCACTTGAGGTTTACTGTTTCCCTCGGACCTTCTTATTGACGATGAAACACAGAAATTGCATCGGAATTAAATACAAAAGGCAGAATGCCGACTTAAGTACAAGAAGACTAACTCTTCTTACTGTCTATGTTTTGAACCATTCCTGCGACACTAGTTATAGATCCCGATGCGTCACTCGAGGTTTACTGTATGCCTTGGACCTTCGTATTGACGATGAAACACAGAAATTGCATCGGAATCAAATACAAAAGGCACAATGCCGACTTAAGGACATGAAGACTGACTCTTCGTACTGACTATGTTTGGAACCATTCCTGTGACACTAGCTATAGATTCCGATGCTTCACTTCATGTTTACTGTATCCCTCTGACCTTCTTATTGACGATGAAAAACAGAAATTGCATCGGAATTAGATAAAAAATGCACAATGCCGACTTAAGTACATGAAGACTGACTCTTCTTACTGTCTATATTTTGAACCATTCCTGTGACACTAGTTATAGATTTCGATGGTACACTCCAGGTTTACTGTATCCCTTGTACCTTCTTATTGACGATGAAACACAGAAATTGCATCGGAATTAAATAGAAAATGCACAATGCCGACATAAGTACAAGAAGACTGACTCTTACTGACTATGTTTTAAACCATTCCAGTGACACTAGTTATAGATTCCGATGCTTCACTTCAGGTTTACTGTATACCTTGGACCTTCTTATCGACGATGAAACACAGAAATTGCATCGGAATTAAATAGAAAAGGCACAATGTCGACTTAAGTACAAGAAGACTGACTCTTCTTACTGTCAATGTTTTGAACCATTCCTGTGACACTAGTTATAGATTCCGATGCTTCACTCCAGGTTTACTGTATCCCTTGGACCTTCTTATTGACGATGAAACACAGAAATTGCATCGGAATTAAATAGAAAATGCATAAAGCCGACTTAAGTACAAGAAGACTGACTCTTCTTACTGACTATGTTTTGAACCATTCCAGTGACACTAGTTATAGATTCCGATGCTTCACTTCAAGTTTACTGTATACCTTGGGCCTTCTTATTGACGATGAAACACAGAAATTGCATCGGAATTAAATTCAAAAGGCACAATGCCGACTTAAGTACAAGAAGACTGACTCTTCTTACTGACTATGCTTTGAACCATTCCTGTGACACTAGTTATAGATTCCGATGCTTCACTTGAGGTTTACTGTATCCCTCGGACCTTCTTATTGACGATGAAACACAGAAATTGCATCGGAATTAAATACAAAAGGCACAATGCCGACTTAAGTACAAGAAGACTAACTCTTCTTACTGTCTATGTTTTGAACCATTCCTGCGACACTAGTTATAGATTCCGATGCTTCACCCCAGGTTTACCGTATGCCTTGGACCTTCGTATTGACGATGAAACACAGAAATTGCATCGGAATCAAATACAAAAGGCACAATGCCGACTTAAGGACATGAAGACTGACTCTTCGTACTGACTATGTTTAGAACCATTCCTGTGACACTAGCTATAGATTCCGATGCTTCACTTCATGTTTACTGTATCCCTCTGACCTTCTTATTGACGATGAAAAACAGAAATTGCATCGGAATTAGATAAAAAAGGCACAATGCCGACTTAAGTACAAGAAAACTGACTCTCCTTACTGTCTATGTTTTGACCATTCCATTGACACTAGTTATAGATTCCGATGCTTCACTCCAGGTTTACTGTATCCCTTGGACATCGTTATTGACGATGAAACACAGAAATTGCAACGGAATTAAATACAAAAGGCACAATGCCGACTTAAGTACAAGAAGACCGACTCTACCTACTGAATATGTTTTGAACCATTCCTGTGGCACTAGTTATAGATTCCTATGCTTCACTTGAGGTTTACTGTATCCCTCGGACCTTCTTATTGACGATGAAACACAGAAATTGCATCGGAATTAAATACAAAAGGAACAATGCCGACTTAAGAACAAGAAGACTAACTCTTCTTAATGTCTATGTTTTGAACCATTCCTGCGACACTAGTTATAGATTCCGATGCTTCACTCCAGGTTTACTGTATCCCTTGGACATTGTTATTGACGATGAAACACAGAAATTGCAACGGAATTAAATACAAAAGGCACAATGCCGACTTAAGGACATGAAGACTGACTCTTCGTACTGACTATGTTTGGAACCATTCCTGTGACACTAGCTATAGATTCCGATGCTTCACTTCATGTTTACTGTATCCCTCTGACCTTCTTATTGACGATGAAAAACCGAAATTGCATCGGAATTAGATAAAAAAGGCACAATGCCGACTTAAGTACAAGAAAACTGACTCTCCTTACTGTCTATGTTTTGAACCATTCCATTGACACTAGTTATAGATTCCGATGCTACACTCCAGGTTTACTGTATCCCTTGGACCTTCTTATTGACTATGAAACACAGAAATTGCATCGGAATTAAATAGAAAATGCACAATGCCGACTTAAGTACAAGAAGACTAACTCTTCTTACTGTCTATGTTTTGAACCATTCCTGCGACACTAGTTATAGATTCCGATGCTTCACTCCAGGTTTACTGTATCCCTTGGACATTGTTATTGACGATGAAACACAGAAATTGCAACGGAATTAAATACAAAAGGCACAATGCCGACTTAAGGACATGAAGACTGACTCTTCGTACTGACTATGTTTGGAACCATTCCTGTGACACTAGCTATAGATTCCGATGCTTCACTTCATGTTTACTGTATCCCTCTGACCTTCTTATTGACGATGAAAAACAGAAATTGCATCGGAATTAGATAAAAAATGCACAATGCCGACTTAAGTACATGAAGACTGACTCTTCTTACTGTCTATATTTTGAACCATTCCTGTGACACTAGTTATAGATTTCGATGCTACACTCCAGGTTTACTGTATCCCTTGGACCTTCTTATTGACGATGAAACACAGAAATTGCATCGGAATTAAATAGAAAATGCACAATGCCGACATAAGTACAAGAAGACTGACTCTTCTTACTCACTATGGCTTGAACCATTCCTGTGACACTAGTTCCGATGCTTCACCTGAGGTGTATTGTATCCCTCTGACCTTCTTATAGACGATGAAGCACAGAAATTGCATCGGAATTAAATAGAAAAGGCACAATGCCGACTTAAGTACAAGAAAACTGACTCTTCTTACTGTCTACGTTTTGAACCATTCCATTGAAACTAGTTATAGATTCCGATGCTTCACTCCAGGTTTACTGTATCCCTTGGACATTGTTATTCACGATGAAACACAGAAATTGCAACGGAATTAAATACAAAAGGCACAATGCCGACTTAAGTACAAGAAGACTGACTCTTCTTACTCACTATGGTTTGAACCATTCCTGTGACACTAGTTATAGATTCCGATGCTTCACCTGAGGTTTATTGTATCCCTCTGACCTTCTTATAGACGATGAAACACAGAAATTGCATCGGAATTAAATAGAAAAGGCACAATGTCGACTTAAGTACAAGAAGACTGACTCTTCTTACTGTCTATGTTTTAGACCATTCCTGCGACACTAGTTATAGGTTCCGATGCTTCACTCCAGGTTTACTGTATCCCTTGGACCTTCTTATTGACGATGAAACACAGAAATTGCATCGGAATTAAATACAAAAGGCACAATGCCGACTTAAGTACATGAAGACCGACTCTCCCTACTGACTATGTTTGAACCATTCCTGTGACACTATTTATAGATTCCTATGCTTCACTTGAGGTTTACTGTATCCCTCGGACCTTCTTATTGACGATGAAACACAGAAATTGCATCGGAATTAAATACAAAAGGCAGAATGCCGACTTAAGTACAAGAAGACTAACTCTTCTTACTGTCTATGTTTTGAACCATTCCTGCGACACTAGTTATAGATCCCGATGCGTCACTCGAGGTTTACTGTATGCCTTGGACCTTCGTATTGACGATGAAACACAGAAATTGCATCGGAATCAAATACAAAAGGCACAATGCCGACTTAAGGACATGAAGACTGACTCTTCGTACTGACTATGTTTGGAACCATTCCTGTGACACTAGCTATAGATTCCGATGCTTCACTTCATGTTTACTGTATCCCTCTGACCTTCTTATTGACGATGAAAAACAGAAATTGCATCGGAATTAGATAAAAAATGCACAATGCCGACTTAAGTACATGAAGACTGACTCTTCTTACTGTCTATATTTTGAACCATTCCTGTGACACTAGTTATAGATTTCGATGGTACACTCCAGGTTTACTGTATCCCTTGGACCTTCTTATTGACGATGAAACACAGAAATTGCATCGGAATTAAATAGAAAATGCACAATGCCGACATAAGTACAAGAAGACTGACTCTTACTGACTATGTTTTAAACCATTCCAGTGACACTAGTTATAGATTCCGATGCTTCACTTCAGGTTTACTGTATACCTTGGACCTTCTTATCGACGATGAAACACAGAAATTGCATCGGAATTAAATAGAAAAGGCACAATGTCGACTTAAGTACAAGAAGACTGACTCTTCTTAATGTCAATGTTTTGAACCATTCCTGTGACACTAGTTATAGATTCCGATGCTTCACTCCAGGTTTATTGTATCCCTTGGACCTTCTTATTGACGATGAAACACAGAAATTGCATCGGAATTAAATAGAAAATGCACAAAGCCGACTTAAGTACAAGAAGACTGACTCTTCTTACTGACTATGTTTTGAACCATTCCAGTGACACTAGTTATAGATTCCGATGCTTCACTTCAAGTTTACTGTATACCTTGGGCCTTCTTATTGACGATGAAACACAGAAATTGCATCGGAATTAAATTCAAAAGGCACAATGCCGACTTAAGTACAAGAAGACTGACTCTTCTTACTGACTATGCTTTGAACCATTCCTGTGACACTAGTTATAGATTCCGATGCTTCACTTGAGGTTTACTGTATCCCTCGGACCTTCTTATTGACGATGAAACACAGAAATTGCATCGGAATTAAATACAAAAGGCACAATGCCGACTTAAGTACAAGAAGACTAACTCTTCTTACTGTCTATGTTTTGAACCATTCCTGCGACACTAGTTATAGATTCCGATGCTTCACCCCAGGTTTACTGTATGCCTTGGACCTTCGTATTGACGATGAAACACAGAAATTGCATCGGAATCAAATACAAAAGGCACAATGCCGACTTAAGGACATGAAGACTGACTCTTCGTACTGACTATGTTTAGAACCATTCCTGTGACACTAGCTATAGATTCCGATGCTTCACTTCATGTTTACTGTATCCCTCTGACCTTCTTATTGACGATGAAAAACAGAAATTGCATCGGAATTAAATAAAAAAGGCACAATGCCGACTTAAGTACAAGAAAACTGACTCTTCTTACTGTCTATGTTTTGAACCATTCCATTGACACTAGTTATAGATTCCGATGCTTCACTCCAGGTTTACTGTATCCCTTGGACATTGTTATTGACGATGAAACACAGAAATTGCAACGGAATTAAATACAAAAGGCAACTTAAGTACAAGAAGACCGACTCTCCCTACTGACTATGTTTTGAACCATTCCTGTGACACTAGTTATAGATTCCTATGCTTCATTTGAGGTTTACTGTATCCCTCGGACCTTCTTATTGACGATGAAACACAGAAATTGCATCGGAATTAAATACAAAAGGCACAATGCCGACTTAAGTACAAGAAGACTAACTCTTCTTACTGTCTATGTTTTGAACCATTCCTGCGACACTAGTTATAGATTCCGATGCTTCACTCCAGGTTTACTGTATCCCTTGGACATTGTTATTGACGATGAAACACAGAAATTGCAACGGAATTAAATACAAAAGGCACAATGCCGACTTAAGGACATGAAGACTGACTCTTCGTACTGACTATGTTTGGAACCATTCCTGTGACACTAGCTATAGATTCCGATGCTTCACTTCATGTTTACTGTATCCCTCTGACCTTCTTATTGACGATGAAAAACAGAAATTGCATCGGAATTAGATAAAAAATGCACAATGCCGACTTAAGTACATGAAGACTGACTCTTCTTACTGTCTATATTTTGAACCATTCCTGTGACACTAGTTATAGATTTCGATGCTACACTCCAGGTTTACTGTATCACTTGGACCTTCTTATTGACGATGAAACACAGAAATTGCATCGGAATTAAATAGATAATGCACAATGCCGACATAAGTACAAGAAGACTGACTCTTCTTACTCACTATGGCTTGAACCATTCCTGTGACACTAGTTCTGATGCTTCACCTGAGGTTTATTGTATCCCTCTGACCTTCTTATAGACGATGAAGCACAGAAATTGCATCGGAATTAAATAGAAAAGGCACAATGTCGACTTAAGTACAAGAAGACTGACTCCTCTTACTGTCTATGTTTTAGACCATTCCTGCGACACTAGTTATAGATTCCGATGCTTCACTCCAGGTTTACTGTATCCCTTGGACCTTCTTATTGACGATGAAACACAGAAATTGCATCGGAATTAAATACAAAAGGCACAATGCCGACTTAAGTACAAGAAGACTGACTCTTCCTACTGTCTATGTTTTGAACCATTTCTGTGACACTAGTTATAGAGTCCGATGCTTCACTTCAGGTTTACTGTATCCCTTGGACATTCTTATTGACGATGATTCAACGAAATTCCATCGGAATTAAATACAAAAGGCACAATGCCGACTTAAGTACAAGAAGACTGACTCTTCCTACGGTCTATGTTTTGAACCATTCATGTGACAGTAGTTATAGATTCCGATGCTTCACTTCAGGTTTACTGTATCCCTTGGATCTTCTTATTGACGATGAAACACAGAAATTGCATCGGAATCAAATACAAAAGGCACAATTCCGACTTAAGGACATGAAGACTGACTCTTCGTACTGACTATGTTTAGAACCATTCCTGAGACACTAGCTATAGATTCCGATGCTTCACTTCAGGTTTACTGTATCCCTTGGACATTCTTATTGACGATGAAACACAGAAATTGCATCGGAATTAAATACAAAAGGCAAAATGCCGACTTAAGTCCATGAAGACCGACTCTCCCTACTGACTATGTTTTGAACCATTCCTGTGACACTAGTTATAGATTCCGATGCTTCACTTGAGGTTTACTGTATCCCTCGGACCTTCTTATTGACGATGAAACACAGAAATTGCATCGGAATTAAATACAAAAGGCACAATGCCGACTTAAGTACAAGAAGACTAACTCTTCTTACTGTCTATGTTTTGAACCATTCCTGCGACACTAGTTATAGATTCCGATGCTTCACTCCAGGTTTACTGTATGCCTTGGACCTTCGTATTGACGATGAAACACAGAAATTGCATCGGAATCAAATACAAAAGGCACAATGCCGACTTAAGGACATGAAGACTGACTCTTCGTACTGACTATGTTTAGAACCATTCCTGTGACACTAGCTATAGATTCCGATGCTTCACTTCATGTTTACTGTATCCCTCTGACCTTCTTATTGACGATGAAAAACAGAAATTGCATCGGAATTAGATAAAAAAGGCACAATGCCGACTTAAGTACAAGAAAACTGACTCTTCTTACTGTCTATGCTTTGAACCATTCCATTGAAACTAGTTATAGATTCCGATGCTTCACTCCAGGTTTACTGTATCCCTTGGACATTGTTATTCACGATGAAACACAGTTATTGCAACGGAATTAAATACAAAAGGCACAATGCCGACTTAAGTACAAGAAGACTGACTCTTCTTACTCACTATGGTTTGAACCATTCCTGTGACACTAGTTATAAATTCCGATGCTTCACCTGAGGTTTATTGTATCCCTCTGACCTTCTTATAGACGATGAAACACAGAAATTGCATCGGAATTAAAAAGAAAAGGCACAATGTCGACTTAAGTACAAGAAGACTGACTCTTCTTACTGTCTATGTTTTAGACCATTCCTGCGACACTAGTTATAGATTCCGATGCTTCACTCCAGGTTTACTGTATCCCTTGGACCTTCTTATTGACGATGAAACACAGAAATTGCATCGGAATTAAATACAAAAGGCACAATGCCGACTTAAGTACATGAAGACCGACTCTCCCTACTTACTATGTTTTGAACCATTCCTGTGACACTAGTTATAGATTCCTATGCTTCACTTGAGGTTTACTGTATCCCTCGGACCTTCTTATTGACGATGAAACACAGAAATTGCATCGGAATTAAATACAAAAGGCACAATGCCGACTTAAGTACAAGAAGACTAACTCTTCTTACTGTCTATGTTTTGAACCATTCCTGCGACACTAGTTATAGATTCCGATGCTTCACTCGAGGTTTACTGTATGCCTTGGACCTTCGTATTGACGATGAAACACAGAAATTGCATCGGAATCAAATACAAAAGGCACAATGCCGACTTAAGGACATGAAGACTGACTCTTCGTACTGACTATGTTTGGAACCATTCCTGTGACACTAGCTATAGATTCCGATGCTTCACTTCATGTTTACTGTATCCCTCTGACCTTCTTATTGACGATGAAAAACAGAAATTGCATCGGAATTAGATAAAAAATGCACAATGCCGACTTAAGTACATGAAGACTGACTCTTCTTACTGTCTATATTTTGAACCATTCCTGTGACACCAGTTATAGATTTCGATGCTACACTCCAGGTTTACTGTATCCCTTGGACCTTCTTATTGACGATGAAACACAGAAATTGCATCGGAATTAAATAGAAAATGCACAATGCCGACATAAGTACAAGAAGACTGACTCTTACTGACTATGATTTAAACCATTCCAGTGACACTAGTTATAGATTCCGATGCTTCACTTCAGGTTTACTGTATACCTTGGACCTTCTTATCGACGATGAAACACAGAAATTGCATCGGAATTAAATAGAAAAGGCACAATGTCGACTTAAGTACAAGAAGACTGACTCTTCTTACTGTCAATGTTTTGAACCATTCCTGTGACACTAGTTATAGATTCCGATGCTTCACTCCAGGTTTACTGTATCCCTTGGACCTTCTTATTGACGATGAAACACAGAAATTGCATCGGAATTAAATAGAAAATGCACAAAGCCGACTTAAGTACAAGAAGACTGACTCTTCTTACTGACTATGTTTTGAACCATTCCTGTGACACTAGTTATAGATGCCGATGCTTCACTTCAGGTTTACTGTATTCCTTGGTCCTTCTTATTGACGATGAAACACAGAAATTGCATCGGAATTAAATACAAATGGTACAATGCCGACTTAAGTACAAGAAGACTGAGTCTTCCTACTGTCAATGTTTTGAACCATTCCTGTGACACTAGTTATAGATTCCGATGCTTCACGTCAGGTTTACTGTATCCCTCTGATCTTCTTATTGACGATGAAACACAAAAATTGCATCGGAATTAAACACAAAAGGCACAATGCCGACTTAAGTACAAGAAGACTGACTCTTCTTACTGACTATGCTTTGAACCATTCCTGTGACACTAGTTATAGATTCCGATGCTTCACTTCAGGTTTACTGTATCCCTCTGACCTTCTTATTGACGATGAAACACAGAAATTGCATCGGAATTGAATATAAAAGGCACAATGCCGACTTAAGTACAAGAAGACTGACTCTTCTTACTGACAATGTTTTGAATCATACCTGTGACATTAGTTATAGATTCCGATGCTTCAGTTCAGGTTTACTGTATGCCTTGGAACTTCTTATTGACGATGAAACACAGAAATTGCATCGGAATTATATAGAAAAGGCACAATGCCGACTTAAGTACACGAAGACTGACTCTTCTTACTGTCTATGTTTTGAACCATTCCTGTGACACTAGTTATAGATTCCGATGCTTCACTTCAGGTTTACTGTATCCCTTGGACCTTCTTATTGACGATGAAACACAGAAATTGCATGGGAATTAAATACAAAAGGCACAATGTCGACTTAAGTACAAGAAGACTGACCCTTCCAACTTTCAATGTTTTGAACCATTCCTATGACACTAGTTATAGATTCCGATGCTTCACTTCAGGTTTATTGTATCCCTCTGACCTTCTTATTGACGATGAAACACAGAAATTGCATCGGAATTAAATACAAAAGGCAAAATGCCGACTTAAGTTCAAAATGACTGACACTTCTTACTGACTATGTTTTGAACCATTCCTGTGACACTAGTTATAGATTCCGATGAATCACTTCAGGTTTACTGTATCCCTTGGACCTTCTTATTGACGATGAAACACAGAAATTGCATTGGAATTCAATACAAAAGGCACGATGCAGACTTAAGTAGAAGAAGACTGACTCTTTTTACTGACTATGATTTGAACCATTCCTGTGACACTAGTTATAGATTCAGATGCTTCACTTCAGGTTTACTGTATCCCTCTGATCTTCTTCTTGACGATGAAACACAGAAATTGCTTCGGAATTAAATACAAAAGGCACAATGCCGACTTAAGTACAAGAAGACTGACTCTTCTTACTGTCTATGTTTTGAACCATTCCTGTGACACTAGTTATAGATTCCGATGCTTCACTTCAGGTTTACTGTATCCCTTGGACCTTCTTATTGACGATGAAACACAGATATTGCATCGGAATTAAACACAAAAGGCACAATGCCGACTTAAGTTCAAAATGACTGACACTTCTTACTGACTATGCTTTGAACCATTCGTGTGACACTAGTTATAGATTCCGATGATTCACTTCAGGTTTACTGTATCCCTCTGACCTTCTTATTGACGATGAAACACAGAAATTGCATCGGAATTAGATACAAACGGCCCAATGCCGACTTAAGTACAAGAAGACTGACTCTTCTTACTGTCTATGTTTGGAACCATTCCATTGACACTAGTTATAGATTCCGAAGCTTCACTCCAGGTTTACTGTATCCCTTGGACCTTGTTATTGACGATGAAACACAGAAATTGCATCGGAATTAAATACAAAAGGCACAATGCCGACTTAAGTACAAGAAGATTGACTCTTCTTACTGACTATGGTTTGAACCATTCCTGTGACACTAGTTATAGATTCCGAGGCTTCACGTCAGGTTTACTGTATCCCTTGGACATTCTTATTGACGATGAAACACAGAAATTGCATCGGAATTAAATACAAAAGGCTAAATGCCGACTTAAGTACACGAAGACTGACTCTTCTTACTGTCTATGTTTTGAACCATTCCTGTGACACTAGTTATAGATTCCGATGCTACACTCCAGGTTTACTGTATCCCTTGAACCATCTTATTGACGATGAAACACAGAAATTGGATCGGTATTAATTACAAAAGGCACAATGCCGACTTAAGTACAAGAAGTCTGACTCTTCTTACTGCCTTTGTTTTTGATTTATTCCAGTGACACTAGTTATAGATTCCGATGCTTCACTTCAGGTTTATTGTATCCCTCTGACCTTCTTATTGACGATGAAACACAGAAATTGCATCGGAATTAAATAGAAAAGGCACAATGTCGACTTAGGTACAAGAAGACTGACTCTTCTTACTGTCTATGTTTTGGACCATTCCTGCGGCACTAGTTATAGATGCCGATGTTTCACTCCATGTTTACTGTATCCCTTGGACCTTCTTATTGACGATGAAACACAGAAATTGCATCGGAATTAAATACAAAAGGCACAATGCCGACTTAAGTACAAGAAGACTGACTCTTCTTACTGACTAGGTTTGAACCATTCCTGTGACACTAGTTATAGATTCCGATGCCTCATTTCAGGTTTACTGTATCTCTTGGACCTTGTTATTCACGATGAAACACAGAAATTGCATCGGAATTAAATACAAAAGGCACAATGCCGACTTAAGTACAAGAAGAGTGACTCTTCCCACTGTCTATGATTTGAACCATCCCTGTGACACTAGTTATAGATTCCAATGCTTCACATCAGGTATACTGTTTCCCTTGGACCTTCCTATTGACGATGAAAGACAGAAATTGCATCGGAATTAAATACAAAAGGCACAATGCCGACTTAAGTACAAGAAGACTGACTCTTCTTACTGACTTTGTTTTGAACCATTCCTGTGACACTAGTTATAGATTCCGATGCTTCACTTCAGGTTTATTGTATCCTTAGGACCTTCTTATTGACGATGAAACACAGAAATTGCATCGGAATTAAATAGAAAAGGCACAATGTCGACTGAAGTACAAGAAGACTGACTCTTCTTACTGTCTATGTTTCGAACTATTCCTGTGACACTAGTTATAGATTCCGATGCTTCACTCCAGGTTTACTGTATCTCTTGGACCTTCTTATTGCCGATGAAACACAGAAATTGCATCGGAATTAAATAGAAAATGCACAATGCCGACTTAAGGACAAGAAGACTGACTCTTCCTACTGTCTATGTTTGAACCATTCCTGTGACACTAGTATTGGATTCCGATGCTTCACTTCAGGTTTACTGTATCCCTTGGACTTTCTTATTGACGATGAAACACAGAAATTGCATCGGAATTAAATTCAAAAGGCACAATACCGACTTACGTACAAGAAGACTGACTCTTCTTACTGTCTATGTTTTGAACCATTCGTGTGACACTAGTTATAGATTCCGATGCTTCACTTCAGGTTTACTGAATTCCTTGGACTTTCTTATTGACGATGAAACACAGAAATTGCATCGGAATTAAATATAAGAGTTACAATGCCGACGTAAGTACAAGAAGACTGACTCTTCCTACTGTCAATGTTTTGAACCATTCCTGTGACACTAGTTATAGATTCCGATGCTTCACTTCAGGTTTACTGTATCCCTCTGATCTTCTTATTGACGATGAAACACAGAAATTACATCGGAATTAAACACAAAAGGTACCATGCAGACTTATGTACAAGAAGACAGACTCTTCTTACTGTCTATGTTTTGAACCATTCCTGTGACACAAGTTATAGATTCCGAAGCTTCACTCCAGGTTTACTGTATCCCTTGGACCTTGTTATTGACGATGAAACACAGAAATTGCATCGGAATTAAATACAAAAGGCACAATGCCGACATATGTAGAAGAAGACTGACTCTTCTTACTGACTATGGTTTGAACCATTCCTGTGACACTAGTGATAGATTCCGAGGCTTCACCTCAGGTTTACTGTATCCCTTGGACATTCTTATTGACGATGAAACACAGAAATTGCATCGGAATTAAATACAAAAGGCAAAATGCCGACTTAAGTACACGAAGACTGACTCTTCTTACTGTCTATGTTTTGAACCATTCCTGTGACACTAGTTATAGATTCCGATGCTACACTCCAGGTTTACTGTATCCCTTGAACCATCTTATTGACGATGAAACACAGAAATTGGATCGGTATTAATTACAAAAGGCACAATGCCGTCTTAAGTACAAGAAGACTGACTCTTCTTACTGCCTTTGTTTTTGAACTATTCCAGTGACACTAGTTATAGATTCCGATGCTTCACTTCAGGTTTATTGTATCCCTCTGACCTTCTTATTGACGATGAAACACAGTAATTGCATCGGAATTAAATAGAAAAGGCACAATGTCGACTTAGGTACAAGAAGACTGACTCTTCTTACTGTCTATGTTTTGGACCATTCCTGCGACACTAGTTATAGATTCCGATGCTTCACTCCATGTTTACTGTATCCCTTGGACCTTCTTATTGACGATGAAACACAGAAATTGCATCGGAATTAAATACAAAAGGCACAATGCCGACTTAAGTACAAGAAGACTGACTCTTCTTACTGACTAGGTTTTGAACCATTCCTGTGACACTAGTTATAGATTCCGATGCTTCACATCAGGTATACTGTTTCCCTTGGACCTTCTTATTGACGATGAAAGACAGAAATTGCATCGGAATTAAATACAAAAGGCACAATGCCGACTTAAGTACAAGAAGACTGACTCTTTCTAATGTCTATGTTTTGAACCATTTCTGTGACACTAGTTATAGAGTCCGATGCTTCACTTCAGGTTTACTGTATCCCTTTGACATTCTTATTGACGATGAATCACAGAAATTGCATCGGAATTAAATACAAAAGGCACAATGCCGACTTAAGTACAAGAAGACTGACTCTTCTTACTGTCGATGTATTGAACCATTACTGTGACACTAGTTATAGATTCCGATGCTTCACATCAGGTATACTGTTTCTCTTGGACCTTCTTATTGACGATGAAAGACAGAAATTGCATCGGAATTAAATACAAAAGGCACAATGCCGACTTAAGTACAAGAAGACTGACTCTTTCTAATGTCTATGTTTTGAACCATTTCTGTGACACTAGTTATAGAGTCCGATGCTTCACTTCAGGTTTACTGTATCCCTTTGACATTCTTATTGACGATGAATCACAGAAATTGCATCGGAATTAAATACAAAAGGCACAATGCCGACTTAAGTACAAGAAGACTGACTCTTCTTACTGTCGATGTATTGAACCATTACTGTGACACTAGTTATAGATTCCGATGCTTCATTCCAGGTTTACTGTATCCCTTGAACCTTCTAATTGACGATGAGACACAGAAATTGCATCGGAATTAAATACAAAAGGCACAATGCCGACTTTAGTACATGAAGACTGACTCTTCTTACTGACTATGTTTTGAACCATTCCTGTGACACTAGTTATAGATTCCGATGCTTCACTTCAGGTTTACTGTATGACTAGGACCTTCTTATTGACGATGAAAAACAGAAATTGCATTGGAGTTTATTACAAAAGGCAAAATGCCGACTTAAGTACATGAAGACTGACTCAACTTACTGTCTATATTTTGAACCATTCCTGTGACACTAGTTATAGATTCCGATGCTACACTCCAGGTTTACTGTATCCCTTGGACCATCTTATTGACGATGAAACACACAAATCGCATTTGAATTAAATACAAAAGGCACAATGCCGACTTAAGGACAATAAGACTGGCTCTTCTTACTGACTTTGTTTTGAACCATTCCTGTGACACTAGTTATAGATTCCGATGCTTCACTTCAGGTTTATTGTATCCTTAGGACCTTCTTATTGACGATGAAACACAGAAATTGCATCGGAATTAAATAGAAAAAGCGCAATGTCAACTGAAGTACAAGAAGACTGACTCTTCTTACTGTCTATGTTTTGAACTATTCCTGTGACACAAGTTATAGATTCCGATGCTTCACTCCAGGTTTACTGTATCTCTTGGACCTTCTTATTGACGATGAAACACAGAAATTGCATCGGAATTAAATAGAAAATGCACAATGCCGACTTAAGGACAAGAAGACTGACTCTTCCTACTGTCTATGTTTTGAACCATTCCTGTGACACTAGTTTTGGATTCCGATGCTTCACTTCAGGTTTACTGTATCCCTTGGACTTCCTTATTGACGATGAAACACAGAAATTGCATCGGAATTAAATTCAAAAGGCACAATACCGACTTAAGTACAAGAAGACTGACTCATCTTATCGTCTATGTTTTGAACCATTCCTGTGACACTAGTTATAGATTCCGATGCTTCACTTCAGGTTTACTGTATTCCTTGGACTTTCTTATTGACGATGAAACACAGAAATTGCATCGGAATTAAATACAAGAGGTACAATGCCGACGTAAGTACAAGAAGACTGACTCTTCCTACTGTCAATGCTTTGAACCATTCCTGTGACACTAGTTATAGATTCCGATGCTTCACTTCAGGTTTACTGTATCCCTCTGATCTTCTTATTGACGATGAAACACAGAAATTACATCGGAATTAAACACAAAAGGCACCATGCCGACTTAAGTACAAGAAGACAGACTCTTCTTACTGTCTATGTTTGAACCAATCCTGTGACACAAGTTATAGATTCCGATGCTTCACTTCAGGTTTACTGTATCCCTTGGACCTTCTTATTGACGATGAAACACAGAAATTGCATCGGAAATAAATATAAAATGCAAAATGCCGACTTAAGTACACGAAGACTGACTCTTCTTACTGTCTATGCTTTGAACCATTCCTGTGACACTAGTTACAGATTCCGATGCTACACTCCAGGTTTACTGTATCCCTTGAACCATCTTATTGACGATGAAACACAGAAATTGGATCGGTATTAATTACAAAAGGCACAATGCCGACTTAAGTACAAGAAGACTGACTCTTCTTACTGCCTTTCTTTTTGAACTATTCCAGTGACACTAGTTATAGATTCCGATGCCTCACTTCAGGTTTATTGTACCCCTCTGACCTTCTTATTGACGATGAAACACAGAAATTGCATCGGAATTAAATAGAAAAGGCACAATGTCGACTTAGGTACAAGAAGACTGACTCTTCTTACTGTCTATGTTTTGGACCATTCCTGCGACACTAGTTATAGATTCCGATGCTCCACTCCATGTTTACTGTATCCCTTGGACCTTCTTATTGACGATGAAACACAGAAATTGCATCGGAATTAAATACAAAAGGCACAATGCCGACTTAAGTACAAGAAGACTGACTCTTCCTACTGTCTATGTTTTGAACCATTTCTGTGACACTAGTTATAGAGTTCGATGCTTCACTTCAGGTTTACTGTATCCCTTTGACATTCTTATTGACGATGAATCACAGAAATTGCATCGGAATTAAATACAAAAAGCACAATGCAGACTTAAGGACAAGAAGACTGACTCTTCTTACTGACTTTGTTTTGAACCATTCCTGTGACACTAGTTATAGATTCCGATGTTTCACTTCAGGTTTATTGTATCCTTAGGACCTTCTTATTGACGATGAAACACAGAAATTGAATCGGAATTAAATAGAAAAGGCACAATGTCGATTAAAGTACAAGAAGACTGACTCTTCTTACTGTCTATGTTTTGAACTATTCCTGTGACACTAGTTATAGATTCCGATGCTTCACTCCAGGTTTACTGTATATCTTGGACCTTCTTATTGACGATGAAACACAGAAATTGCATCGGAATTAAATAGAAAATGCACAATGCCGACTTAAGGACAAGAAGACTGACTCTTCCTACTGTCTATGTTTTGAACCATTCCTGTGACACTAGTTTTGGATTCCGATGCTTCACTTCAGGTGTACTGTGTCCCTTGGACTTTCTTATTGACGATGAAACACAGAAATTGCATCGGAATTAAATTCAAAAGGCACAATACCGACTTACGTACAAGAAGATTGACTCTTCTTACTGTCGATGTTTTGAACCATTCCTGTGACACTAGATATAGATTCCGATGCTTCACTTCAGGTTTACTGTATCCCTCTGATCTTCTTATTGACGATGAAACACAGAAATTACATCGGAATTAAACACAAAAGGCACCATGCCGACTTAAGTACAAGAAGACAGACTCTTCTTACTGTCTATGTTTGAACCAATCCTGTGACACAAGTTATAGATTCCGATGCTTCACTTCAGGTTTACTGTATCCCTTGGACCTTCTTATTGACGATGAAACACAGAAATTGCATCGGAAATAAATATAAAATGCAAAATGCCGACTTAAGTACACGAAGACTGACTCTTCTTACTGTCTATGCTTTGAACCATTCCTGTGACACTAATTACAGATTCCGATGCTACACTCCAGGTTTACTGTATCCCTTGAACCATCTTATTGACGATGAAACACAGAAATTGGATCGGTATTAATTACAAAAGGCACAATGCCGACTTAAGTACAAGAAGACTGACTCTTCTTACTGCCTTTGTTTTTGAACTATTCCAGTGACACTAGTTATAGATTCCGATGCCTCACTTCAGGTTTATTGTATCCCTCTGACCTTCTTATTGACGATGAAACACAGAAATTGCATCGGAATTAAATAGAAAAGGCACAATGTCGACTTAGGTACAAGAAGACTGACTCTTCTTACTGTCTATGTTTTGGACCATTCCTGCGACACTAGTTATAGATTCCGATGCTCCACTCCATGTTTACTGTATCCCTTGGACCTTCTTATTGACGATGAAACACAGAAATTGCATCGGAATTAAATACAAAAGGCACATTGCCGACTTAAGTACGAGAAGACTGACTCTTCTTACTGACTAGGTTTTGAACAATTCCTGTGATACTAGTTATAGATTCCGATGCCTCATTTCAGGTTTACTGTATCTCTTGGACCTTGTTATTGACGATGAAACACAGAAATTGCATGGGAATTAAATACAAAAGGCACAATGCCGACTTAAGTACAAGAAGACTGACTCTTCCCACTGTCTATGATTTGAACCATCCCTGTGACACTAGTTATAGATTCCGATGCTTCACATCCGGTATACTGTTTCCCTTGGACCTTGTTATTGACGATTAAAGACAGAAATTGCATCGGAATTAAATACAAAAGGCACAATGCCGACTTAAGTACAAGAAGACTGACTCTTCCTACTGTCTATGTTTTGAACCATTTCTGTGACACTAGTTATAGAGTTCGATGCTTCACTTCAGGTTTACTGTATCCCTTTGACATTCTTATTGACGATGAATCACAGAAATTGCATCGGAATTAAATACAAAAGGCACAATGCAGACTTAAGGACAAGAAGACTGACTCTTCTTACTGACTTTGTTTTGAACCATTCCTGTGACACTAGTTATAGATTCCGATGTTTCACTTCAGGTTTATTGTATCCTTAGGACCTTCTTATTGACGATGAAACACAGAAATTGAATCGGAATTAAACAGAAAAGGCACAATGTCGACTAAAGTACAAGAAGACTGACTCTTCTTACTGTCTATGTTTTGAACTATTCCTGTGACACTAGTTATAGATTCCGATGCTTCACTCCAGGTTTACTGTATATCTTGGACCTTCTTATTGACGATGAAACACAGAAATTGCATCGGAATTAAATAGAAAATGCACAATGCCGACTTAAGGACAAGAAGACTGACTCTTCCTACTGTCTATGTTTTGAACCATTCCTGTGACACTAGTTTTGGATTCCGATGCTTCACTTCAGGTTTACTGTGTCCCTTGGACTTTCTTATTGACGATGAAACACAGAAATTGCATCGGAATTAAATTCAAAAGGCACAATACCGACTTACGTACAAGAAGACTGACTCTTCTTACTGGCTATGTTTTGAACCATTCGTGTGACACTGGATATAGATTCCGATGCTTCACTTCAGGTTTACTGTATCCCTCTGATCTTATTATTGACGATGAAACACAGAAATTACATCGGAATTAAACACAAAAGCCACCATGCCGACTTAAGTACAAGAAGACAGACTCTTCTTACTGTCTATGTTTTGAACCATTCCTGTGACACTAGTTATAGATTCGGATGCTTCACTTCAGGTTTACTGTATCCCTCTGACCTTCTTATTGACGATGAAACACAGATATTGCATCGGAATTAAATAGAAAAGGCACAATGCCGACTTAAGTATAAGACGACTGACTTTTCTTACTGTCTATGTTTTGAATCATTTCTGTGAAACTAGTGATAGATTCCGATGCTTCACTCCAGGTTTACTGTATCCCTTGGGCATTCTTAATGACGATGAAACACATAAATTGCATGGGAATTAAATACAAAATGCACTATGCCGACTTAGTACAAGAGGACTGACTCTTCTTACTGACTATGTTTTGAACCATTCCTGAGACACTAGTTTTAGATTCCGATGCTTCAATTCGGGTTTACTGTATCCCTTGGAACTTCTTATTGACGATGAAACACAGAAATTGCATCGGAATAAAATACAAAAGGCTCAATACCGACTTAAGTACAAGAAGACTGACTCTTCTTACTGACTATGTTTTGAACCATTCCTGTGACAATAGTTATAGATTCCGATGCTTCACTTCAGGTTTACTGTATCCCTTGGACTTTCTTATTGACGATGAAACACAGAAATTGCAACGGAATTATATTCAAAAGGCACAATACCGCCTTAAGTACAAGAAGACTGACTCATCTTATCGTCTATGTTTTGAACCATTCCTATGACACTAGTTATAGATTCCGATGCTTCACTTCAGGTTTACTGTATTCCTTGGACTTTCTTACTGACGATGAAACACAGAAATTGCATCGGAATTATTTACAAGAGGTACAATGCCGACTTAAGTACAAGAAGACTGACTCCTCCTACTGTCAATGATTTGAACCATTCCTGTGACACTAGTTATAGATTCCGATGCTTCACTAAAGGTTTACTGTATCCCCCTGTTCCTCTTATTGACGATGAAGCACAGAAATTACATCGGAATTAAACACAAAAGGCACCATGCCGACTTAAGTACAAGAAGACAGACTCTTCTTATTGTCTATGTGTTGAACCATTCCTGTGACACAAGTTATAGATTCCGATGCTTCACTTCAGGTTTACTGTATCCCTTGGACCTTCTTATTGACGATGAAGCACAGAAATTGCATCGGAAATAAACACAAATGGCACAATGCCGACTTAACTACAAGATGACTGACTCTTCTTACTGACTATGTTTTGAACCATTCCTGTGACACTAGTTATAGATTCCGATGCTTCACTTCAGGTTTACTGTATCCCTCTGACCTTCTTATTGACGATGAAACACAGAAATTACATCGGAATTGAATTCAAAAGGCTCAATGCCGACTTAAGTACAAGAAGACTGACTCTGTTTACTGACTATGTTTTGAACCATTCCTGTGACACTAGTTATAGATTCGGATGCTTCACTTCAGGTTTACTGTATCCCTCTGACCTTCTTATTGACGATGAAACACAAAAATTGCATCGGAATTGAATACAAAAGGCACAATGTAGACATAAGTAGAAGAAGACTGACTCTTGTTACTGATTATGATTTGAACCATTCCTGTGACACTAGTTATAGATGCCGATGCTTCACTTCAGGTTTACTGTATCCCTTGGACCTTCTTATTGACGATGAAACACAGAAATTGCATCGGAATTATATACAAAGGCACAATGCCGACTTAAGAACAAGACGACTTACTCTTCCTAATGGCAATAATTTGAACCATTCCTGTGACACTAGTTATAGATTCCGATGCTTCACTTCAGGTTTACTGTATCCCTCTGATCTTCTTATTGACGATGAAACACAGAAATACATCGGAATTAAATACAAAAGGCACAATGCCGACTTAAGTACAAGAAGACTGACTCTTCTTACTGCCTATATTTTGAACCATTCCTGTGACACTAGTTATAGATGCCGATGCTTCACTTCAGGTTTACTGTATCCCTTGGACCTTCTTAATGACGATGAAACACATAAATTGCATCGCAATTAAACACAAAAGGCACAATGCCGACTTAAGTTCAAAATGACTGACACTTCTGACTGACTATGTTTTGAACCATTCCTGTGACACTAGTTATAGCTTCCGATGATTCACTTCAGGTTTACTGTATCCCTCTGGCCTTCTTATTGATGATGAGCACAGAAATTGCATCGGAATTGAATACAAAAGGCACAATGCAGACTTAAGTAGAGGAAGACTGACTCTTCCTACTGTCAATGTTTGAACTATTCCTGTTACACTAGTTATAGATTCCGAAGCTTCACTTGACGTTTACTGTATCCCTTGGACCTTCTCATTGACGACGAAACACAGAAATTGCATCGGAATTAAATACAAAATGCACAATGCCGACTTAAGTACATGAAGACCTACTCTTCCTACTGACTATGTTTTGAACCATTCCTGTGACACTAGTTATGGATTGAGATGCTTCACTTCAGGTATACCGTATCCCTCTGATCTTCTTAATGACGATGAAACACGGAAATTGCATCGGAATTAAATAGAAAAGGCACAATGCCGACTTAAGTACAAGACGACTGACTTTTCTTACTGTCTATGTTTTTAACCATTCCTGTGACACTAGTTATAGATGCCGATGCTTCACTTCAGGTTTACTGTATCCCTTGGACCTTCTTATTGACGATGAAACACAGAAATTGCATCGGAATTAAATACAAAAGGCACAATGCCGACTGAAGTACAATTAGACTCACTCTTCCTACTGTCTATGTTTGAACCATTCCTGTTACACTAGTTATAGATTCCGATGCTTCACGTGAGGTTTACTGTATCCCTTGGACCTTCTCATTGACTATGAAACACAGAAATTGCATCGGAACTAAATACAAAAGGAACAATGCCGACTTAAGTGCATGAAGACCGACTCTTCCTACTGACTATGTTTTGAACCATTCCTGTGACACTAGTTATGGATTCCGATGCTTCACTTGAGGTTTACTGTATCCCTTGGACCTCCTTATTGACGATGAAACACAGAAATTGCATCGGAATTAAATACAAAAGGCACAATGCCGACTTAATTACAAGAAGACTGACTCTTCTTACAGTCTATGCTTTGAACCATTCCATTGACACTAGTTATAGATTCCGATGCTTCACTCCAGGTTTACTGTTTCCCTTGGACCTTGTTATTGACGATGAAACACAGAAATTGCATCGGAATTAAATACAAAAGGCACCATGCTGACTTAAGGACAAGAAGATTGACACTTCCTACTGACTTTGTTTTGAACCATTCCTGTGACACTAGTAATAGATTCCGATGCTTCACTTCAGGTTTACTGTATCCCTTGGACCTTCGTATTGACGTTGAGACACAGAAATTGAATCGGAATTAAATACAAAAGGCACAATGCCGACTTAAGTACAAGAAGACTGACTCTTCTTACTGTCTATGTTTGGAACCATTCCTGTGACACTAGTTATAGATACCGATGCATCACTTCAGGTTTACTGTATCCCTTGGACCTTCTTATTGACGATGAAACACAGAAATTGCATCGCAATTAAACACAAAATGCACAATGCCGACTTAAGTACATGAAGACCGACTCTTCCTACTGAGTATGTTTTGAACCATTCCTGTGACACTAGTTATGGATTCAGATGCTTCACTTCAGGTATACTGTATCCATCTCATCTTCTTATTGACGATGAAACACAGAAATTGCATCGGAATTAAATAGAAAAGGCACAATGCCGACATAAGTACAAGACGACTGACGTTTCTTACTGTCTATGTTTTGAACCATTCCTGTGACACTAGTTATAGATGCCGATGCTTCACTTCAGGTTTACTGTATCCCTTGGACCTTCTTATTGACGATGAAACACAGAAATTGCATCGGAATTAAATACAAAAGGCACAATGCCGACTTAAGTACAAGAAGACTGACTCTTCCTACTGTCAATGTTTGAACCATTCCTGTTACACTAGTTATAGATTCCGAAGATTCACTTGACGTTTACTGTATCCCTTGGACCTTCTCATTGACGATGAAACACAGAAATTGCATCGGAATTAAATACAAAATGCACAATGCCGACTTAAGTACATGAAGACCTACTCTTCCTACTGACTATGTTTTGAACCATTCCTGTGACACTAGTTATGGATTGAGATGCTTCACTTCAGGTATACCGTATCCCTCTGATCTTCTTAATGACGATGAAACACAGAAATTGCATCGGAATTAAATAGAAAAGGCACAATGCCGACTTAAGTACAAGACGACTGACTTTTCTTACTGTCTATGTTTTTAACCATTCCTGTGACACTAGTTATAGATGCCGATGCTTCACTTCAGGTTTACTGTATCCCTTGGACCTTCTTATTGACGATGAAACACAGAAATTGCATCGGAATTAAATACAAAAGGCACAATGCCGACTGAAGTACAATTAGACTGACTCTTCCTACTGTCTATGTTTGAACCATTCCTGTTACACTAGTTATAGATTCCGATGCTTCACGTGAGGTTTACTGTATCCCTTGGACCTTCTCATTGACTATGAAACACAGAAATTGCATCGGAACTAAATACAAAAGGAACAATGCCGACTTAAGTGCATGAAGACCGACTCTTCCTACTGACTATGTTTTGAACCATTCCTGTGACACTAGTTATGGATTCCGATGCTTCACTTGAGGTTTACTGTATCCCTTGGACCTCCTTATTGACGATGAAACACAGAAATTGCATCGGAATTAAATACAAAAGGCACAATGCCGACTTAATTACAAGAAGACTGACTCTTCTTACAGTCTATGCTTTGAACCATTCCATTGACACTAGTTTATATTCCGATGCTTCACTCCAGGTTTACTGTTTCCCTTGGACGTTGTTATTGACGATGAAACACAGAAATTGCATCGGAATTAAATACAAAAGGCACAATGCCGACTTAAGTACAAGAAGACTGACTCTTCCTACTGTCAATGTTTGAACCATTCCTGTTACACTAGTTATAGATTCCGAAGCTTCACTTGACGTTTACTGTATCCCTTGGACCTTCTCATTGACGATGAAACACAGAAATTACATCGGAATTAAATACAAAATGCACAATGCCGACTTAAGTACATGAAGACCTACTCTTCCTACTGACTATGTTTTGAACCATTCCTGTGACACTAGTTATGGATTGAGATGCTTCACTTCAGGTATACAGTATCCCTCTGATCTTCTTAATGACGATGAAACACAGAAATTGCATCGGAATTAAATAGAAAAGGCACAATGCCGACTTAAGTACAAGACGACTGACTTTTCTTACTGTCTATGTTTTTAACCATTCCTGTGACACTAGTTATAGATGCCGATGCTTCACTTCAGGTTTACTGTATCCCTTGGACCTTCTTATTGACGATGAAACACAGAAATTGCATCGGAATTAAATACAAAAGTTACAATGCCGACTTAAGTACAAGAAGACTGACTCTTCCTACTGTCAATGTTTGAACCATTCCTGTTACACTAGTTATAGATTCCGAAGCTTCACTTGACGTTTACTGTATCCCTTGGACCTTCTCATTGACGATGAAACACAGAAATTGCATCGGAATTAAATACAAAATGCACAATGCCGACTTAAGTACATGAAGACCTACTCTTCCTACTAACTATGTTTTGAACCATTCCTGTGACACTAGTTATGGATTGAGATGCTTCACTTCAGGTATACCGTATCCCTCTGATCTTCTTAATGACGATGAAACACAGAAATTGCATCGGAATTAAATAGAAAAGGCACAATGCCGACTTAAGTACAAGACGACTGACTTTTCTTACTGTCTATGATTTTAACCATTCCAGTGACACTAGTTATAGATGCCGATGCTTCACTTCAGGTTTACTGTATCCCTTGGACCTTCTTATTGACGATGAAACACAGAAATTGCATCGGAATTAAATACAAAAGGCACAATGCCGACTAAAGTACAATTAGACTGACTCTTCCTACTGTCTATGTTTGAACCATTCCTGTTACACTAGTTATAGATTCCGATGCTTCACGTGAGGTTTACTGTATCCCTTGGACCTTCTCATTGACTATGAAACACAGAAATTGCATCGGAACTAAATACAAAAGGAACAATGCCGACATAAGTGCATGAAGACCGACTCTTCCTACTGACTATGTTTTGAACCATTCCTGTGACACTAGTTATGGATTCCGATGCTTCACTTGAGGTTTACTGTATCCCTTGGACCTCCTTATTGACGATGAAACACAGAAATTGCATCGGAATTAAATACAAAAGGCACAATGCCGACTTAATTACAAGAAGACTGACTCTTCTTACAGTCTATGCTTTGAACCATTCCATTGACACTAGTTATAGATTCCGATGCTTCACTCCAGGTTTACTGTTTCCCTTGGACCTTGTTATTGACGATGAAACACAGAAATTGCATCGGAATTAAATACAAAAGGCACCATGCTGACTTAAGGACAAGAAGATTGACACTTCCTACTGACTTTGTTTTGAACCATTCCTGTGACACTAGTAATAGATTCCGATGCTTCACTTCAGGTTTACTGTATCCCTTGGACCTTCGTATTGACGTTGAGACACAGAAATTGAATCGGAATTAAATACAAAAGGCACAATGCCGACTTAAGTACAAGAAGACTGACTCTTCTTACTGTCTATGTTTGGAACCATTCCTGTGACACTAGTTATAGATACCGATGCATCACTTCAGGTTTACTGTATCCCTTGGACCTTCTTATTGACGATGAAACACAGAAATTGCATCGCAATTAAACACAAAATGCACAATGCCGACTTAAGTACATGAAGACCGACTCTTCCTACTGAGTATGTTTTGAACCATTCCTGTGACACTAGTTATGGATTCAGATGCTTCACTTCAGGTATACTGTATCCATCTCATCTTCTTATTGACGATGAAACACAGAAATTGCATCGGAATTAAATAGAAAAGGCACAATGCCGACATAAGTACAAGACGACTGACTTTTCTTACTGTCTATGTTTTGAACCATTCCTGTGACACTAGTTATAGATGCCGATGCTTCACTTCAGGTTTACTGTATCCCTTGGACCTTCTTATTGACGATGAAACACAGAAATTGCATCGGAATTAAATACAAAAGGCACAATACTGACTTAAGTGCAAGAAATCTGACTCTTCCTACTGTCTATGTTTGAACCATTCCTGTTACATTAGTTATAGATTCCGAACCTTCACTTGAGGTTTACTGTATCCCTTGGACCTTCTCATTGACGATGAAACACAAAAATTGCATCGGAATTAAATACAAAAGGCACAATGCCGACTTAAGTACATGAAGACCGTCTCTTCCTACTGACTAAGTTTAAACTATTCCTGTGACACTAGTTATGGATTCCGATGCTTCACTTGAGGTTTACTGTATCCCTTGGACCTCCTTATTGACGATGAAACACAGAAATTGCATCGGAATTAAATACAAAAGGCAAAATGCCGGCTTAAATACAAGAAGACTGCCTCTTCCTACTGGCAATGATTTGAACCATTCCTGTGACACTAGTTATAGATTCCGATGCTTCACTTCAGGTTTACTGTATCCCTCTGATCTTCTTTTTGACGATGAAACACAGAAATACATCGGAATTAAATACAAAAGGCACAATGCCGACTTAAGTACAAGAAGACTGACTCTTCTTACTGTCTATGTTTTGAACCATTCCTGTGACACTAGTTATAGATACCGATGCTTCACTTCAGGTTTACTGTATCCCATGGACCTTCTTATTGACGATGAAACACATATATTGCATTGGAATTAAACACAAAAGGCACAATGCCGACTTAAGTTCAAAATGACTGACACTTCTTACTGACTATGTTTTGAACCATTCCTGTGACACTAGTTGTAGATTCCGATGATTCACTTCAGGTTTACTGTATCCCTCTGACCTTCTTATTGACAATGAAACACAGAAATTGCATCGGAATTGAATACAAAAGGCACAATGCAGACTTAAGTAGAAGAAGGCTGACTCTTTTTACTGACTATGATTTGAACCATTCCTGTGGCACTAGTTATGGATTCAGATGCTTCACTTCAAGTATACATTATTCCTCTGATCGTCTTAGTGACGATGAAACACAGAAATTGCATCGGAATTAAACAGAAAAGTCACAATGCCGACTTAAGTACAAGACGACTGCCTTTTCTTACTGTCTATGATTTTAACCATTCCTGTGACACTAGTTATGGATGCCGATGCTTCACTTCAGGTTAACTGTATCCCTTGGACCTTCTTATTGACGATGAAACACAGAAATTGCATCGGAATTAAATACAAAAGGCACAATGCCGACTTAAGTACAAGAAGACTGACTCTTAATACTGTCTATGTTTGAACCATTCCTGTTTCACTAGTTATAGATTCCGATGCTTCACGTGAGGTTTACTGTATCCCTTGGATCTCCTTATTGACGATGAAACACAGAAATTGCATCGGAATTAAATACAAAAGGCACAATGCCGACTTAAGTACAAGAAGACTGACTCTTCTTAGAGTCTATGTTTTAACCATTCCATTGACACTAGTTATAGATTCCGATGCTTCACTCCAGGTTTACTGTTTCCCTTGGACCTTGTTATTGACGATGAAACACAGAAATTGCATCGGAATTAAATACAAAAGGCACAATGCCGACTTAAGTACAAGAGGACTGACTCTTCTTACTGACTATGTTTTGAACCATTCCTGTGACACTAGTTATAGATTCCGATGCTTCACTTCAGGTTTACTGTATCACTTGGACCTTCTTATTGACGATGAAACACAGAAATTGAATCGGAATTAAATACAAAAGGCAAAATGCCGACTTAAGTACACGAAGACTGACTCTTCTTACTGTCTATGATTTGAACCATTCCTGTGACACTAGTTATAGATTCCGATGCTACACTCCAGGTTTACTGTATACCCTGGACCTTCTTATTGACGATGAAACACAGATATTGCATCGGAATTAAATACAAAAGGCACAAAGCCGACTTAAGGACAAGATGATTGACACTTCTTACTGACTTTGTTTTGAACCATTCCTGTGACACTAGTTATAGATTCCGATGCTTCACTTCAGGTTTACTGTATCCCTTGGACCTTCGTATTGACGTTGAGACACAGAAATTGAAACGGAATTAAATACAAAAGCACAATGCCGACTTAAGTACAAGAAGACTGACTCTTCCTACTGTCTATGTTTTGAACCATTCCTGTGACACTCGTTATAGAATACGATGCTTTACTTCAGGTTTACTGTATCCCTTGGACCTTCTTATTGACGATGAAACACAGAAATTGCATCGGAATTAAATACAATAGGCACAATGCTGAATTAAGTACAAGAAGACTGACTCTTCTTACTGACTATGTTTTGAACCATTCCTGTGACAATAATTATAGATTCCGATGCTTCACTCCAGGTTTACTGTTTCCTTTGACCTTCTTATTGACGAAGAAACACACAAATTGCATCAGAATTAAATACAAAAGGCACAATGCCGACTTAAGGACAAGAAGACTGACTCTTCTTACTGAATATGTTTTGAACCATTCCTGTGACACTAGCTATTGATTCCGATGCTTCACTACAGGTTTAGTGTATCCCTCTGACTTTCTTATTGACGATGAAACACAGAAACGGCTTCGGAATTAAATACAAACGGCACAATGCCGACTTAAGTACAAGAGGACTGACTCCTCTTACTGTCTATGTTTTGAACCATTCCTGTGACACTAGTTATAGATTCAGATGCTTCACTTGAGGTTTACTGTATCACTTGGACCTTCTTATTGACGATGAAACACAGAAATTGCATCGGAATTAAATACAAAAGGCACAATGCCGATTTAAGTACATGATGACCGACTCTCCTACTGACTATGTTTTGAACCATTCCTGTGACACTGGTTATTGATACCGATGCTTCACTTGAGGTTTACTGTATCCCTTGGACATTTTATTGACGATGAAACACAGAAATTGGATCGGTATTAAATACAAAAGGCACAATGCCTACTTAAGTACAATAAGACCGACTCTTCCTACTGACTCTGTTTTGAACCATTCCTGTGTTCTAGTTATAGATTCCGATGTTTCACTTGAGGTTAACTGTATCCCTTGGACCTTCATATTGACGATGAAACACAGAAATTGCATCGGAATTAAATACAAAAGGCACAATGCCAACTTAAGTACAAGAAGATTGACTCTTCTTACTGTCTATGTTTGAACCATTCCTGTGACACTAGTTATAGATTCCGATGCTTCGCTCCAGGTTTACTGTATTCTTGGACCTTCTTATTGACAATGAAACACAGAAATTGCATCGGAATTAAATACAAAAAGCAAAATGCCGACTTAAGGGCAAGAAGAATGACTCTTCTTACTGACTATGTTTGAACCATTCCTGTGACACTAGCTATAGATTCCGATGCTTCACTTCAGGTTTACTGTATCCCTCTGACCGTCTTGTTGACGACGAAACACAGAAATTGCATCGGAATTAAATACAATGGGCACAATGCCGACTTAAGTACAAGAAGACTGACTGTACTTACTGTCTATGTTATGAACCATTCCATTGACACTAGTTACAGATTCCGATGCTTCACTCCAGGTTTTCTGTATCCCTTGGACCTTGTTATTGACGATGAAACACAGAAATTGCATCGGAATTACATAGAAAAGGCACAATGTCGACTTCAGTACAAGAAGACTGACTCTTCTTACTGACTATGCTTTGAACCATCTCTGTGACACTAGTTTCAGATTCCGATGCTTCACTTCAGGTTTACTGTATCCCTCTGACCTTCTTATTGACGATGAAACACATAAACGGCTTCGGAATTAAATACAAAAGGCACAATGCCGACTTAAGTACAAGAGGACTGACTCTTCTTACTGACTATGTTTTGAACCATTCCATTGACACTAGTTATATATTCCGATGCTTCACTCCAGGTTTACTGTTTCCCTTGGACCTTGTTATTGACGATGAAACACAGAAATTGCATCGGAATTAAATACAAAAGGCACAATGCCGACTTAAGTACAAGAGGACTGACTCTTCTTACTGACTATGTTTTGAAGCATTCCTGTGACACTAGTTATAGATTCCGATGCTTCACTTCAGGTTTACTGTATCACTTGGATCTTCTTATTGACGATGAAACACAGATATTGCATCGGAATTAAATACAAAAGGCACAAAGCCGACTTAAGGACAAGATGATTGACACTTCTTACTGACTTTGTTTTGAACCATTCCTGTGACACTGGTTATTGATACCGATGCTTCACTTGAGGTTTACTGTATCCCTTGGACATTTTATTGACGATGAAACACAGAAATTGGATCGGTATTAAATACAAAAGGCACAATGCCTACTTAAGTACAATAAGACCGACTCTTCCTACTGACTCTGTTTTGAACCATTCCTGTGTTCTAGTTATAGATTCCGATGTTTCACTTGAGGTTAACTGTATCCCTTGGACCTTCATATTGACGATGAAACACAGAAATTGCATCGGAATTAAATACAAAAGGCACAATGCCAACTTAAGTACAAGAAGACTGACTCTTCTTACTGTCTATGTTTGAACCATTCCTGTGACACTAGTTATAGATTCCGATGCTTCGCTCCAGGTTTACTGTATTCTTGGACCTTCTTAGTGACGATGAAACACAGAAATTGCATCGGAATTAAATACAAAAGGCAAAATGCCGACTTAAGTACACGAAGACTGACTCTTCTTACTGTCTATTTTTTGAACCATTCCTGTGACACTAGTTACAGATTCCGATGCTTCACTTGAGGTTTACTGTATCCCTTGGACCTTCTTAGTGACGATGAAACACAGAAATTGCATCGGAATTAAATACAAAAGGCACAATGCCGATTTAAGTACATGATGACCGACTCTTCCTACTGACTCTGTTTTGAACCATTCCTGTGTTCTAGTTATAGATTCCGATGTTTCACTTGAGGTTAACTGTATCCCTTGGACCTTCTTATTGACAATGAAACACAGAAATTGTATCGGTATTAAATACAAAAAGCACAATGCCGACTTAAGAACAAGAAGACTGACTCTTCTTACTGACTATGTTTAAACCATTCCGGTGACACTAGCTATAGATTCCGATGCTTCACTTCAGGTTTACTGTATCCCTCTAACCTTCTTGTTGACGATGAAACACAGAAATTGCATCGGAATTAAATACAATAGGTACAATGCCGATTTAAGTACAAGAAGACTGACTGTTCCTACTGTCTATGTTTTGAACCATTCCTGTGACACTAGTTATAGATTCCGATGCTTCGCTCCAGGTTTACTGTATCCTTTGGACATTCCTATTGACAATGAAACACAGAAATTGCAGCGGAATTAAATACAAAAGGTACAATGCCGACTTAAGTACAAGAAGACTGACTCTTCTTACTGTCTATGTTTTGAACCATTCCATTGACACTAGTTATATATTCCGATGCTTCACTCCAGGTTTACTGTTTCCCTTGGACCTTGTTATTGACGATGAAACACAGAAATTGCATCGGAATTAAATACAAAAGGCACAATGCCGACTTAAGTACAAGAGGACTGACTCTTCTTACTGACTATGTTTTGAAGCATTCCTGTGACACTAGTTATAGATTCCGATGCTTCACTTCAGGTTTACTGTATCACTTGGATCTTCTTATTGACGATGAAACACAGATATTGCATCGGAATTAAATACAAAAGGCACAAAGCCGACTTAAGGACAAGATGATTGACACTTCTTACTGACTTTGTTTTGAACCATTCCTGTGACACTGGTTATTGATACCGATGCTTCACTTGAGGTTTACTGTATCCCTTGGACATTTTATTGACGATGAAACACAGAAATTGGATCGGTATTAAATACAAAAGGCACAATGCCTACTTAAGTACAATAAGACCGACTCTTCCTACTGACTCTGTTTTGAACCATTCCTGTGTTCTAGTTATAGATTCCGATGTTTCACTTGAGGTTAACTGTATCCCTTGGACCTTCATATTGACGATGAAACACAGAAATTGCATCGGAATTAAATACAAAAGGCACAATGCCAACTTAAGTACAAGAAGACTGACTCTTCTTACTGTCTATGTTTGAACCATTCCTGTGACACTAGTTATAGATTCCGATGCTTCGCTCCAGGTTTACTGTATTCTTGGACCTTCTTATTGACAATGAAACACAGAAATTGCATCGGAATTAAATACAAAAAGCAAAATGCCGACTTAAGAGCAAGAAGAATGACTCTTCTTACTGACTATGTTTGAACCATTCCTGTGACACTAGCTATAGATTCCGATGCTTCACTTCAGGTTTACTGTATTCCTCTGACCTTCTTGTTGACGACGAAACACAGAAATTGCATCGGAATTAAATACAATGGGCACAATGCCGACTTAAGTACAAGAAGACTGACTGTACTTACTGTCTATGTTATGAACCATTCCATTGACACTAGTTACAGATTCCGATGCTTCACTCCAGGTTTTCTGTATCCCTTGGACCTTGTTATTGACGATGAAACACAGAAATTGCATCGGAATTACATAGAAAAGGCACAATGTCGACTTCAGTACAAGAAGACTGACTCTTCTTACTGACTATGCTTTGAACCATTCCTGTGACACTAGTTTCAGATTCCGATGCTTCACTTCAGGTTTACTGTATCCCTCTGACCTTCTTATTGACGATGAAACACATAAACGGCTTCGGAATTAAATACAAAAGGCACAATGCCGACTTAAGTACAAGAGGACTGACTCTTCTCACTGTCTATTTTTTGAACCATTCCTGTGACACTAGTTACAGATTCCGATGCTTCACTTGAGGTTTACTGTATCCCTTGGACCTTCTTAGTGACGATGAAACACAGAAATTGCATCGGAATTAAATACAAAAGGCAAAATGCCGACTTAAGTACACGAAGACTGACTCTTCTTACTGTCTATGATTTGAACCATTCCTGTGACACTAGTTATAGATTCCGATGCTACACTCCAGGTTTACTGTATACCTTGGACCTTCTTATTGACGATGAAACACAGATATTGCATCGGAATTAAATACAAAAGGCACAAAGCCGACTTAAGGACAAGATGATTGACACTTCTTACTGACTTTGTTTTGAACCATTCCTGTGACACTAGTTATAGATTCCGATGCTTCACTTCAGGTTTACTGTATCCCTTGGAGCTTCGTATTGACGTTGAGACACAGAAATTGAATCGGAATTAAATACAAAAGCACAATGCCGACCTAAGTACAAGAAGACTGACTCTTCCTACTGTCTATGTTTTGAACCATTCCTGTGACACTCGTTATAGAATACGATGCTTTACTTCAGGTTTACTGTATCCCTTGGACCTTCTTATTGACGATGAAACACAGAAATTGCATCGGAATTAAATACAATAGGCACAATGCTGAATTAAGTACAAGAAGACTGACTCTTCTTACTGTCTATGTTTTGAACCATTCCTGTGACAATAGTTATAGATTCCGATGCTTCACTCCAGGTTTACTGTTTCCTTTGACCTTCTTATTGACGAAGAAACACACAAATTGCATCAGAATTAAATACAAAAGGCACAATGCCGACTTAAGGACAAGAAGACTGACTCTTCTTACTGAATATGTTTTGAACCATTCCTGTGACACTAGCTATTGATTCCGATGCTTCACTACAGGTTTAGTGTATCCCTCTGACTTTCTTATTGACGATGAAACACAGAAACGGCTTCGGAATTAAATACAAACGGCACAATGCCGACTTAAGTACAAGAGGACTGACTCTTCTTACTGTCTATGTTTTGAACCATTCCTGTGACACTAGTTATAGATTCAGATGCTTCACTTGAGGTTTACTGTATCACTTGGACCTTCTTATTAACGATGAAACACAGAAATTGCATCGGAATTAAATACAAAAGGCACAATGCCGATTTAAGTACATGATGACCGACTCTCCTACTGACTATATTTTGAACCATTCCTGTGACACTGGTTATTGATACCGATGCTTCACTTGAGGTTTACTGTATCCCTTGGACATTTTATTGACGATGAAACACAGAAATTGGATCGGTATTAAATACAAAAGGCACAATGCCTACTTAAGTACAATAAGACCGACTCTTCCTACTGACTCTGTTTTGAACCATTCCTGTGTTCTAGTTATAGATTCCGATGTTTCACTTGAGGTTAACTGTATCCTTTGGACCTTCATATTGACGATGAAACACAGAAATTGCATCGGAATTAAATAGAAAAGGCACAATGCCGAATTAAGTACAAGAAGACTGACTCTTCTTACTGACTCTGTTTTGAACCATTTCTGTGACTCTAGTTTTAGATTCCGATGCTTCACTTCAGGTTTACTGTATCCCTTGGACCTTCTTATTGACAATGAAGCACAGAAATTGCTTCGGAATTAAATCCAAAAGGCAAAATGCCGACTTAAGTACACGAAGACTGACTCTTCTTACTATGAATTGAACCATTCCTGTGACACTAGTTATAGATTCCGATGCTACACTCCAGGTTTACTGTATCCCTTGGACCTTCTTATTGACGATGAAACACAGAAATTGCATCGGAATTAAATACAAAAGCACAATGCCGACTTAAGTACAAGAAGACTGACTCTTCCTACTGTCAATGTTTGAACCATTCCTGTTACACTAGTTATAGATTCCGAAGCTTCCCTTGAGGTTTACTGTATCCCTTGGACCTTCTCATTGACGATGAAACACAGAAATTGCATCGGAATTAAATACAAAATGCACAATGCCGACTTAAGTACATGAAGACCTACTCTTCCTACTGACTATGTTTTGAACCATTCCTGTGACACTAGTTATGGATTCAGATGCTTCACTTCAGGTATACTGTATCCCTCTGATCTTCTTATTGACGATGAAACACAGAAATTGCATCGGAATTAAATACAAAAGGCACAATGCCGACTTAAGTACAAGAAGACTGACTCTTCTTACAGTCTATGCTTTGAACCATTCCGTTTACACTAGTTATAGATTCCGATGCTTCACTCCAGGTTTACTGTTTCCCTTGGACGTTGTTATTGACGATGAAACACAGAAATTGCATCGGAATTAAATACAAAAGGCACAATGCCGACTTAAGTACAAGAAGACTGACTCTTCTTACTGTCTATGTTTTGAACCATTCCTGCGACACTAGTTATAGATACCGATGCCTCACTTCAGGTTTACTGTATCCCTTGGACCCTCTTATTGACGATGAAACACAGAAATTGCATCGCAATTAAACACAAAATGCACAATGCCGACTTAAGTACATGAAGACCGACTCTTCCTACTGACTATGTTTTGAACCATTCCTGTGACACTAGTTATGGATTCAGATGCTTCACTTCAGGTATACAGTATCCATCTGATCTTCTTATTGACGATGAAACACAGAAATTGGATCGGAATTAAATAGAAAAGGCACAATGCCGACATAAGTACAAGACGACTGACTTTTCTTACTGTCTATGTTTTGAACCATTCCTGTGACACTAGTTATAGATGCCGATGCTTCACTTCAGGTTTACTGTATCCCTTGGACCTTCTTATTGACGATGAAACACAGAAATTGCATCGGAATTAAATACAAAAGGCACAATGCCGACTTAAGTATAAGAAGACTGACTCTTCCTACTGTCTATGTTTGTACCATTCCTGTTACACTAGTTATAGATTCCGAAGCTTCACTTGAGGTTTACTGCATCCCTTGGACCTTCTCATTGACGATGAAACACAAAAATTGCATCGGAATTAAATACAAAAGGCACAATGCCGACTTAAGTACATGAAGACCGACTCTTCCTACTGACTATGTTTAAACCATTCCTGTGACACTAGTTATGGATTCCGATGCTTCACTTGAGGTTCACTGTATCCCTTGGACCTCCTTATTGACGATGAAACACAGAAATTGCATCGGAATTAAATACAAAAGGCACAATGCCGGCTTAAATACAAGAAGACTGCCTCTTCCTACTGGCAATGATTTGAACCACTCCTGTGACACTAGTTATAGATTCCGATGCTTCACTTCAGGTTTACTGTATCCCTCTGATCTTCTTATTGACGATGAAACACAGAAATACATCGGAATTAAATACAAAAGGCACAATGCCGACTTAAGTACAAGAAGACTGACTCTTCTTACTGTCTATGTTTTGAACCATTCCTGTGACACTAGTTATAGATTCCGATGATTCACTTCAGGTTTACTGTATCCCTCTGACCTTCTTATTGACAATGAAACACAGAAATTGCATCGGAATTGAATACAAAAGGAACAATGCAGACTTGAGTAGAAGAAGGCTGACTCTTTTTACTGACGATGATTTGAACCATTCCTGTGGCACTAGTTATGGATTCAGATGCTTCACTTCAAGTATACATTATCCCTCTGATCTTCTTAGTGACGATGAAACACAGAAATTGCATCGGAATTAAATAGAAAAGGCACAATGCCGACTTAAGTACAAGACGACTGACTTTTCTCACTGTCTATGTTTTTAACCATTCCTGTGACACTAGTTATGGATGCCGATGCTTTACTTCAGGTTAACTGTATCCCTTGGACTTTCTTATTGACGATGAAACACAGAAATTGCATCGGAATTAAATACAAAAGGCACAATGCCGACTTAAGTACAAGAAGACTGACTCTTCCTACTGTCTATGTTTGAACCATTCCTGTTTCACTAGTTATAGATTCCGATGCTTCACGTGAGGTTTACTGTATCACTTGGACCTTCTCATTGACGATGAAACACAGAAATTGTTTCGGAATTAAATACAAAAGGAACAATGCCGACTTAAGTACATGAAGACCGACTCTTCCTACTGACTATGCTTTGAACCATTCCTGTGACACTAGTTATGGATTCCGATGCGTCACTTGAGGTTTACTGTATCCCTTGGACCTATTTATTGACGATGAAACACAGAAATTGCATCGGAATTAAATACAAAAGGCACAATGCCGACTTAAGTACAAGAAGACTGACTCTTCTTAGAGTCTATGTTTTAACCATTCCTTTGACACTAGTTATAGATTCCGATGCTTCACTCCAGGTTTACTGTTTCCCTTGGACCTTGTTATTGACGATGAAACACAGAAATTGCATCTGAATTAAATACAAAAGGCACAATGCCGACTTAAGTACAAGAGGACTGACTCTTCTTACTGACTATGTTGTGAACCATTCCTGTGACACTAGTTATAGATTCCGATGCTTCACTTCAGGTTTACTGTATCACTTGGACCTTCTTATTGACGATGAAACACAGAAATTGCATCGGAATTAAATACAAAAGGCAAAATGCCGACTTAAGTACACGAAGACTGACTCTTCTTACTGTCTATGATTTGAACCATTCCTGTGACACTAGTTATAGATTACGATGCTACACTCCAGGTTTACTGTATACCTTGGACCTTCTTATTGACGATGAAACACAGATATTGCATCGGAATTAAATACAAAAGGCACAAAGCCGACTTAAGGACAAGAAGATTGACACTTCTTACTGACTTTGTTTTGAACCATTCCTGTGACACTAGTTATAGATTCCGATGCTTCACTTCAGGTTTACTGTATCCCTTGGACCTTCGTATTGACGTTGAGACACAGAAATTGAATCGGAATTAAATATAAAAGCACAATGCCGACTTAAGTACAAGAAGACTGACTCTTCCTACTGTCTATGTTTTGAACCATTCCTGTGACACTCGTTGTAGAATACGATGCTTTACTTCAGGTTTACTGTATCCCTTGGACCTTCTTATTGACGATGAAACACAGAAATTGCATCGGAATTAAATACAAAAGGCACTATGCCGACTTAAGTACATGAAGACCGACTCTTCCTACTGACTATGCTTTGAACCATTCCATTGACACTAGCTATTGATTCCGATGCTTCACTACAGGTTTAGTGTATCCCTCTGACTTTCTTATTGACGATGAAACACAGAAACGGCTTCGGAATTAAATACAAACGGCACAATGCCGACTTAAGTACAAGAGGACTGACTCTTCTTACTGTCTATGTTATGATTCATTCCTGTGACACTAGTTATAGATTCAGATGCTTCACTTGAGGTTTACTGTATCACTTGGACCTTCTTATTGACGATGAAACACAGAAATTGCATCGGAATTAAATACAAAACGCACAATGCCGATTTAAGTACATGATGACCGACTATCCTACTGACTATGTTTTGAACCATTCCTGTGACACTGGTTATTGATACCGATGCTTCACTTGAGGCTTACTGTATCCCTTGGACCTTTTATTGACGATGAAACACAGAAATTGGATCGGTATTAAATACAAAAGGCACAATGCCTACTTAAGTACAATAAGACCGACTCTTCCTACTGACTCTGTTTTGAACCATTCCTGTGTTCTAGTTATAGATTCCGATGTTTCACTTGAGGTTAACTGTATCCCTTGGACCTTCATATTGACGATGAAACACAGAAATTGCATCGGAATTAAATACAAAAGGCACAATGCCAACTTAAGTACAAGAAGACTGACTCTTCTTACTGTCTATGTTTTGAACCATTCCTGTGACACTAGTTATAGATTCCGATGCTTCACTTCAGGTTTACTGTATCCCTCTGACCTTCTTATTGACGATGAAACACATAAACGGCTTCGGAATTAAATACAAAAGGCACAATGCCGACTTAAGTACATGATGACCGACTCTTCCTACTGACTCTGTTTTGAACCACTCCTGTGTTCTAGTTATAGATTCCGATGTTTCACTTGAGGTTAACTGTATCCCTTGGACCTTCTTATTGACGATGAAACACAGAAATTGTATCGGTATTAAATACAAAAAGCACAATGCCGACTTAAGAACAAGAAGACTGACTCTTCTTACTGACTATGTTTGAACCATTCCGGTGACACTAGCTATAGATTCCGATGCTTCACTTCAGGTTTACTGTATCCCTCTAACCTTCTTGTTGACGATGAAACACAGATATTGCATCGGAATTAAATACAATAGGTACAATGCCGTTTTAAGTACAAGAAGACTGACTCTTCCTACTGTCTATGTTTTGAACCATTCCTGTGACACTAGTTATAGATTCTGATGCTTCGCTCCAGGTTTACTGTATCCTTTTGACCTTCTTATTGACAATGAAACACAGAAATTGCAGCGGAATTAAATACAAAAGGTACAAATCCGACTTAAGTACAAGAAGACTGACTCTTCTTACTGTCTATGTTTTGAACCATTCCATTGACACTAGTTATAGATTCCGATGCTTCACTCCAGGTTTACTGTATCCCTTGGACCTTGTTATTGACGATGAAACACAGAAATTGCATCGGAATTAAATAGAAAAGGCACAATGCCGAATTAAGTACAAGAAGACTGACTCTTCTTACAGTCTATGCTTTGAACCATTCCGTTTACACTAGTTATAGATTCCAATGCTTCACTCCAGGTTTACTGTTTCCCTTGGACGTTGTTATTGACGATGAAACACAGAAATTGCATCGGAATTAAATACAAAAGGCACAATGCCGACTTAAGTACAAGAAGACTGACTCTTCTTACTGTCTATGTTTTGAACCATTCCTGCGACACTAGTTATAGATACCGATGCCTCACTTCAGGTTTAATGTATCCCTTGGACCCTCTTATTGACGATGAAACACAGAAATTGCATCGCAATTAAACACAAAATGCACAATGCCGACTTAAGTACATGAAGACCGACTCTTCCTACTGACTATGTTTTGAACCATTCCTGTGACACTAGTTATGGATTCAGATGCTTCACTTCAGGTATACAGTATCCATCTGATCTTCTTATTGACGATGAAACACAGAAATTGGATCGGAATTAAATAGAAAAGGCACAATGCCGACATAAGTACAAGACGACTGACATTTCTTACTGTCTATGTTTTGAACCATTCCTGTGACACTAGTTATAGATGCCGATGCTTCACTTCAGGTTTACTGTATCCCTTGGACCTTCTTATTGACGATGAAACACAGAAATTGCATCGGAATTAAATACAAAAGGCACAATGCCGACTTAAGTATAAGAAGACTGACTCTTCCTACTGTCTATGTTTGTACCATTCCTGTTACACTAGTTATAGATTCCGAAGCTTCACTTGAGGTTTACTGTATCCCTTGGACCTTCTCATTGACGATGAAACACAAAAATTGCATCGGAATTAAATACAAAAGGCACAATGCCGACTTAAGTACATGAAGACCGACTCTTCCTACTGACTTTGTTTAAACCATTCCTGTGACACTAGTTATGGATTCCGATGCTTCACTTGAGGTTCACTGTATCCCTTGGACCTCCTTATTGACGATGAAACACAGAAATTGCATCGGAATTAAATACAAAAGGCACAATGCCGGCTTAAATACAAGAAGACTGCCTCTTCCTACTGGCAATGATTTGAACCATTCCTGTGACACTAGTTATAGATTCCGATGCTTCACTTCAGGTTTACTGTATCCCTCTGATCTTCTTATTGACGATGAAACACAGAAATACATCGGAATTAAATACAAAAGGCACAATGCCGACTTAAGTACAAGAAGACTGACTCTTCTTACTGTCTATGTTTTGAACCATTCCTGTGACACTAGTTATAGATTCCGATGATTCACTTCAGGTTTACTGTATCCCTCTGACCTTCTTATTGACAATGAAACACAGAAATTGCATCGGAATTGAATACAAAAGGCACAATGCAGACTTGAGTAGAAGAAGGCTGACTCTTTTTACTGACGATGATTTGAACCATTCCTGTGGCACTAGTTATGGATTCAGATGCTTCACTTCAAGTATACATTATCCCTCTGATCTTCTTAGTGACGATGAAACACAGAAATTGCATCGGAATTAAATAGAAAAGGCACAATGCCGACTTAAGTACAAGACGACTGACTTTTCTCACTGTCTATGTTTTTAACCATTCCTGTGACACTAGTTATGGATGCCGATGCTTTACTTCAGGTTAACTGTATCCCTTGGACCTTCTTATTGACGATGAAACACAGAAATTGCATCGGAATTAAATACAAAAGGCACAATGCCGACTTAAGTAGAAGAAGACTGACTCTTCCTACTGTCTATGTTTGAACCATTCCTGTTTCACTAGTTATAGATTCCGATGCTTCACGTGAGGTTTACTGTATCACTTGGACCTTCTCATTGACGATGAAACACAGAAATTGTTTCGGAATTAAATACAAAAGGAACAATGCCGACTTAAGTACATGAAGACCGACTCTTCCTACTGACTATGCTTTGAACCATTCCTGTGACACTAGTTATGGATTCCGATGCTTCACTTGAGGTTTACTGTATCCCTTGGACCTATTTATTGACGATGAAACACAGAAATTGCATCGGAATTAAATACAAAGGGCACAATGCCGACTTAAGTACAAGAAGACTGACTCTTCTTAGAGTCTATGTTTTAACCATTCCTTTGACACTAGTTATAGATTCCGATGCTTCACTCCAGGTTTACTGTTTCCCTTGGACCTTGTTATTGACGATGAAACACAGAAATTGCATCGGAATTAAATACAAAAGGCACAATGCCGACTTAAGTACAAGAGGACTGACTCTTCTTACTGACTATGTTGTGAACCATTCCTGTGACACTAGTTATAGATTCCGATGCTTCACTTCTGGTTTACTGTATCACTTGGACCTTCTTATTGACGATGAAACACAGAAATTGCATCGGAATTAAATACAAAAGGCAAAATGCCGACTTAAGTACACGAAGACTGACTCTTCTTACTGTCTATGATTTGAACCATTCCTGTGACACTAGTTATAGATTACGATGCTACACTCCAGGTTTACTGTATACCTTGGACCTTCTTATTGACGATGAAACACAGATATTGCATCGGAATTAAATACAAAAGGCACAAAGCCGACTTAAGGACAAGAAGATTGACACTTCTTACTGACTTTGTTTTGAACCATTCCTGTGACACTAGTTATAGATTCCGATGCTTCACTTCAGGTTTACTGTATCCCTTGGACCTTCGTATTGACGTTGAGACACAGAAATTGAATCGGAATTAAATATAAAAGCACAATGCCGACTTAAGTACAAGAAGACTGACTCTTCCTACTGTCTATGTTTTGAACCATTCCTGTGACACTCGTTGTAGAATACGATGCTTTACTTCAGGTTTACTTTATCCCTTGGACCTTCTTATTGACGATGAAACACAGAAATTGCATCGGAATTAAATACAAAAGGCACTATGCCGACTTAAGTACATGAAGACCGACTCTTCCTACTGACTATGCTTTGAACCATTCCATTGACACTAGCTATTGATTCCGATGCTTCACTACAGGTTTAGTGTATCCCTCTGACTTTCTTATTGACGATGAAACACAGAAACGGCTTCGGAATTAAATACAAACGGCACAATGCCGACTTAAGTACAAGAGGACTGACTCTTCTTACTGTCTATGTTATGATTCATTCCTGTGACACTAGTTATAGATTCAGATGCTTCACTTGAGGTTTACTGTATCACTTGGACCTTCTTATTGACGATGAAACACAGAAATTGCATCGGAATTAAATACAAAAGGCAAAATGCCGATTTAAGTACATGATGACCGACTATCCTACTGACTATGTTTTGAACCATTCCTGTGACACTGGTTATTGATACCGATGCTTCACTTGAGGCTTACTGTATCCCTTGGACCTTTTATTGACGATGAAACACAGAAATTGGATCGGTATTAAATACAAAAGGCACAATGCCTACTTAAGTACAATAAGACCGACTCTTCCTACTGACTCTGTTTTGAACCATTCCTGTGTTCTAGTTATAGATTCCGATGTTTCACTTGAGGTTAACTGTATCCCTTGGACCTTCATATTGACGATGAAACACAGAAATTGCATCGGAATTAAATACAAAAGGCACAATGCCAACTTAAGTACAAGAAGACTGACTCTTCTTACTGTCTATGTTTTGAACCATTCCTGTGACACTAGTTATAGATTCCGATGCTTCACTTCAGGTTTACTGTATCCCTCTGACCTTCTTATTGACGATGAAACACATAAACGACTTCGGAATTAAATACAAAAGGCACAATGCCGACTTAAGTACATGATGACCGACTCTTCCTACTGACTCTGTTTTGAACCACTCCTGTGTTCTAGTTATAGATTCCGATGTTTCACTTGAGGTTAACTGTATCCCTTGGACCTTCTTATTGACGATGAAACACAGAAATTGTATCGGTATTAAATACAAAAAGCACAATGCCGACTTAAGAACAAGAAGACTGACTCTTCTTACTGACTATGTTTGAACCATTCCGGTGACACTAGCTATAGATTCCGATGCTTCACTTCAGGTTTACTGTATCCCTCTAACCTTCTTGTTGACGATGAAACACAGATATTGCATCGGAATTAAATACAATAGGTACAATGCCGTTTTAAGTACAAGAAGACTGACTCTTCCTACTGTCTATGTTTTGAACCATTCCTGTGACACTAGTTATAGATTCTGATGCTTCGCTCCAGGTTTACTGTATCCTTTTGACCTTCTTATTGACAATGAAACACAGAAATTGCAGCGGAATTAAATACAAAAGGTACAAATCCGACTTAAGTACAAGAAGACTGACTCTTCTTACTGTCTATGTTTTGAACCATTCCATTGACACTAGTTATAGATTCCGATGCTTCACTCCAGGTTTACTGTATCCCTTGGACCTTGTTATTGACGATGAAACACAGAAATTGCATCGGAATTAAATAGAAAAGGCACAATGCCGAATTAAGTACAAGAAGACTGACTCTTCTTACTGACTCTGGTTTGAACCATTCCTGTGACACTAGTTTTAGATTCCGATGCTTCACTTCAGGTTTACTGTATCCCTTGGACCTTCTTATTGACAATGAAGCACAGAAATTGCTTCGGAATTAAATACAAAAGGCGAAATGCCGACTTAAGAACACGAAGACTGACTCTTCTTACTATGAATTGAACCATTCCTGTGAAACTAGTTATAGATTCCGATGCTACACTCCAGGTTTACTGTATCCCTTGGACTTTCTTATTGACGATGAAACACAGAAATTGCATCTGAATTAAATACAAAAGGCACAATGCCGACTTAAGTACATGAAGACCGACTCTTCCTACTGATTATGTTTTTAACCATTCCTGTGACACTAGTTATAGATTCCATACCTCACTTCAGGTTTACTGTATCCCTTGGACCATCTTATTGACGAAGAAACACAGAAATTGCATCGAAATTAATAACAAAAGGCACAATGCCGAATTAAGTACAAGAAGACTGACTCTTCTTACTGTCTATGTTTTGAACCATTCCTGTGACAATAGTTATAGATTCCGATGCTTCACTCCAGGTTTACTGTATCCCTTGGACCTTCTTTTTGACGAAGAAACACACAAATTGCATCAGAATTATATACAAAAGGCACAATGCCGACTTAAGGACAAGAAGACTGACTCTTCTTACTGAATATGTTTTGAACCATTCCTGTGACACTAGCTATTGATTCCGATGCTTCACTACAGGTTTAGTGTTTCCCTCTGACTTTCTTATTGACGATGAAACACAGAAACGGCTTCGGAATTAAATACAAACGGCACAATGCCGACTTAAGTACAAGAGGACTGACTCTTCTTACTGTCTATGTTTTGAATCATTCCTGTGACACTAGTTATAGATTTAGATGCTTCACTTGAGGTTTACTGTATCACTTGGACCTTCTTATTGACGATGAAACACAGAAATTGCATCGGAATTAAATACAAAAGGCACAATGCGATTTAAGTACATGATGACCGACTCTCCTACTGACTATGTTTTGAACCATTCCTGTGACACTGGTTATTGATACCGATGCTTCACTTGAGGTTTACTGTATCCCTTGGACCTTTTATTGACGATGAAACACAGAAATTGGATCGGTATTAAATACAAAAGGCACAATGTCTACTTAAGTACAATAAGGCCGACTCTTCCTACTGACTCTGTTTTGAACCATTCGTGTGTTCTAGTTATAGATTCCGATGTTTCACTTGAGGTTAACTGTATCCCTTGGACCTTCATATTGACGATGAAACACAGAAATTGCATCGGAATTAAATACAAAAGGCACAATGCCAACTTAAGTACAAGAAGACTGACTCTTCTTACTGTCTATGTTTTGAACCATTCCTGTGATACTAGTTATAGATTCCGATGCTTCGCTCCAGGTTTACTGTATTCTTGGACCTTCTTATTGAATATGAGACACAGAAATTGCATTGGAATTAAATAAAAAAAGCAAAATGCCGACTTAAGAGCAAGAATAATGACTCTTCTTACTGACTATGTTTGAACCATTCCTGTGACACTAGCTATAGGTTCCGATGCTTCACTTCAGGTTTACTGTATCCCTCTGACCTTCTTGTTGACGATGAAACACAGAAATTGCATCGGAATTAAATACAATGGGCACAATGCCGACTTAAGTACAAGAAGACTGACTCTTCTTACTGTCTATGTTATGAACCATTCCATTGACACTAGTTATAGATTCCTATGCTTCACTCCAGGTTTACTGTATCCCTTGGACCTTGTTATTGACGATGAAACACAGAAATTGCATCGGAATTACATAGAAAAGGCACAATGTCGACTTCAGTACGAGAAGACTGACTCTTCTTACTGACTATGTTTTGAACCATTCCTGTGACACTAGTTTCAGATTCCGATGCTTCACTTCAAGCTTTACTGTATCCCTCTGACCTTCTTATTGACGATGAAACACATAAACGGCTTCGGAATTAAATACAAAAGGCACAATGCCGACTTAAGTACAAGAGGACTGACTCTTCTAACTGTCTATTTTTTGAACCATTCCTGTGACACTAGTTACAGATTCCGATGCTTCACTTGAGGTTTACTGTATCCCTTGGACCTTCTTAGTGACGATGAAACACAGAAATTGCATCGGAATTAAATACAAAAGGCACAATGCCGATTTAAGTACATGATGACCGACTCTTCCTACTGACTCTGTTTTGAACCATTCCTGTGTTCTAGTTATAGATTCCGATGTTTCACTTGAAGTTAACTGTATCCCTTGGACCTTCTTATTGACGATGAAACACAGAAATTGTATCGGTATTAAATACAAAAAGCACAATGAAGACTTAAGAACAATAAAACTGACTCTTCTTACTGACTATGTTTGAACCATTCCGGTGACACTAGCTATAGGTTCCGATGCTTCACTTCAGGTTTACTGTATCCCTCTAACCTTCTTGTTGACGATGAAACACAGAAATTGCATCGGAATTAAATACAATAGGTACAATGCCGATTTAAGTACAAGAAGACTGACTCTTCCTACTGTCTATGTTTTGAACCATTCCTGTGACACTAGTTATAGATTCCGATGCTTCGCTCCAGGTTTACTGTATCCTTTGGACCTTCTTATTGACAATGAAACACAGAAATTGCAGCGGAATTAAATATAAAAGGTACAATGCCGACTTAAGTACAAGAAGACTGACTCATCTTACTGTCTATGTTTTGAACCATTCCATTGACACTAGTTATAGATTCCGATGCTTCACTCCAGGTTTACTGTATCCCTTGGACCTTGTTATTGACGATGAAACACAGAAATTGCATCGGAATTAAATAGAAAAGGCACAATGCCGAATTAAGTACAGGAAGACTGACTCTTCTTACTGACTCTGTTTTGAACCATTCCTGTGACACTAGTTTTAGATTCCGATGCTTCACTTCAGGTTTACTGTATCCCTTGGACCTTCTTATTGTCAATGATGCACAGAAATTGCTTCGGAATTAAATACAAAAGGCAAAATGCCGACTTAAGTACACGAAGACTGACTCTTCTTACTATGAATTGAACCATTCCTGTGACACTGGTTATAGATTCCGATGCTACACTCCAGGTTTACTGTATCCCTTGGACCTTCTTATTGACGATGAAACACAGAAATTGCATCGGAATTAAATACAAAAGGCACAATGCCGGCTTAAGGACAACAAGATTGACTCTTCTTACTGACTTTGTTTTGAACCATTCCTGTGACACTAGTTATAGATTCCGATGCTTCAATTCAGGTTTACTGTATCCCTTGGACCTTCTTATTGACGCTGAAACACAGAAATTGAATCGGAATTAAATACAAAAGGCACAATGCCGACTTAAGGGCAAGAAGATTGACTCTCCTTACTGACTATGTTTTGAACCATTCCTGTGACACTAGCTACAGATTCCGATGCTTCACTTCAGGTTTAGTGTATCCCTCTGACTTTCTTATTGACGATGAAACACAGAAATTGGATCGGTATTAAATACAAAAGGCACAATGCCGACTTAAGTACAATAAGACCCACTCTTCCTACTGACTCTGTTTTGAACCATTCCTGTGTTCTAGTTATAGATTCCGATGTTTCACTAGAGGTTAACTGTATCCCTTGGACCTTCTTATTGACGATGAAACACAGAAATTGCATCGGAATTAAATACAAAAGGCACAATGCCGGCTTAAGGACAACAAGATTGACTCTTCTTACTGACTTTGTTTTGAACCATTCCTGTGACACTAGTTATAGATTCCGATGTTTCACTTCAGGTTTATTGTATCCTTAGGACCTTCTTATTGACGATGAAACGCAGAAATTGCTTTGGAATTAAATACAAAAGGCAAAATGCCGACTTAAGTACACGAAGACTGACTCTTCTTACTATGAATTGAACCATTCCTGTGACACTAGTTATAGATTCCGATGCTACACTCCAGGTTTACTGTATCCCTCGGACCTTCTTATTGACGATGAAACACAGAAATTGCATCGGAATTAAATAGAAAAGGCACAATGCCGACTTAAGTACAAGAAGACTGACTCTTCTTACTGACTCTGTTTTGAACCATTCCTGTGACACTAGTTATAGATTCCGATGCCTCACTTCAGGTTTACTGTATCCCTTGGACCATGTTATTGACGATGAAACACAGAAATTGCATCGGAATTAAATACAAAAGGCACAATGCCGAATTAAGTACAAGAAGACTGACTCTTCTTACTGTCTATGTTTTGAACCATTCCTGTGACACTAGTTATAGATTCCGATGCTTCACTCCAGGTTCTGTATCCCTTGGACCTTCGTATTGACGAAGAAACACACAAATTGCATCGGAATTAAATACAAAAGGCACAATGCTGACTTAAGGGCAAGAAGACTGACTCTTCTTACTGACTATGTTTTGAACCATTCCTGTGACACTAGCTACAGATTCCGATGCTTCACTTCAGGTTTAGTGTATCCCTCTGACTTTCTTATTGACGATGAAACACAGAAATTGGATCGGTATTAAATACAAAAGGCACAATGCCGACTTAAGTACAATAAGACCGCCTCTTCCTACTGACTCTGTTTTGAACCATTCCTGTGTTCTAGTTATAGATTCCGATGTTTCACTTGAGGTTAACTGTATCCCTTGGACCTTCATATTGACGATGAAACACAGAAATTGCATCGGAATTAAATACAAAAGGCACAATGCCAACTTAAGTACAAGAAGACTGACTCTTCTTACTGTCTATAATTTGAACCATTCCTGTGACACTAGTTATAGATTCCGATGCTTCGCTCCAGGTTTACTGTATTCTTGGACCTTCTTATTGACAATGAAACACAGAAATTGCATCGGAATTAAATACAAAAAGCAAAATGCCGACTTAAGAGCAAGAAGAATGACTCTTCTTACTGACTATGTTTGAACCATTCCTGTGACACTAGTTATAGATTCCGATGCTTCACTTCAGGTTTACTGTATCCCTCTGACCTTCTTGTTGACGATGAAACACAGAAATTGCATCGGAATTAAATACAATAGGCACAATGCCGACTTAAGTACAAGAAGACTGACTCTTCTTACTGTCTATGTTATGAACCATTCCATTGACACTAGTTATAGATTCCGATGCTTCACTCCAGGTTTACTGTATCCCTTGGACCTTGTTATTGACGATGAAACACAGAAATTGCATCGGAATTACATAGAAAAGGCACAATGCCGACTTCAGTACAAGAAGACTGACTCTTCTTACTGACTATGTTTTGAACCATTCCTGTGACACTAGTTTCAGATTCCGATGCTTCACTTCAGGTTTACTGTATCCCTCTGACCTTCTTATTGACGATGAAACACATAAACGGCTTCGGAATTAAATACAAAAGGCACAATGCCGAATTAAGTACAAGAGGACTGACTCTTCTAACTGTCTATTTTTTGAACCATTCCTGTGACACTAGTTACAGATTCCGATGCTTCACTTCAGGTTTACTGTATCCCTTGGACCTTCTTAGTGACGATGAAACACAGAAATTGCATCGGAATTAAATACAAAAGGCACAATGCCGATTTAAGTACAAGAAGACTGACTCTTCTTACTGACTATGTTTGAACCATTCCGGTGACACTAGCTATAGATTCCGATGCTTCACTTCAGGTTTACTGTATCCCTCTAACCTTCTTGTTGACGATGAAACACAGAAATTGCATCGGAATTAAATACAATAGGCACAATGCTGAATTAAGTACAAGAAGACTGACTCTTCTTACTGTCTACGTTTTGAACCATTCCTGTGACAATAGTTATAGATTACGACGCTTTACTTCAGGTTAGTGTATCGCTAGGACCTTCTTATTGACGATGAAACACAGAAATTGCATTGAAATTAAATACAAAAGGCACAATGCCGACTTAAGTACATGAAGACCGACTCTTCCTACTGATTATGTTTTAACCATTCCTGTGACACTAGTTATAGATTCCGATGACTCACTTCAGGTTTACTGTATCCCTTGGACCATCTTATTGACGATGAAACACAGAAATGGCATCGGAATTAAATACAAAAGGCACAATGCCGAATTAAGTACAAGAAGACTGACTCTTCTTACTGTCTATGTTTTGAACCATTCCTGTGACACTAGTTATAGATTCCGATGCTTCACTCCAGGTTCTGTATCCCTTGGACCTTCGTATTGACGAAGAAACACACAAATTGCATCGGAATTAAATACAAAAGGCACAATGACGACTTAAGGGCAAGAAGACTGACTCTTCTTACTGACTATGTTTTGAACCATTCCTGTGACACTAGCTACAGATTCCGATGCTTCACTTCAGGTTTAGTGTATCCCTCTGACTTTCTTATTGCGATGAAACACAGAAATTGGATCGGTATTAAATACAAAAGGCACAATGCCGACTTAAGTACAATAAGACCGACTCTTCCTACTGACTCTGTTTTGAACCATTCCTGTGTTCTAGTTATAGATTCCGATGTTTCACTTGAGGTTAACTGTATCCCTTGGACCTTCATATTGACGATGAAACACAGAAATTGCATCGGAAGTAAATACAAAAGGCACAATGCCAACTTAAGTACAAGAAGACTGACTCTTCTTACTGTCTATGTTTTGAACCATTCCTGTGACACTAGTTATAGATTCCGATGCTTCGCTCCAGGTTTACTGTATTCTTGGACCTTCTTAATGACAATGAAACACAGAAAATGCATCGGAATTAAATACAAAAAGCAAAATGCCGACTTAAGAGCAAGAAGAATGACTCTTCTTACTGACTATGTTTGAACCATTCCTGTGACACTAGCTATAGATTCCGATGCTTCACTTCAGGTTTACTGTATCCCTCTGACCTCTTTGTTGACGATGAAACACAGAAATTGCATCGGAATTAAATACAATAGGCACAATGCCGACTTGAGTACAAGAAGACTGACTCTTCTTACTGTCTATGTTATGAACCATTCCATTGACACTAGTTATAGATTCCGATGCTTCACTCCAGGTTTACTGTATCCCTTGGACCTTGTTATTGACGATGAAACACAGAAATTGCATCGGAATTACATAGAAAAGGCACAATGCCGACTTCAGTACAAGAAGACTGACTCTTCTTACTGACTATGTTTTGAACCATTCCTGTGACACTAGTTTCAGATTCCGATGCTTCACTTCAGGTTTACTGTATCCCTCTGACCTTCTTATTGACGATGAAACACATAAACGGCTTCGGAATTAAATACAAAAGGCACAATGCCGACTTAAGTACAAGAGGACTGACTCTTCTAACTGTCTATTTTTTGAACCATTCCTGTGACACTAGTTACAGATTCCGATGCTTCACTTGAGGTTTACTGCATCCCTTGGACCTTCTTAGTGACGTTGAAACACAGAAATTGCATCGGAATTAAATACAAAAGGCACAATGCCGATTTAAGTACATGATGACCGACTCTTCCTACTGACTCTGTTTTGAACCATTCCTGTGTTCTAGTTATAGATTCCGATGTTTCACTTGAGGTTAACTGTATCCCTTGGACCTTCTTATTGACGATGAAACACAGAAATTGTATCGGTATTAAATACAAAAAGCACAATGCCGACTTAAGGACAAGAAGACTGACTCTTCTTACTGAATATGTTTGAACCATTCCGGTGACACTAGCTATAGATTCCGATGCTTCACTTCAGGTTTACTGTATCCCTCTAACCTTCTTGTTGACGATGAAACACAGAAATTGCATCGGAATTAAATACAATAGAAACAATGCCGATTTAAGTACAAGAAGACTGACTCTTCCTACTGTCTATGTTTTGAACCATTCCTGTGACACTATTTATAGATTCCTATGCTTCGCTCCAGGTTTACTGTATCCTTTGGACCTTCTTATTGACAATGAAACACAGAAATTGCAGCGGAATTAAATACAAAAGGTACAATGCCGACTTAAGTACAAGAAGACTGACTCTTCTTACTGTCTATGTTTTGAACCATTCCATTGACACTAGTTATAGATTCCGATGCTTCACTTCAGGTTTAGTGTATCCCTCTGACTTTCTTATTGACGATGAAACACAGAAATTGGATCGGTATTAAATACAAAAGGCACAATGCCGACTTAAGTACAATAAGACCGACTCTTCCTACTGACTCTGTTTTGAACCATTCCTGTGTTCTAGTTATAGATTCCGATGTTTCACTTGAGGTTAACTGTATCCCTTGGACCTTCATATTGACGATGAAACACAGAAATTGCATCGGAATTAAATACAAAAGGCACAATGCCAACTTAAGTACAAGAAGACTGACTCTTCTTACTGTCTATGCTTTGAACCATTCCTGTGACACTAGTTATAGATTCCGATGCTTCGCTCCAGGTTTACTGTATTCTTGGACCTTCATATTGACAATGAAACACAGAAAATGCATCGGAATTAAATACAAAAAGCAAAATGCCGACTTAAGAGCAAGAAGAATGACTCTTCTTACTGACTATGTTTGAACCATTCCTGTGACACTAGCTATAGATTCCGATGCTTCACTTCAGGTTTACTGTATCCCTCTGACCTCTTTGTTGACGATGAAACACAGAAATTGCATCGGAATTAAATACAATAGGCACAATGCCGACTTGAGTACAAGAAGACTGACTCTTCTTACTGTCTATGTTATGAACCATTCCATTGACACTAGTTATAGATTCCGATGCTTCACTCCAGATTTACTGTATCCCTTGGACCTTGTTATTGACGATGAAACACAGAAATTGCATCGGAATTACATAGAAAAGGCACAATGCCGACTTCAGTACAAGAAGACTGACTCTTCTTACTGACTATGTTTTGAACCATTCCTGTGACACTAGTTTCAGATTCCGATGCTTCACTTCAGGTTTACTGTATCCCTGTGACCTTCTTATTGACGATGAAACACATAAACGGCTTCGGAATTAAATACAAAAGGCACAATGCCGACTTAAGTACAAGAGGACTGACTCTTCTAACTGTCTATTTTTTGAACCATTCCTGTGACACTAGTTACAGATTCCGATGCTTCACTTGAGGTTTACTGTATCCCTTGGACCTTCTTAGTGATGTTGAAACACAGAAAGTGCATCGGAATTAAATACAAAAGGCACAATGCCGATTTAAGTACATGATGACCGACTCTTCCTACTGACTCTGTTTTGAACCATTCCTGTGTTCTAGTTATAGATTCCGATGTTTCACTTGAGGTTAACTGTATCCCTTGGACCTTCTTATTGACGATGAAACACAGAAATTGTATCGGTATTAAATACAAAAAGCACAATGCCGACTTAAGGACAAGAAGACTGAATCTTCTTACTGACTATGTTTGAACCATTCCGGTGACACTAGCTATAGATTCCGATGCTTCACTTCAGGTTTACTGTATCCCTCTAACCTTCTTGTTGACGATGAAACACAGAAATTGCATCGGAATTAAATACAATAGGTACAATGCCGATTTAAGTACAAGAAGACTGACTCTTCTTACTGTCTATGTTTTGAACCATTCCTGTGACACTAGTTATAGATTCCGATGCTTCACTCCAGGTTCTGTATCCCTTGGACCTTCGTATTGACGAAGAAACACACAAATTGCGTCGGAATTAAATACAAAAGGCACAATGCCGACTTAAGGGCAAGAAGACTGACTCTTCTTACTGACTATGTTTTGAACCATTCCTGTGACACTAGCTACAGATTCCGATGCTTCACTTCAGGTTTAGTGTATCCCTCTGACTTTCTTATTGACGATGAAACACAGAAATTGGATCGGTATTAAATACAAAAGGCACAATGCCGACTTAAGTACAATAAGACCGACTCTTCCTACTGACTCTGTTTTGAACCATTCCTGTGTTCTAGTTATAGATTCCGATGTTTCACTTGAGGTTAACTGTATCCCTTGGACCTTCATATTGACGATGAAACACAGAAATTGCATCGGAATTAAATACAAAAGGCACAATGCCAACTTAAGTACAAGAAGACTGACTCTTCTTACTGTCTATGTTTTGAACCATTCCTGTGGCACTAGTTATAGATTCCGATGCTTCGCTCCAGGTTTACTGTATTCTTGGACCTTCTTATTGACAATGAAACACAGAAATTGCATCGGAATTAAATACAAAAAGCAAAATGCCGACTTAAGAGCAAGAAGAATGACTCTTCTTACTGACTATGTTTGAACCATTCCTGTGACACTAGCTATAGATTCCGATGCTTCACTTCAGGTTTACAGTATCCCTCTGACCTTCTTGTTAACGATGAAACACAGAAATTGCATCGGAATTAAATACAATAGGCACAATGCCGACTTAAGTACAAGAAGACTGACTCTTCTTACTGTCTATGTTATGAACCATTCCATTGACACTAGTTATAGATTCCGATGCTTCACTCCAGGTTTACTGTATCCCTTGGACCTTGTTATTGACGATGAAACACAGAAATTGCATCGGAATTAAATAGAAAAGGCACAATGCCGAATTAAGTACAAGAAGACTGACTCTTCTTACTGACTATGTTTTGAACCATTCCTGTGACACTAGTTTTAGATTCCGATTCTACACTCCAGGTTTACTGTACCCCTTAGACCTTCTTATTGACGATGAAACATAGAAATTACATCGGAATTAAATACAAAAGGCAAAATGCCGACTTAAGTACATGAAGACTGACTCTTCTTACTGTCTATGCTTTGAACCATTCCTGTGACACTAGTTACAGATTCCGATGCTACACTCCAGGTTTACTGTATCCCTTGGACCTTCTTATTGCCGATGAAACACAGAAATTGAACCATTCCTGTGACACTAGTTATAGATTCCGATGCTACACTCCAGGTTTACTGTATCCCTTGGACCTTCTTATTGACGATGAAACACAGAAATTGCATCGGAATTAAATAGAAAAGGCACAATGCCGAATTAAGTACAAGAAGACTGACTCTTCTTACTGACTCTGTTTTGAACCATTACTGTGACACTAGTTATAGATTCCGATGCCTCACTTCAGGTTTACTGCATCCCTTGGACCATCTTATTGACGATGAAACACAGAAATTGCATCGGAATTAAATACAAAAGGCACAATGCCGAATTAAGCACAAGAAGACTGACTCTTCTTACTGACTATGTTTTGAACCATTCCTGTGACACTAGCTACAGATTCCGATGCTTCACTTCAGGTTTAGTGTATCCCTCTGACTTTCTTATTGACGATGAAACACAGAAATGGTTTCGGAATTAAATACAAAAGGCACAATGCCGACTTAAGTACAAGAGGACTTCCTCTTTTTACTGACTATGTTTTGAACCATTCCTGTAACACTAGTTAAAGTTTCCGATGCTTCACTTGAGGTTTACTGTATCCGTTGGACCTTCTTATTGACGAAGAAACACAGAAATTCCTCGGAATTAAATACAAACGGCACAATGCCGACTTAAGTACATGAAGACCGACTCTTCCTACTGACTTTGTTTTGAACCATTCCAGTGACACTAGTTATTGATACTGATGCTTCACTTCAGGTTTACTGTATCCCTTGGACCTTCTTATTGACGATGAAACACAAAAATTGTATCGGTATTAAATACAAAAGGCACAATGCCGACTTAAGTACATGAAGACCGACTCTTCCTACTGACTATATTTTGACCCATTCCTGCGACACTAGTTATAGATTCCGATGTTTCACTTTAGGTTAACTGTATCCCTTGGACCTTCTTATTGACGACGAAACACAGAAATTGCATCGGAAATAAATACTAAAGGCACAATGCCGACTTAAGTACAAGAAGACTGACTCTTCTTACTGTCTATGCTTTGAACCATTCCTGTGACACTAGTCATAGATTCCGATTCTTCGCTCCAGGTTTACTGTATCCCTCTGACCTTCTTGTTGACGATGAAACACAGAAATTGCATCAGAATTAAATACAATAGGCACAATGCGGACTTAAGTAAAAGAAGACTGACTCTTTTTACTGTCTATGTTTTGTACCATTCCCTTGACACTAGTTATAGATTCCGATGCTTCACTCCAGGTTTCCTGTATCCCTTGGACTTTGTTATTGACGATGAAACACAGAAATTGCATCATAATGAAATAGAAAAGGCACAATGCCGAATTAAGTACAAGAAGACTGACTCTTCTTACAGACTATGTTTTGAACCATTCCTGTGACACTAGTTTTAGATTCCGATGCTTCACTTCAGGTTTACTGTACCCCTTAGACCTTCTTATTGACGATGAAACATAGAAATTGCATCGGAATTAAATACAAAAGGCAAAATGCCGACTTAAGTACACGAAGACTGACTCTTCATACTGTCTATGCTTTGAACCATTCCTGTGACACTAGTTACAGATTCCGATGCTACACTCCAGGTTTACTGTATCCCTTGGACCTTCTTATTGCCGATGAAACACAGAAATTGCATCGGAATTAAATAGAAAAGCACAATGCCGACTTAAGTACAAGAGGACTGACTCTTCTTACTGACTATGTTTTGAACCATTCCTGTGACACTAGTTATAGATTCCGATGCTTCACTTCAGGTTTACTGTATCCCTTGGACCTTCTTATAGATAATGAAGCACAGAAATTGCTTTGGAATTAAATATAAAAGGCAAAATGCCGACTTAAGTACACTAAGACTGACTCTTCTTACTATGAATTGAACCATTCCTGTGACACTAGTTATAGATTCCGATTCTACACTCCAGGTTTACTGTATCCCTTGGACCTTCTTATTCACGATGAAACACAGAAATTGCATCGGAATTAAATACAAAAGGCACAATGCCGACATAAGAACAACAAGATTGACTCTTCTTACTGACTTTGTTTTGAACCATTCCTGTGACACTAGTTATAGATTCCGATGCTTCACTTCAGGTTTACTGTATCCCTTGGACCTTCTTATTGACGCTGAAACACAGAAATTGAATTGGAATTAAATACAAGAGGCACAATGCCGACTTAACTACAAGAAGACTGACTCTTCCTACTGTCTATGTTTTGAACCATTCCTGTGACACTCGTTATAGATTACGACGCTTTACTTCAGGTTAGTGTATCCCTTGGACCTTCTTATTGACGATGAAACACAGAAATTGCATCGGAATTAAATACAAAAGGCACAATGCCGACTTAAGTACATGAAGACCGACTCTTCCTACTGATTATGCTTTTAACCATTCCTGTGACACTAGTTATAGATTCCGATGCCTCACTTCAGGTTTACTGTATCCCTTGGACCATCTTATTGACGATGAAACACAGAAAATGCATCGGAATTAAATAAAAAATTCACAATGCCGAATTAAGTACAAGAAGACTGACTCTTCTTACTGTCTATGCTTTTGAACCATTCCTGTGACACTAGTTATAGTTTCCGATGCTTCACTCCAGGTTTACTGTATCCCTTGGACCTTCGTATTGACGAAGAAACACACAAATTGCATCGGAATTAAATACAAAAGGTACAATGCCGACTTAAGGGCAAGAAGACTGACTCTTCTTACTGACTAAGTTTGAACCATTCCTGTGACACTAGCTACAGATTCCGATGCTTCACTTCAGGTTTAGTGTATCCCTCTGACTTTCTTATTGACGATGAAACACAGAAATGGCTTCGGAATTAAATACAAAAGGCACAATGCCGACTTAAGTACAAGAGGACTGACTCTTCTTACTGACTATGTTTTGAACCATTCCTGTAACACTAGTTAAAGTTTCCGATGCTTCACTTGAGGTTTACTGTATCTCTTGGACCTTCTTATTGACGATGAAACACAGAAATTGCATCGGAATTAAATACAAACGGCACAGTGCCGACTTAAGTACATGAAGACCGGCTCTTCCTACTGACTACGTTTTGAACCATTCCTGTGACACTAGTTGTGGTGTCACCGCCAGACACCACACTTGCTAGGTGGTAGCTTAAATCGGCCGCGGTCCATGTAGTACATGTCGGACCCGCGTGTCGCCACTGTGATCGCAGACCTAGCGCCACCACCAAGGCAGGTCTCGTGATACGAGAGTGGACTCACCCCAGTTGTACGAGAACCTAGCTACCGCCCAGTTGTACGAGAACCTAGCTTCCGACCAGATGTACGAAGCCTTTCTCTCTCATTAGCCGAGAGACAGAATAGCCATCAGCTAAGTTAATGGCTACGAACTAGCAAGGCGCCATTTGTATCAGTGCCTATAGCTTACGAGTACTCAAGAGAGATGTATTCCAAGGACTAATAAAAAGATAAGTAATAAGCATCTACATACTTTTCTTCTTATTCATTTATAAGTTCTCATGTTCCAGACTTCACGCCCGTCGGCGTTAGCCTTGCGTGCCCTATCGGCTACAGCGTTAGTCTAGCGTTCATTTTCAGCCATCTCACTTCACGGTGTCGGCCCAGCTACCGACACAACACTAGTTATTGATACCGATGCTTCACTTGAGGTTTACTGTATCCCTTGGACCTTCTTATTGACGATGAAACACAAAAATTATATCGGTATTAAATGCAAAAGGCACAATCCGACTTAAGTACATGAAAACCGACTCTTCCTACTGACTATGTTTTGACCCATTCCTGCGACACTAGTTATAGATTCCGATGTTTCACTTGAGGTTAACTGTATCCCTTGGACCTTCTTATTGACGATGAAACACAGAAATTGCATCGGAAATAAATACTAAAGGCACAATACCGACTTAAATACAAGAAGACTGACTCTTCTTACTGTCTATGTTTTGAACCATTCCTGTGACACTAGTTATAGATTCCGATTCTTCGCTCCAGGTTTACTGTATCCCTTGGACCTTCTTATTGACAATGAAACACAGAAATTGCATCGGAATTAAATACAAAAAGCACAATGCCGACTTAAGAACAAGAAGACTGACTCTTCTTACTGACTATGTTTGAACCATTCCTGTGACACTAGCTATAGATTCCGATGCTTCACTTCTGGTTTACTGTATCCCTCTGACCTTCTTGTTGACGATGAAACACAGAAATTGCATCGGAATTAAATACAGTAGGCACAATGCCGACTTAAGTAAAAGAAGACTGACTCTTTTTACTGTCTATTTTTTGTACCATTCCATTGACACCAGTTATAGATTCCGATGCTTCACTCCAGGTTTACTGTATCCCTTGGACCTTGATATTGACGATGAAACACAGAAATTGCATCGGAATTAAATACAAAAGGCACAATGCCGACTTAAGTACAAGAAGACTGACTCTTCTTACTGACTATGTTTTGAACCATTCCTGTGACACTAGTTATAGATTCCGATGCTTCACTTCAGGTTTACTGTACCCCTTGGACCTTCTTATTGACGATGAAACATAGAAATTGCATCGGAATTAAATACAAAAGGCAAAATGCCGACTTAAGTACACGAAGACTGACTCTTCTTACTGTCTATGTTTCGAACCATTCCTGTGACACTAGTTAGAGATTCCGATGCTACACTCCAGGTTTACTGTATCCCTTGGACCTTCTTATTGACGATGAAACACAGATATTGCATCGGAATTAAATACAAAAGGCACAATGCCGACTTAAGGACAAGAAGACTGACTATTCCTACAGTCTTTGTTTTGAACCATTAGTGTGACACTAGTTATAGATTCCGATGCTTCACTTCAGGTTTGCTGTATCCCTTGGACCTTCTTATTGACGATGAAACACAGAAATTGCATCGGAATTAAATACAAAAGTCACAATGCCGACTTAAGTACAAGAAGGCTAACTCTTGCTACTGTCTATGTTTTGAACCATTCCTGTGACACTAGTTATAGATTCCGATGCTTCACTTCAGGTTTACTGGATCCCTTGGACCTACTTATTGACGATGTAACACAGAAATTGCATCGGAATTAAATAGAAAAGGCACAATGCCGACTTAAGTACATGAAGACCGACTCTTCCTACTGACTATGTTTTGAACCATTCCTGTGACACTAGTTATAGATTCCAATGCTTCACTTGAGGCTTACTGTATCCCTTGGAACTTCTTATTGACGATGAAACACAGAAATTGCATCGGAATTAAATACAAAAGGCACAATGCCGACTTAAGTACAAAAAGACTGACTCTTCTTACTGTCTATGTTTTGAACCATTCCTGTGACATCAGTTATAGATTCCGATGCTTCACTCCAGGTATACTGTATCCCTTGGACCTTCTTATTGACGATGAAACACAGAAATTGCATCGGAATTAAATACAAAAGGCACAAAGCCGACTTAAGTACAAGAAGACTGACTCTTCTTACTGTCTATGTTTTGAACCATTCCATTGGCACTAGTTATAGATTCCGAAGCTTCACTCCAAGTTTACTGTTTCTTTTGGACCTTGTTATTGACGATGAAACACAGAAATTGCATCGGAATTAAATAGAAAAGGTACAATGCCTACTTAAGTACAAGAAGACTGACTCTTCTTACTGACTATGTTTTGAACCATTCCTGTGACACTAGTTATAGATTCCGATGCTTCCCTTCAGGTTTACTGTACTCCTTGGACCTTCTTATTGACGATGAAACATAGAAATTGCATCTGAATTAAATACAAAAGGCAAAATGCCGACTTAAGTACACGAAGACTGACTCTTCTTACTGTCTATGTTTTGAACCATTCCTGTGACACTAATTACAGATTCCGATGCTACACTCCAGGTTTACTGTATCCCTTGGACCTCCTTATTGACGATGAAACACAGAAATTGCATCGGAATTAAATACAAAAGGCACAATGCCGACTTAAGTACATGAAGACTGACTCTTCTTAGAGTCTATGTTTTAACCATTCCATTGACACTAGTTATAGATTCCGATGCTTCACTCCAGGTTTACTGTTTCCCTTGGACCTTGTCATTGACGCTGAAACACAGAAATTGAATTGGAATTAAATACAAGAGGCACAATGCCGACTTAACTACAAGAAGACTGACTCTTCCTACTGTCTATGTTTTGAACCATTCCTGTGACACTCGTTATAGATTACGACGCTTTACTTCAGGTTAGTGTATCCCTTGGACCTTCTTATTGACGATGAAACACAGAAATTGCATCGGAATTAAAAACAAAAGGCACAATGCCGACTTAAGTACATGAAGACCGACTCTTCCTACTGATTATGCTTTTAACCATTCCTGTGACACTAGTTATAGATTCCGAAGCCTCACTTCAGGTTTACTGTATCCCTTGGACCATCTTATTGACGATGAAACACAGAAAATGCATCGGAATTAAATAAAAAATTCACAATGCCGAATTAAGTACAAGAAGACTGACTCTTCTTACTGTCTATGCTTTTGAACCATTCCTGTGACACTAGTTATAGATTCCGATGCTTCACTCCAGGTTTACTGTATCCCTTGGACCTTCGTATTGACGAAGAAACACACAAATTGCATCGGAATTAAATACAAAAGGTACAATGCCGACTTAAGGGCAAGAAGACTGACTCTTCTTACTGACTAAGTTTGAACCATTCCTGTGACACTAGCTACAGATTCCGATGCTTCACTTCAGGTTTAGTGTATCCCTCTGACTTTCTTATTGACGATGAAACACAGAAATGGCTTCGGAATTAAATACAAAAGGCACAATGCCGACTTAAGTACAAGAGGACTGACTCTTCTTACTGACTATGTTTTGAACCATTCCTGTAACACTAGTTAAAGTTTCCGATGCTTCACTTGAGGTTTACTGTATCTCTTGGACCTTCTTATTGACGATGAAACACAGAAATTGCATCGGAATTAAATACAGTAGGCACAATGCCGACTTAAGTAAAAGAAGACTGACTCTTTTTACTGTCTATGTTTTGTACCATTCCATTGACACTAGTTATAGATTCCGATGCTTCACTCCAGGTTTACTGTATCCCTTGGACCTTGATATTGACGATGAAACACAGAAATTGCATCGGAATTAAATACAAAAGGCACAATGCCGACTTAAGTACAAGAAGACTGACTCTTCTTACTGACTATGTTTTGAACCATTCCTGTGACACTAGTTATAGATTCCGATGCTTCACTTCAGGTTTACTGTACCCCTTGGACCTTCTTATTGACGATGAAACATAGAAATTGCATCGGAATTAAATACAAAAGGCACAATGCCGACTTAAGTACAAGAAGGCTGACTCTTCCTACTGACTATGTTTTGAACCATTCCTGTGACACTAGTTATAGATTCAGATGCTTCACTTCAGGTTTACAGGATCCCTTGGACCTAATTATTGACGATGTAACACAGAAATTGCATCGGAATTAAATAGAAAAGGCACAATGCCGACTTAAGTACATGAAGACCGACTCTTCCTACTGACTATGTTTTGAACCATTCCTGTGACACTAGTTATAGATTCCAATGCTTCACTTGAGGCTTACTGTATCCCTTGGAACTTCTTATTGACGTTGAAACACAGAAATTGCATCGGAATTAAATACAAAAGGCACAATGCCGACATAAGTACAAAAAAACTGACTCTTCTTACTGTCTATGTTTTGAACCATTCCTGTGACATCAGTTATAGATTCCGATGCTTCACTCCAGGTATACTGTATCCCTTGGACCTTCTTATTGACGATGAAACACAGAAATTGCATCGGAATTAAATACAAAAGGCACAATGCCGACTTAAGTACAAGAAGACTGACTCTTCTTACTGTCTATGTTTTGAACCATTCCATTGGCACTAGTTATAGATTCCGATGCTTCACTCCAGGTTTACTGTTTCTTTTGGACCTTGTTATTGACGATGAAACACAGAAATTGCATCGGAATTAAATAGAAAAGGCACAATGCCGACTTAAGTACAAGAAGACTGACTCTTCTTACTGACTATGTTTTGAACCATTCCTGTGACACTAGTTATAGATTCCGATGCTTCACTTCAGGTTTACTGTATCACTTGGACCTTCTTATTGACGATGAAACATAGAAATTGCAACTGAATTAAATACAAAAGGCAAAATGCCGACTTAAGTACACGAAGACTGACTCTTCTTACTGTCTATGTTTTGAACAATTCCTGTGACACTAGTTACAGATTCCGATGCTACACTCCAGGTTTACTGTATCCCTTGGACCTCCTTATTGACGATGAAACACAGATATTGCATCGGAATTAAATACAAAAGGCACAAAGCCGACTTAAGGACAAGAAGATTGACACTTCTTACTGACTTTGTTTTGAACCATTCCTGTGACACTAGTTATAGATTCCGATGCTTCACTTCAGGTTTACTGTATCCCTTGGACCTTCGTATTGACGTTGAGACACAGAAATTGAATCGGAATTAAATACAAAAGCACAATGCCGACTTAAGTACAAGAAGACTGACTCTTCCTACTGTCTATGTTTTGAACCATTCCTGTGACACTCGTTATAGAATACGATGCTTTACTTCAGGTTTACTGTATCCCTTGGACCTTCTTATTGACGATGAAACACAGAAATTGCATCGGAATTAAATACAAAAGGCACTATGCCGACTTAAGTACATGAAGACCGACTCTTCCTACTGACTATGTTTTGAACCATTTCTGTGACACTAGTTACAGATTCCGATGCCTCACTTCAGGTTTACTGTATCCCTTGGACCTTCTTATTGACGATGAAACACAGAAATTGCATCGGAATTAAATACAATAGGCACAATGCTGAATTAAGTACAAGAAGACTGACTCTTCTTACTGTCTATGCTTTGAACCATTCCTGTGACAATAGTTATAGATTCCGATGCTTCACTCCAGGTTTACTGTACCCCTTGGACCTTCTTATTGACGAAGAAACACACAAATTGCATCGGAATTAAATACAAAAGGCACAATGCCGATTTAAGTACATGATGACCGACTCTCCTACTGACTATGTTTTGAACCATTCCTGTGACACTAGCTATTGATTCCGATGCTTCACTACAGGTTTAGTGTATTCCTCTGACTTTCTTATTGACGATGAAACACAGAAACGGCTTCGGAATTAAATACAAACGGCCCAATGCCGACTTAAGTACAAGAGGACTGACTCTTCTTACTGTCTATGTTTTGAACCATTCCTGTGACACTAGTTATAGATTCAGATGCTTCACTTGAGGTTTACTGTATCCCTTGGACCATCTTATTGACGATGAAACACAGAAATTGCATCGGAATTAAATACAAAAGGCACAATGCCGATTTAAGTACATGATGACCGACTCTCCTACTGACTATGTTTTGAACCATTCCTGTGACACTGGTTATTGATACCGATGCTTCACTTGAGGTTTACTGTATCCCTTGGACCTTTTATTGACGATGAAACACAGAAATTTGATCGGTATTAAATACAAAAGGCACAATGCCTACTTAAGTACAATAAGACCGACTCTTCCTACTGACTCTGTTTTGAACCATTCCTGTGTTCTCGTTATAGATTCCGATGTTTCACTTGAGGTTAACTGCATCCCTTGGACCTTTATATTGACGATGAAACACAGAAATTGCATCGGAATTAAATACAAAAGGCACAATGCCAACTTAAGTACAAGAAGACTGACTCTTCTTACTGTATATGTTTTGAACCATTCCTGTGACACTAGTTATAGATTCCGATGCTTCGCTCCAGGTTTACTGTATTCTTGGACTTTCTTATTGACAATGAAACACAGAATTTGCATCGGAATTAAATACAAAAAGCAAAATGCCGACTTAAGAGCAAAAAGAATGACTCTTCTAGACTGACTATGTTTGAACCATTCCTGTGACACTAGCTATAGATTCCGATGCTTCACTTCAGGTTTACTGCATCCCTCTGACCATCGTGTGGACGATGAAACACAGAAATTGCATCGGAATTAAATACAATGGGCACAATGCCGACTTAAGTACAAGAAGACTGACTCTTCTTACTGTCTATGTTATGAACCACTCCATTGACACTAGTTATAGATTCCGATGCTTCACTCCAGGTTTACTGTATCCCTTGGACCTTGTTATTGACGATGAAACACAGAAATTGCATCGGAAATACATAGAAAAGGCACAATGCCGACTTCAGTACAAGAAGACTGACTCTTCTTACTGACTATGTTTTGAACCATTCCTGTGACACTAGTTTCAGATTCCGATGCTTCACTTCAGGTTTACTGTATCCCTCTGACCTTCTTATTGACGATGAAACACATAAACGGCTTCGGAATTAAATACAAAAGGCACAATGCCGACTGAAGTACAAGAGGACTGACTCTTCTAACTGTCTATTTTTTGAACCATTCCTTTGACACTAGTTACAGATTCCGATGCTTCACTTGAGGTTTACTGTATCCCTTGGACCTTCTTAGTGACGATGAAACACAGAAATTGCATCGGAATTAAATACAAAAGGCACAATGCCGATTTAAGTACATGATGACCGACTCTTCCTACTGACTCTGTTTTGAACCATTCCTGTGTTCTAGTTATAGATTCCGATGTTTCACTTGAGGTTAACTGTATCCCTTGGACCTTCTTATTGACGATGAAACACAGAAATTGTATCGGTATTAAATACAAAAAGCACAATGCCGACTTAAGAACAAAAAGACTGACTCTTCTTACTGACTATGTTTGACCATTCCGGTGACACTAGCTATGGATTCCGATGCTTCACTTCAGGTTCACTGTATCCCTCTAACCTTCTTGTTGACGATGAAACACAGAAATTGCATTGGAATTAAATAGAAAAGGCACAATGCCGAATTAAGTACATGAAGACCGACTCTTCCTACTGATTATGTTTTTAACCATTCCTGTGACACTAGTTATAGATTCCGATGCCTCACTTCAGGTTTACTGTATCCCTTGGACCATCTTATGACGATGAAACACAGAAATTGCATCGGAATTAAATACAAAAGGCACAATGCCGAATTAAGTACAAGAAGACTGACTCTTCTTACTGTCTATGTTATGAACCATTCCATTGACACTAGTTATAGATTCCGATGCTTCACTCCAGGTTTACTGTATCCCTTGGACCTTGTTATTGACGATGAAACACAGAAATTGCATCGGAATTACATAGAAAAGGCACAATGCCGACTTCAGTACAAGAAGACTGACTCTTCCTACTGTCTATGCTTTGAACCATTCCTGTGACACTAGTTATAGATTCCGATGCTTCGCTCCAGGTTTACTGTATCCTTTGGACCTTCTTATTGACAATGAAACACAGAAATTGCAGCGGAATTAAATACAAAAGGTACAATGCCGACTTAAGTACAAGAAGACTGACTCTTCTTACTGTCTATGTTTTGAACCATTCCATTGACACTAGTTATAGATTCCGATGCTTCACTCCAGGTTTACTGTATCCCTTGGACCTTGTTATTGACGATGAAGCACAGAAATTGCATCGGAATTAAATAGAAATGGCACAATGCCGAATTAAGTACAAGAAGACTGACTCTTCTTACTGACTCTGTTTTGAACCATTCCTGTGACACTAGTTTTAGATTCCGATGCTTCACTTCAGGTTTACTGTATCCCTTGGACCTTCTTATTGACAATGAAGCACAGAAATTGCTTCGGAATTAAATACAAAAGGCAAAATGCCGACTTAAGTACACGAAGACTGACTCTTCTTACTATGAATTGAACCATTCCTGTGACACTAGTTATAGATTCCGATGCTACACTCCAGGTTTACTGTATCCCTTGGACCTTCTTATTGACGATGAAACACAGAAATTGCATCGGAATTAAATACAAAAGGCACAATGCCGGCTTAAGGACAACAAGATTGACTCTTCTTACTGACTTTGTTTTGAACCATTCCTGTGACACTAGTTATAGATTCCTATGCTTCACTTCAGGTTTACTGTATCCCTTGGACCTTCTTATTGACGCTGAAACACAGAAATTGAATCGGAATTAAATACAAAAGGCACAATGCCTACTTAACTACAAGAAGACTGACTCTTCCTATTGTCTATATTTTGAACCATTCCTGTGACCCTCGTTATAGATTACGACGCTTTACTTCAGGTTAGTGTATCCCTTGGACCTTCTTATTGACGATGAAACACAGAAATTGCATCGAAATTAAATACAAAAGGCACAATGCCGACTTAAGTACATGAAGACCGACTCTTCCTACTGATTATGTTTTTAACCATTCCTGTGACACTAGTTATAGATTCCGATGCCTCACTTCAGGTTTACTGTATCCCTTGGACCATCTTATTGACGATGAAACACAGAAATTGCATCGGAATTAAATACAAATGGCACAATGCCGAATTAAGTACAAGAAGACTAACTCTTCTTGCTGTCTATGTTTTGAACCATTCCTGTGACACTAGTTATAGATTCCGATGCTTCACTCCAGGTTTACTGTATCCCTTGGACCTTCGTATTGACGAAGAAACACACAAATTGCATCGGAATAGAATACAAAATGCACAATGCCGACTTAAGGGCAAGAAGACTGACTGTTCTTACTGACTATGTTTTGAACCATTCCTGTGACACTAGCTACAGATTCCGATGCTTCACTTCAGGTTTAGTGTATCCCTCTGACTTTCTTATTGACGATGAAACAGAGAAATTGGATCAGTATTAAATACAAAAGGCACAATGCCGACTTAAGTACAATAAGACCGACTCTTCCTACTGACTCTGTTTTGAACCATTCCTGTGTTCTAGTTATAGATTCCGATGTTTCACTTGAGGTTAACTGTATCCCTTGGACCTTCATATTGACGATGAAACACAGAAATTGCATCGGAATTAAATACAAAAGGCACAATGCCGAATTAAGTACAAGAAGACTGACTCTTCTTACTGTCTATGTTTTGAACCATTCCTGTGACAGTAGTTATAGATTCCGATGCTTCGCTCCAGGTTTACTGTATTCTTGGACCTTCTTATTGACAATGAAACACAGAAATAGCATCGGAATTAAATACAAAAAGCAAAATGCCGACTTAAGAGCAAGAAGAATGACTCTTCTTACTGACTATGTTTGAACCATTCCTGTGATACTAGCTATAGATTCCGATGCCTCACTTCAGGTTTACTGTGTCCCTCTGACCTTCTTGTTGACGATGAAACACAGAAATTGCATCGGAATTAAATACAATAGGCACAATGCCGACTTAAGTACAAGAAGACTGACTCTTCTTACTGTCTATGTTATGAACCATTCCATTGACACTAGTTATAGATTCCGATGCTTCACTCCAGGTTTACTGTATCCCTTGGACCTTGTTATTGACGATGAAACACAGAAATTGCATCGGAATTACATAGAAAAGGCACAATGCCGACTTCAGTACAAGAAGATTGACTCTTCTTACTGACTATGTTTTGAACCATTCCTGTGACACTAGTTTCAGATTCCGATGCTTCACTTCAGGTTTACTGTATCCCTCTGACCTTCTTATTGACGATGAAACACATAAACGGCTTCGGAATTAAATACAAAAGGCACAATGCCGACTTAAGTACAAGAGGACTGACTCTTCTAACTGTCTATTTTTTGAACCATTCCTGTGACACTAGTTACAGATTCCGATGCTTCACTTGAGGTTTACTGTATCCCTTGGACCTTTTTAGTGACGATGAAACACAGAAATTGCATCGGAATTAAATACAAAAGGCACAATGCCGATTTAAGTACATGATGACCGACTCTTCCTACTGACTCTGTTTTGAACCATTCCTGTGTTCTAGTTATAGATTCCGATGTTTCACTTGAGGTTAACTGTATCCCTTGGACCTTTTTAGTGACGATGAAACACAGAAATTGTATCGGTATTAAATACAAAAAGCACAATGCCGACTTAAGAACAAGAAGACTGACTCTTATTACTGACTATGTTTGAACCATTCCGGTGACACTAGCTATAGATTCCGATGCTTCACGTCAGGTTTACTGTATCCCTCTGACCTTCTTGTTGACAATGATACACAGAATTTGCATGGGAATTAAATACAAAAGGCACAATGCCGACTTAAGTACAATAAGACCGACTCTTCAAACTGACTCTGTTTTGAACCATTCCTGTGTTCTAGTTATAGATTCCGATGTTTCACTTGAGGTTAACTGTATCCCTTGGACCTTCATATTGACGATGAAACACAGAAATTGCATCGGAATTAAATACAAAAGGCACAATGCCGAATTAAGTACAAGAAGACTGACTCTTCCTACTGTCTATGTTATGAACCATTCCATTGACACTAGTTATAGATTCCGATGCTTCACACCAGGTTTACTGTATCCCTTGGACCTTGTTATTGACGATGAAACACAGAAATTGCATCGGAATTACATAGAAAAGGCACAATGCCGACTTCAGTACAAGAAGATTGACTCTTCTTACTGACTATGTTTTGAACCATTCCTGTGACACTAGTTTCAGATTCCGATGCTTCACTTCAGGTTTACTGTATCCCTCTGACCTTCTTATTGACGATGAAACACATAAACGGCTTCGGAATTAAATACAAAAGGCACAATGCCGACTTAAGTACAAGAGGACTGACTCTTCTAACTGTCTATTTTTTGAACCATTCCTGTGACACTAGTTACAGATTCCGATGCCTCACTTGAGGTTTACTGTATCCCTTGGACCTTCTTAGTGACGATGAAACACAGAAATTGCATTGGAATTAAATACAAAAGGCACAATGAAGATTTAAGTACATGATGACCGACTCTTCCTACTGACTCTGCTTTGAACCATTCCTGTGTTCTAGTTATAGATTCCGATGTTTCACTTGAGGTTAACTGTATCCCTTGGACCTTCTTATTGACGAAGAAACACAGAAATTGTATCGGTATTAAATACAAAAAGCACAATGCCGACTTAAGAACAAGAAGACTGACTCTTCTTACTGACTATGTTTGAACCATTCCGGTGACACTAGCTATAGATTCCGATGCTTCACTTCAGGTTTACTGTATCCCTCTAACCTTCTTGTTGACGATGAAACACAGAAATTGCATCGCAATTAAATACAATAGGTACAATGCCGATTTAAGTACAAGAGGACTGACTCTTCCTACTGTCTATGTTTTGAACCATTCCTGTGACACTAGTTATAGATTCCGATGCTTCGCTCCAGGTTTACTGTATCCTTTGGACCTTCTTATTGACAATGAAACACAGAAATTGCAGCGGAATTAAATACAAAAGGTACAATGCCGACTTATGTACAAGAAGACTGACTCTTCTTACTGTCTATGTTTTGAACCATTCCATTGACACTAGTTATAGATTCCGATGCTTCACTCCAGGTTTACTGTATCCCTTGGACCTTGTTATTGACGATGCAACACAGAAATTGCATCGGAATTAAATAGAAAAGGCACAATGCCGAATTAAGTACAAGAAGACTGACTCTTCTTACTGACTCTGTTTTGAACCATTCCTGTGACACTAGTTTTAGATTCCGATGCTTCACTTCAGGTTTACTGTATCCCTTGGACCTTCTTATTGACAATGAAGCACAGAAATTGCTTTGGAATTAAATACAAAAGGCACAATGCCGACTTAAGTACATGAAGACCGACTCTTCCTACTGACTATGTTTTAACCCATTCCTGCGACACTAGTTATAGATTCCGATGTTTCACTTGAGGTTAACTGTATCCCTTGGACCTTCTTATTGACGATGAAACACAGAAATTGCATCGGAAATAAATACTAAAGGCACAATGCCGACTTAAGTACAAAAAGACTGACTCTTCTTACTGTCTATGCTTTGAACCATTCCTGTGACACTAGTTATAGATTCCGATTCTTCGCTCCAGGTTTACTGTATCCCTCTGACCTTCTTGTTGACGATGAAACACAGAAATTGCATCGGAATTAAATACAATAGGCACAATGCCGACTTAAGTAAAAGAAGACTGACTCTTTTTACTGTCTATGTTTTGTACCATTCCCTTGACACTAGTTATAGATTCCGATGCTTCACTTCAGGTTTACTGTATCCCTTGGACTTGGTTATTGACGATGAAACACAGAAATTGCATCGGAATAAATACAAAAGGCACAATGCCGACTTAAGTACAAGAAGACTGACTCTTCTTACTGACTATGGTTTGAACCATTCCTGTGACACTAGTTATAGATTCCGATGCTTCACTTCAGGTTTACTGTACCCCTTGGACCTTCCTATTGACGATGAAACATAGAAATTGCAATGGAATTAAATACAAAAGGCAAAATGCCGACTTAAGAACAAGAAGACTGACTCTTCTTACTGACTATGTTTGAACCATTCCGGTGACACTAGCTATAGATTCCGATGCTTCACGTCAGGTTTACTGTATCCCTCTGACCTTCTTGTTGACAATGAAACACAGAATTTGCATGGGAATTAAATACAAAAGGCACAATGCCGACTTAAGTAAAGAGGACTGACTCTTCTTACTGTCTATGTTTTGAACCATTCCATTGACACTTGTTATAGATTCCGATGCTTCACTCCAGGTTTACTGTACCCCTTAGACCTTCTTATTGACGATGAAAGATAGAAATTGCATCGGAATTAAATACAAAAGGCAAAATGCCGACTTAAGTACACGAAGACTGTCTCTTCTTACTGTCTATGTTTTGAACCATTCCTGTGACACTAGTTACAGATTCCGATGCTACACTCCAGGTTTACTGTATCCCTTGGACCTTCTTATTGCCGATGAAACACAGAAATTGCATCGGAATTAAATAGAAAAGCACAATGCCGACTTAAGTACAAGAGGACTGACTCTTCTTACTGACTATGTTTTGAACCATTCCTGTGAAACTAGTTATAGATTCCGATGCTTCACTTCAGGTTTACTGTATCCCTTGGACCTTCTTATAGATAATGAAGCACAGAAATTGCTTTGGAATTAAATATAAAAGGCAAAATGCCGACTTAAGTACACGAAGACTGACTCTTCTTACTATGAATTGAACCATTCCTATGACACTAGTTATAGATTCCGATTCTACACTCCAGGTTTACTGTATCCCTTGGACCTTCTTATTCACGATGAAACACAGAAATTGCATCGGAATTAAATACAAAAGGCACAATGCCTACTTAACTACAAGAAGACTGACTCTTCCTATTGTCTATATTTTGAACCATTCCTGTGACCCTCGTTATAGATTACGACGCTTTACTTCAGGTTAGTGTATCCCTTGGACCTTCTTATTGACGATGAAACACAGAAATTGCATCGAAATTAAATACAAAAGGCACAATGCCGACTTAAGTACATGAAGACCGACTCTTCCTACTGATTATGTTTTTAACCATTCCTGTGACACTAGTTATAGATTCCGATGCCTCACTTCAGGTTTACTGTATCCCTTGGACCATCTTATTGACGATGAAACACAGAAATTGCATCGGAATTAAATACAAATGGCACAATGCCGAATTAAGTACAAGAAGACTAACTCTTCTTGCTGTCTATGTTTTGAACCATTCCTGTGACACTAGTTATAGATTCCGATGCTTCACTCCAGGTTTACTGTATCCCTTGGACCTTCGTATTGACGAAGAAACACACAAATTGCATCGGAATAGAATACAAAATGCACAATGCCGACTTAAGGGCAAGAAGACTGACTGTTCTTACTGACTATGTTTTGAACCATTCCTGTGACACTAGCTACAGATTCCGATGCTTCACTTCAGGTTTAGTGTATCCCTCTGACTTTCTTATTGACGATGAAACAGAGAAATTGGATCAGTATTAAATACAAAAGGCACAATGCCGACTTAAGTACAATAAGACCGACTCTTCCTACTGACTCTGTTTTGAACCATTCCTGTGTTCTAGTTATAGATTCCGATGTTTCACTTGAGGTTAACTGTATCCCTTGGACCTTCATATTGACGATGAAACACAGAAATTGCATCGGAATTAAATACAAAAGGCACAATGCCGAATTAAGTACAAGAAGACTGACTCTTCTTACTGTCTATGTTTTGAACCATTCCTGTGACAGTAGTTATAGATTCCGATGCTTCGCTCCAGGTTTACTGTATTCTTGGACCTTCTTATTGACAATGAAACACAGAAATAGCATCGGAATTAAATACAAAAAGCAAAATGCCGACTTAAGAGCAAGAAGAATGACTCTTCTTACTGACTATGTTTGAACCATTCCTGTGATACTAGCTATAGATTCCGATGCTTCACTTCAGGTTTACTGTGTCCCTCTGACCTTCTTGTTGACGATGAAACACAGAAATTGCATCGGAATTAAATACAATAGGCACAATGCCGACTTAAGTACAAGAAGACTGACTCTTCTTACTGTCTATGTTATGAACCATTCCATTGACACTAGTTATAGATTCCGATGCTTCACTCCAGGTTTACTGTATCCCTTGGACCTTGTTATTGACGATGAAACACAGAAATTGCATCGGAATTACATAGAAAAGGCACAATGCCGACTTCAGTACAAGAAGATTGACTCTTCTTACTGACTATGTTTTGAACCATTCCTGTGACACTAGTTTCAGATTCCGATGCTTCACTTCAGGTTTACTGTATCCCTCTGACCTTCTTATTGACGATGAAACACATAAACGGCTTCGGAATTAAATACAAAAGGCACAATGCCGACTTAAGTACAAGAGGACTGACTCTTCTAACTGTCTATTTTTTGAACCATTCCTGTGACACTAGTTACAGATTCCGATGCTTCACTTGAGGTTTACTGTATCCCTTGGACCTTTTTAGTGACGATGAAACACAGAAATTGCATCGGAATTAAATACAAAAGGCACAATGCCGATTTAAGTACATGATGACCGACTCTTCCTACTGACTCTGTTTTGAACCATTCCTGTGTTCTAGTTATAGATTCCGATGTTTCACTTGAGGTTAACTGTATCCCTTGGACCTTTTTAGTGACGATGAAACACAGAAATTGTATCGGTATTAAATACAAAAAGCACAATGCCGACTTAAGAACAAGAAGACTGACTCTTATTACTGACTATGTTTGAACCATTCCGGTGACACTAGCTATAGATTCCGATGCTTCACGTCAGGTTTACTGTATCCCTCTGACCTTCTTGTTGACAATGATACACAGAATTTGCATGGGAATTAAATACAAAAGGCACAATGCCGACTTAAGTACAATAAGACCGACTCTTCAAACTGACTCTGTTTTGAACCATTCCTGTGTTCTAGTTATAGATTCCGATGTTTCACTTGAGGTTAACTGTATCCCTTGGACCTTCATATTGACGATGAAACACAGAAATTGCATCGGAATTAAATACAAAAGGCACAATGCCGAATTAAGTACAAGAAGACTGACTCTTCCTACTGTCTATGTTATGAACCATTCCATTGACACTAGTTATAGATTCCGATGCTTCACACCAGGTTTACTGTATCCCTTGGACCTTGTTATTGACGATGAAACACAGAAATTGCATCGGAATTACATAGAAAAGGCACAATGCCGACTTCAGTACAAGAAGATTGACTCTTCTTACTGACTATGTTTTGAACCATTCCTGTGACACTAGTTTCAGATTCCGATGCTTCACTTCAGGTTTACTGTATCCCTCCGACCTTCTTATTGACGATGAAACACATAAACGGCTTCGGAATTAAATACAAAAGGCACAATGCCGACTTAAGTACAAGAGGACTGACTCTTCTAACTGTCTATTTTTTGAACCATTCCTGTGACACTAGTTACAGATTCCGATGCGTCACTTGAGGTTTACTGTATCCCTTGGACCTTCTTAGTGACGATGAAACACAGAAATTGCATTGGAATTAAATACAAAAGGCACAATGCCGATTTAAGTACATGATGACCGACTCTTCCTACTGACTCTGCTTTGAACCATTCCTGTGTTCTAGTTATAGATTCCGATGTTTCACTTGAGGTTAACTGTATCCCTTGGACCTTCTTATTGACGAAGAAACACAGAAATTGTATCGGTATTAAATACAAAAAGCACAATGCCGACTTAAGAACAAGAAGACTGACTCTTCTTACTGACTATGTTTGAACCATTCCGGTGACACTAGCTATAGATTCCGATGCTTCACTTCAGGTTTACTGTATCCCTCTAACCTTCTTGTTGACGATGAAACACAGAAATTGCATCGGAATTAAATACAATAGGTACAATGCCGATTTAAGTACAAGAGGACTGACTCTTCCTACTGTCTATGTTTTGAACCATTCCTGTGACACTAGTTATAGATTCCGATGCTTCGCTCCAGGTTTACTGTATCCTTTGGACCTTCTTATTGACAATGAAACACAGAAATTGCAGCGGAATTAAATACAAAAGGTACAATGCCGACTTATGTACAAGAAGACTGACTCTTCTTACTGTCTATGTTTTGAACCATTCCATTGACACTAGTTATAGATTCCGATGCTTCACTCCAGGTTTACTGTATCCCTTGGACCTTGTTATTGACGATGCAACACAGAAATTGCATCGGAATTAAATAGAAAAGGCACAATGCCGAATTAAGTACAAGAAGACTGACTCTTCTTACTGACTCTGTTTTGAACCATTCCTGTGACACTAGTTTTAGATTCCGATGCTTCACTTCAGGTTTACTGTATCCCTTGGACCTTCTTATTGACAATGAAGCACAGAAATTGCTTTGGAATTAAATACAAAAGGCACAATGCCGACTTAAGTACATGAAGACCGACTCTTCCTACTGACTATGTTTTAACCCATTCCTGCGACACTAGTTATAGATTCCGATGTTTCACTTGAGGTTAACTGTATCCCTTGGACCTTCTTATTGACGATGAAACACAGAAATTGCATCGGAAATAAATACTAAAGGCACAATGCCGACTTAAGTACAAAAAGACTGACTCTTCTTACTGTCTATGCTTTGAACCATTCCTGTGACACTAGTTATAGATTCCGATTCTTCGCTCCAGGTTTACTGTATCCCTCTGACCTTCTTGTTGACGATGAAACACAGAAATTGCATCGGAATTAAATACAATAGGCACAATGCCGACTTAAGTAAAAGAAGACTGACTCTTTTTACTGTCTATGTTTTGTACCATTCCCTTGACACTAGTTATAGATTCCGATGCTTCACTTCAGGTTTACTGTATCCCTTGGACTTGGTTATTGACGATGAAACACAGAAATTGCATCGGAATAAATACAAAAGGCACAATGCCGACATAAGTACAAGAAGACTGACTCTTCTTACTGACTATGGTTTGAACCATTCCTGTGACACTAGTTATAGATTCCGATGCTTCACTTCAGGTTTACTGTACCCCTTGGACCTTCCTATTGACGATGAAACATAGAAATTGCATCGGAATTAAATACAAAAGGCAAAATGCCGACTTAAGAACAAGAAGACTGACTCTTCTTACTGACTATGTTTGAACCATTCCGGTGACACTAGCTATAGATTCCGATGCTTCACGTCAGGTTTACTGTATCCCTCTGACCTTCTTGTTGACAATGAAACACAGAATTTGCATGGGAATTAAATACAAAAGGCACAATGCCGACTTAAGTAAAGAGGACTGACTCTTCTTACTGTCTATGTTTTGAACCATTCCATTGACACTTGTTATAGATTCCGATGCTTCACTCCAGGTTTACTGTACCCCTTAGACCTTCTTATTGACGATGAAAGATAGAAATTGCATCGGAATTAAATACAAAAGGCAAAATGCCGACTTAAGTACACGAAGACTGTCTCTTCTTACTGTCTATGTTTTGAACCATTCCTGTGACACTAGTTACAGATTCCGATGCTACACTCCAGGTTTACTGTATCCCTTGGACCTTCTTATTGCCGATGAAACACAGAAATTGCATCGGAATTAAATAGAAAAGCACAATGCCGACTTAAGTACAAGAGGACTGACTCTTCTTACTGACTATGTTTTGAACCATTCCTGTGAAACTAGTTATAGATTCCGATGCTTCACTTCAGGTTTACTGTATCCCTTGGACCTTCTTATAGATAATGAAGCACAGAAATTGCTTTGGAATTAAATATAAAAGGCAAAATGCCGACTTAAGTACACGAAGACTGACTCTTCTTACTATGAATTGAACCATTCCTATGACACTAGTTATAGATTCCGATTCTACACTCCAGGTTTACTGTATCCCTTGGACCTTCTTATTCACGATGAAACACAGAAATTGCATCGGAATTAAATACAAAAGGCACAATGCCGACATAAGGACAACAAGATTGACTCTTCTTACTGACTTTGCTTTGAACCATTCCTGTGACACTAGTTATAGATTCCGATGCTTCACTTCAGGTTTACTGTATCCCTTGGACCTTCTTATTGACGCTGAAACACAGAAATTGAATTGGAATTAAATACAAGAGGCACAATGCCGACTTAACTACAAGAAGACTGACTCTTCCTACTGTCTATGTTTTGAACCATTCCTGTGACACTCGTTATAGATTACGACACTTTACTTTAGGTTAGTGTATCCCTTGGACCTTCTTATTGACGATGAAACACAGAAATTGCATCGGAATTAAATACAAAAGGCACAATGCCGACTTAAGTACATGAAGACCGACTCTTCCTACTGATTATGCTTTTAACCATTCCTGTGACACTAGTTATAGATTCCGATGCCTCACTTCAGGTTTACTGTATCCCTTGGACCATCTTATTGACGATGAAAAACAGAAAATGCATCGGAATTAAATAAAAAATTCACAATGCCGAATTAAGTACAATAAGACTGACTCTTCTTACTGTCTATGCTTTTGAACCATTCCTGTGACACTAGTTATAGATTCCGATGCTTCACTCCAGGTTTACTGTATCCCTTGGACCTTCGTATTGACGAAGAAACACACAAATTGCATCGGAATTAAATACAAAAGGTACAATGCCGACTTAAGGGCAAGAAGACTGACTCTTCTTACTGACTATGTTTGAACCATTCCTGTGACACTAGCTACAGATTCCGATGCTTCACTTCAGGTTTACTGTATCCCTCTGACTTTCTTATTGACGACGAAACACAGAAATGGCTTCGGAATTAAATACAAAAGGCACAATGCCGACTTAAGTACAAGAGGACTGACTCTTCTTACTGACTATGTTTTGAACCATTCCTGTAACACTAGTTAAAGTTTCCGATGCTTCACTTGAGGTTTACTGTATCTCTTGGACCTTCTTATTGACGATGAAACACAGAAATTGCATCGGAATTAAATACAAACGGCACAATGCCGACTTAAGTACATGAAGACCGGCTCTTCCTACTGACTACGTTTTGAACCATTCCTGTGACACTAGTTATTGATACCGATGCTTCACTTGAGGTTTACTGTATCCCTTGGACCTTCTTATTGACGATGAAACACAAAAATTATATCGGTATTAAATGCAAAAGGCACAATGCCGACTTAAGTACATGAAAACCGACTCTTCCTACTGACTATGTTTTGACCCATTCCTGCGACACTAGTTATAGATTCCGATGTTTCACTTGAGGTTAACTGTATCCCTTGGACCTTCTTATTGACGATGAAACACAGAAATTGCATCGGAAATAAATACTAAAGGCACAATACCGACTTAAATACAAGAAGACTGACTCTTCTTACTGTCTATGTTTTGAACCATTCCTGTGACACTAGTTATAGATTCCGATTCTTCACTCCAGGCTTACTGTATCCCTTGGACCTTGATATTGACGATGAAACACAGAAATTGCATCGGAATTAAATACAAAAGGCACAATGCCGACTTAAGTACAAGAAGACTGACTCTTCTTACTGACTATGTTTTGAACCATTCCTGTGACACTAGTTATAGATTCCGATGCTTCACGTCAGGTTTACTGTACCCCTTGGACCTTCTTATTGACGATGAAACATAGAAATTGCATCGGAATTAAATACAAAAGGCAAAATGCCGACTTAAGTACACGAAGACTGACTCTTCTTACTGTCTATGTTTTGAACCATTCCTGTGACACTAGTTTGAGATTCCGATGCTACACTCCAGGTTTACTGTATCTCTTGGACCTTCTTATTGACGAAGAAACACAGAAATTGTATCGGTATTAAATACAAAAAGCACAATGCCGACTTAAGAACAAGAAGACTGACTCTTCTTACTGACTATGTTTGAACCATTCCGGTGACACTAGCTATAGATTCCGATGCTTCACTTCAGGTTTACTGTATCCCTCTAACCTTCTTGTTGACGATGAAACACAGAAATTGCATCGGAATTAAATACAATAGGTACAATGCCGATTTAAGTACAAGAGGACTGACTCTTCCTACTGTCTATGTTTTGAACCATTCCTGTGACACTAGTTATAGATTCCGATGCTTCGCTCCAGGTTTACTGTATCCTTTGGACCTTCTTATTGACAATGAAACACAGAAATTGCAGCGGAATTAAATACAAAAGGTACAATGCCGACTTATGTACAAGAAGACTGACTCTTCTTACTGTCTATGTTTTGAACCATTCCATTGACACTAGTTATAGATTCCGATGCTTCACTCCAGGTTTACTGTATCCCTTGGACCTTGTTATTGACGATGCAACACAGAAATTGCATCGGAATTAAATAGAAAAGGCACAATGCCGAATTAAGTACAAGAAGACTGACTCTTCTTACTGACTCTGTTTTGAACCATTCCTGTGACACTAGTTTTAGATTCCGATGCTTCACTTCAGGTTTACTGTATCCCTTGGACCTTCTTATTGACAATGAAGCACAGAAATTGCTTTGGAATTAAATACAAAAGGCACAATGCCGACTTAAGTACATGAAGACCGACTCTTCCTACTGACTATGTTTTAACCCATTCCTGCGACACTAGTTATAGATTCCGATGTTTCACTTGAGGTTAACTGTATCCCTTGGACCTTCTTATTGACGATGAAACACAGAAATTGCATCGGAAATAAATACTAAAGGCACAATGCCGACTTAAGTACAAAAAGACTGACTCTTCTTACTGTCTATGCTTTGAACCATTCCTGTGACACTAGTTATAGATTCCGATTCTTCGCTCCAGGTTTACTGTATCCCTCTGACCTTCTTGTTGACGATGAAACACAGAAATTGCATCGGAATTAAATACAATAGGCACAATGCCGACTTAAGTAAAAGAAGACTGACTCTTTTTACTGTCTATGTTTTGTACCATTCCCTTGACACTAGTTATAGATTCCGATGCTTCACTTCAGGTTTACTGTATCCCTTGGACTTGGTTATTGACGATGAAACACAGAAATTGCATCGGAATAAATACAAAAGGCACAATGCCGACATAAGTACAAGAAGACTGACTCTTCTTACTGACTATGGTTTGAACCATTCCTGTGACACTAGTTATAGATTCCGATGCTTCACTTCAGGTTTACTGTACCCCTTGGACCTTCCTATTGACGATGAAACATAGAAATTGCATCGGAATTAAATACAAAAGGCAAAATGCCGACTTAAGAACAAGAAGACTGACTCTTCTTACTGACTATGTTTGAACCATTCCGGTGACACTAGCTATAGATTCCGATGCTTCACGTCAGGTTTACTGTATCCCTCTGACCTTCTTGTTGACAATGAAACACAGAATTTGCATGGGAATTAAATACAAAAGGCACAATGCCGACTTAAGTAAAGAGGACTGACTCTTCTTACTGTCTATGTTTTGAACCATTCCATTGACACTTGTTATAGATTCCGATGCTTCACTCCAGGTTTACTGTACCCCTTAGACCTTCTTATTGACGATGAAAGATAGAAATTGCATCGGAATTAAATACAAAAGGCAAAATGCCGACTTAAGTACACGAAGACTGTCTCTTCTTACTGTCTATGTTTTGAACCATTCCTGTGACACTAGTTACAGATTCCGATGCTACACTCCAGGTTTACTGTATCCCTTGGACCTTCTTATTGCCGATGAAACACAGAAATTGCATCGGAATTAAATAGAAAAGCACAATGCCGACTTAAGTACAAGAGGACTGACTCTTCTTACTGACTATGTTTTGAACCATTCCTGTGAAACTAGTTATAGATTCCGATGCTTCACTTCAGGTTTACTGTATCCCTTGGACCTTCTTATAGATAATGAAGCACAGAAATTGCTTTGGAATTAAATATAAAAGGCAAAATGCCGACTTAAGTACACGAAGACTGACTCTTCTTACTATGAATTGAACCATTCCTATGACACTAGTTATAGATTCCGATTCTACACTCCAGGTTTACTGTATCCCTTGGACCTTCTTATTCACGATGAAACACAGAAATTGCATCGGAATTAAATACAAAAGGCACAATGCCGACATAAGGACAACAAGATTGACTCTTCTTACTGACTTTGCTTTGAACCATTCCTGTGACACTAGTTATAGATTCCGATGCTTCACTTCAGGTTTACTGTATCCCTTGGACCTTCTTATTGACGCTGAAACACAGAAATTGAATTGGAATTAAATACAAGAGGCACAATGCCGACTTAACTACAAGAAGACTGACTCTTCCTACTGTCTATGTTTTGAACCATTCCTGTGACACTCGTTATAGATTACGACACTTTACTTTAGGTTAGTGTATCCCTTGGACCTTCTTATTGACGATGAAACACAGAAATTGCATCGGAATTAAATACAAAAGGCACAATGCCGACTTAAGTACATGAAGACCGACTCTTCCTACTGATTATGCTTTTAACCATTCCTGTGACACTAGTTATAGATTCCGATGCCTCACTTCAGGTTTACTGTATCCCTTGGACCATCTTATTGACGATGAAAAACAGAAAATGCATCGGAATTAAATAAAAAATTCACAATGCCGAATTAAGTACAATAAGACTGACTCTTCTTACTGTCTATGCTTTTGAACCATTCCTGTGACACTAGTTATAGATTCCGATGCTTCACTCCAGGTTTACTGTATCCCTTGGACCTTCGTATTGACGAAGAAACACACAAATTGCATCGGAATTAAATACAAAAGGTACAATGCCGACTTAAGGGCAAGAAGACTGACTCTTCTTACTGACTATGTTTGAACCATTCCTGTGACACTAGCTACAGATTCCGATGCTTCACTTCAGGTTTACTGTATCCCTCTGACTTTCTTATTGACGACGAAACACAGAAATGGCTTCGGAATTAAATACAAAAGGCACAATGCCGACTTAAGTACAAGAGGACTGACTCTTCTTACTGACTATGTTTTGAACCATTCCTGTAACACTAGTTAAAGTTTCCGATGCTTCACTTGAGGTTTACTGTATCTCTTGGACCTTCTTATTGACGATGAAACACAGAAATTGCATCGGAATTAAATACAAACGGCACAATGCCGACTTAAGTACATGAAGACCGGCTCTTCCTACTGACTACGTTTTGAACCATTCCTGTGACACTAGTTATTGATACCGATGCTTCACTTGAGGTTTACTGTATCCCTTGGACCTTCTTATTGACGATGAAACACAAAAATTATATCGGTATTAAATGCAAAAGGCACAATGCCGACTTAAGTACATGAAAACCGACTCTTCCTACTGACTATGTTTTGACCCATTCCTGCGACACTAGTTATAGATTCCGATGTTTCACTTGAGGTTAACTGTATCCCTTGGACCTTCTTATTGACGATGAAACACAGAAATTGCATCGGAAATAAATACTAAAGGCACAATACCGACTTAAATACAAGAAGACTGACTCTTCTTACTGTCTATGTTTTGAACCATTCCTGTGACACTAGTTATAGATTCCGATTCTTCACTCCAGGCTTACTGTATCCCTTGGACCTTGATATTGACGATGAAACACAGAAATTGCATCGGAATTAAATACAAAAGGCACAATGCCGACTTAAGTACAAGAAGACTGACTCTTCTTACTGACTATGTTTTGAACCATTCCTGTGACACTAGTTATAGATTCCGATGCTTCACGTCAGGTTTACTGTACCCCTTGGACCTTCTTATTGACGATGAAACATAGAAATTGCATCGGAATTAAATACAAAAGGCAAAATGCCGACTTAAGTACACGAAGACTGACTCTTCTTACTGTCTATGTTTTGAACCATTCCTGTGACACTAGTTTGAGATTCCGATGCTACACTCCAGGTTTACTGTATCTCTTGGACCTTCTTATTGACGATGAAACACAGATATTACATGGGAATTAAATACAAAAGGCACAATGCCGACTTAAGGACAAGAAGACTGACTATTCCTACAGTCTTTGTTTTGAACCATTAGTGTGACACTAGTTATAGATTCCAATGCTTCACTTGAGGCTTACTGTGTCCCTTGGAACTTCTTATTGACGATGAAACACAGAAATTGCATCGGAATTAAATACAAAATTCACAATGCCGACTTAAGTACAAAAAGACTGACTCCTCTTACTGTCTATGTTTTGAAGCATTCCATTGGCACTAGTTATAGATTCCGATGCTTCACTCCAGGTTTACTGTTTCTTTTGGACCTTGTTAATGACAATGAAACACAGAAATTGCATCGGAAATAAATAGAAAAGGCACAATGCCGACTTAAGTACAAGAAGACTGACTCTTCTTACTGACTATGTTTTGAACCATTCCTGTGACACTAGTTATAGATTCCGATGCTTCACTTCAGGTTTACTGTACCCCTTGGACCTTCTTATTGACGATGAAACATAGAAATTGCATCTGAATTAAATACAAAAGGCAAAATGCCGACTTAAGTACACGAAGACTGACTCTTCTTACTGTCTATGTTTTGAACCATTCCTGTGACACTAGTTACAGATACCGATGCTACACTCCAGGTTTACTGTATCCCTTGGACCTTCTTATTGACGATGAAACACAGATATTGCATCGGAATTAATACAAAAGGCACAATGCCGACTTAAGGACAAGAAGACTGACTATCCCTACAGTCTTTGTTTTGAACCATTAGTGTGACAATAGTTATAGATTCCGATGCTTCACTTCAGGTTAGCTGTATCCCTTGGACCTTCTTATTGACGATGAAACACAAAAATTGCATCGGAATTAAATACAAAAGGCACAATGCCGACTTAAGTACAAGAAGGCTGACTCTTCCTACTGTCTATGTTTTGAACCATTCCTGTGACACTAGTTATAGATTCCGATGCTTCACTTCAGGTTTACTGTATCCCTTAGACCTTCTTATTCATGATGAAACATAGAAATTGCATCGGAATTAAATACAAAAGGCAAAATGCCGACTTAAGTACACGAAGACTGACTCTTCTTACTGTCTATGCTTTGAACCATTCCTGTGACACTAGTTACAGATTCCGATGCTACACTCCAGGTTTACTGTATCCCTTGGACCTTCTTATTGCCGATGAAACACAGAAATTGCATCGGAATTAAATAGAAAACCACAATGCCGACTTAAGTACAAGAGGACTGACTCTTCTTGCTGACTATGTTTTGAACCATTCCTGTGACACTAGTTATAGATTCCGATGCTTCACTTCAGGTTTACTGTATCCCTTGGACCTTCTTATAGATAATGAAGCACAGAAATTGCTTTGGAATTAAATATAAAAGGCAAAATGCCGACTTAAGTACACGAAGACTGACTCTTCTTACTATGAATTGAACCATTCCTGTGACGCTAGTTATAGATTCCGATTCTACACTCCAGGTTTACTGTATCCCTTGGACCTTCTTATTCACGATGAAACACAGAAATTGCATCGGAATTAAATACAAAAGGCACAATGCCGTCATAAGGACAACAAGATTGACTCTTCTTACTGACTTTGTTTTGAACCATTCCTGTGACACTAGTTATAGATTCCGATGCTTCACTTCAGGTTTACTGTATCCCTTGGACCTTCTTATTTACGCTGAAACACAGAAACTGAATTGGAATTAAATACAAGAGGCACAATGCCGACTTAACTACAAGAAGACTGCTCTTCCTACTGTCTATGTTTTGAACCATTCCTGTGACACTCGTTATAGATTACGACGCTTTACTTCAGGTTAGTGTATCCCTTGGACCTTCTTATTGACGATGAAACACAGAAATTGCATCGGAATTAAATAAAAAATTCACAATGCCGAATTAAGTACAAGAAGACTGACTCTTCTTACTGTCTATGCTTTTGAACCATTCCTGTGACACTAGTTATAGATTCCGATGCTTCACTCCAGGTTTACTGTATCCCTTGGACCTTCGTATTGACGAAGAAACACACAAATTGCATCGGAATTAACTACAAAAGGTACAATGCCGACTTAAGGGCAAGAAGACTGACTCTTCTTACTGACTATGTTTTGAACCATTCCTGTGACACTAGCTACAGATTCCGATGCTTCACTTCAGGTTTACTGTATCCCTCTGACTTTCTTATTGACGATGAAACACAGAAATGGCTTCGGAATTAAATACAAAAGGCACAATGCTGACTTAAGTACAAGAGGACTGACTCTTCTTACTGACTCTGTTTTGAACCATTCCTGTAACACTAGTTAAAGTTTCCGATGCTTCACTTGAGGTTTACTGTATCTCTTGGACCTTCGTATTGACGATGAAACACAGAAATTGCATCGGAATTAAATACAAACGGCACAATGCCGACTTAAGTACATGAAGACCGGCTCTTCCTACTGACTACGTTTTGAACCATTCCTGTGACACTAGTTATTGATACCGATGCTTCACTTGAGGTTTACTGTATCCCTTGGACCTTCTTATTGACGATGAAACACAAAAATTATATCGGTATTAAATGCAAAAGGAACAATGGCGGCTTACGTACATGAAAACCGACTCTTCCTACTGACTATGTTTTGACCCATTCCTGCGACACTAGTTATAGATTCCGATGTTTCACTTGAGGTTAACTGTATCCCTTGGACCTTCTTATTGACGATGAAACACAGAAATTGCATCGGAAATAAATACTAAAGGCACAATACCGACTTAAATACAAGAAGACTGACTCTTCTTACTGTCTATGTTTTGAACCATTCCTGTGACACTAGTTATAGATTCCGATTCTTCGCTCCAGGTTTACTGTATCCCTTGGACCTTCTTATTGACAATGAAACACAGAAATTGCATCGGAATTAAATACAAAAAGCACAATGCCGACTTAAGAACAAGAAGACTGACTCTTCTTACTGACTATGTTTGAACCATTCCTGTGACACTTGCTATAGATTCCGATGCTTCACTTCAGGTTTACTGTATCCCTCTGCCCTTCTTGTTGACGATGAAACACAGAAATTGCATCGGAATTAAATACAGTAGGCACAATGCCGACTTAAGTAAAAGAAGACTGACTCTTTTTACTGTCTATATTTTGTACCATTCCATTGACACTAGTTATAGATTCCGATGCTTCACTTCAGGTTTACTGTATCCCTCTGCCCTTCTTGTTGACGATGAAACACAGAAATTGCATCGGAATTAAATACAAAAGGCACAATGCCGACTTAAGTACATGAAGACCGACTCTTCCTACTGACTATGTTTTGAACCATTCCTGTGACACTGGTTACCGATTCCGATGCTACACTCCAGGTTTACTGTATCCCTTGTATCTTCTTATTGACGATGAAACACAGATATTGCATCGGAATTAAATAGAAACGGCACAATGCCGACTTAAGTACAAGAGGACTGACTCTTCTTACTGACAATGTTTTGAACCATTCCTGTGACACTAGTTATAGATTCCGATGCTTCACTTGAGGCTTACTGTATCCCTTGGAACTTCTTATTGACGATGAAACACAGAAATTGCATCGGAATTAAATACAAAAGGCACAATGCCGACTTAAGTACAAGAAGACTGACTCTTCTTTCTGTCTATGTTTTGAACCATTCCTGTGACATCAGTTATAGATTCCGATGCTTCACTTCAAGTTTACTGGATCCCTTGGACCTACTTATTGACGATGTATCACAGAAATTGCATCGGAATTAAATGGAAGAGGCACAATGCCGACTTAAGTACATGAAGACCGACTCTTCCTACAGACTATGTTTTGAACCATTCCTGTGACACTAGTTATAGATTCCGATGCTTCACTTGAGGCTTACTGTATCCCTTGTATCTTCTTACTGACGATGAAACACAGATATTGCATCGGAATTAAATAGAAACGGCACAATGCCGACTTAAGGACAAGAAGACTGATTATTACTACAGTCTTTGTTTGAACCATTAGTGTGACACTAGTTATAGATTCCGATGCTTCACTTCAGGTTTGCTGTATCCCTTGGACCTTCTTATTGACGATGAAACACAGAAATTGCATCGGAATTAAATACAAAAGGCACAATGCCGACTTAAGTACAAGAAGGCTGACTCTTCCTACTGTCTATGTTTTGAACCATTCCTGTGACACTAGTTATAGATTCCGATGCTTCACTTCAGGTTTACTGGATCCCTTGGACCTACATATTGACGATGTAACACAGAAATTGCATCGGAATTAAATAGAAAAGGCACAATGCCGACTTAAGTACATGAAGACCGACTCTTCCTACTGACTATGTTTTGAACCATTCCTGTGACACTAGTTATAGATTCCAATGCTTCACTTGAGGCTTACTGTATCTGTTGGAACTTCTTATTGACGATGAAACACAGAAATAGCATCGGAATTAAATACAAAAAGCACAATGCCGACTTAAGTACAAGAAGACTGACTCTTCTTACTGTCTATGTTTTGAACCATTCCTGTGACATCAGTTATAGATTCCGATGCTTCACTCCAGGTATACTGTATCCCTTGGACCTTCTTATTGACGATGAAACACAGAAATTGCATCGGAATTAAATACAAAAGGGACAATGCCGACTTAAGTACAAGAAGACTGACTCTTCTTACTGTCTATGTTTTGAAGCATTCCATTGGCACTAGTTATAGATTCCGATGCTTCACTCCAGGTTTACTGTTTCCCTTGGACCTTGTTATTGACGATGAAACAAAGAAATTGCATCGGAATTAAATAGAAAAGGCACAATGCCGAATTAAGTACAAGAAGACTGACTCTTCTTACTGACTATGTTTTGAACCATTCCTGTGATACTAAATATAGATTCCGATGCTACACTTCAGGTTTACTGTACCCCTTGGACCTACTTATTGACGATGTAACACAGAAATTGCATCGGAATTAAATAGAAAAGGCACAATGCCGACTTAAGTACAAGAAGACCGACTCTTCCTACTGACTATGTTTTGAACCATTCCTGTGACACTAGTTATAGATTCCGATGCTTCACTTGAGGCTTACTGTATCCCTTGGAACTTCTTAGTGACGATGAAACACAGAAATTGCATCGGAATTAAATACAAAAGGCACAATGCCGACTTAAGTACAAGAAGACTGACTATTCCTACAGTCTTTGTTTTGAACCATTAGTGTGACACTTGTTATAGATTCCGATGCTTCACTTCAGGTTTGCTGTATCCCTTGGACCTTCTTATTGACGATGAAACACAGAAATTGCATCGGAATTAAATACAAAAGGCAGAATGCCGACTTAAGTACAAGAAGGCTGACTCTTCCTACTGTCTATGTTTTGAACGACTCCTGTGACACTAGTTATAGATTCCGATGCTTCACTTCAGGTTTACTGGATCCCTTGGACCTACATATTGACGATGTAACACAGAAATTGCATCGGAATTAAATAGAAAAGGCACAATGCCGACTTAAGTACATGAAGACCGACTCTTCCTACTGACTATGTTTTGAACCATTCCTGTGACACTAGTTATAGATTCCAATGCTTCACTTGAGGCTTACTGTATCTGTTGGAACTTCTTATTGACGATGAAACACAGAAATAGCATCGGAATTAAATACAAAAAGCACAATGCCGACTTAAGTACAAGAAGACTGACTCTTCTTACTGTCTATGTTTTGAACCATTCCTGTGACATCAGTTATAGATTCCGATGCTTCACTCCAGGTATACTGTATCCCTTGGACCTTCTTATTGACGATGAAACACAGAAATTGCATCGGAATTAAATACAAAAGGGACAATGCCGACTTAAGTACAAGAAGACTGACTCTTCTTACTGTCTATGTTTTGAAGCATTCCATTGGCACTAGTTATAGATTCCGATGCTTCACTCCAGGTTTACTGTTTCCCTTGGACCTTGTTATTGACGATGAAACAAAGAAATTGCATCGGAATTAAATAGAAAAGGCACAATGCCGAATTAAGTACAAGAAGACTGACTCTTCTTACTGACTATGTTTTGAACCATTCCTGTGATACTAAATATAGATTCCGATGCTACACTTCAGGTTTACTGTACCCCTTGGACCTACTTATTGACGATGTAACACAGAAATTGCATCGGAATTAAATAGAAAAGGCACAATGCCGACTTAAGTACAAGAAGACCGACTCTTCCTACTGACTATGTTTTGAACCATTCCTGTGACACTAGTTATAGATTCCGATGCTTCACTTGAGGCTTACTGTATCCCTTGGAACTTCTTAGTGACGATGAAACACAGAAATTGCATCGGAATTAAATACAAAAGGCACAATGCCGACTTAAGTACAAGAAGACTGACTATTCCTACAGTCTTTGTTTTGAACCATTAGTGTGACACTTGTTATAGATTCCGATGCTTCACTTCAGGTTTGCTGTATCCCTTGGACCTTCTTATTGACGATGAAACACAGAAATTGCATCGGAATTAAATACAAAAGGCAGAATGCCGACTTAAGTACAAGAAGGCTGACTCTTCCTACTGTCTATGTTTTGAACGACTCCTGTGACACTAGTTATAGATTCCGATGCTTCACTTCAGGTTTACTGGATCCCTTGGACCTACATATTGACGATGTAACACAGAAATTTCATCGGAATTAAATAGAAAAGGCACAATGCCGACTTAAGTACATGAAGACCGACTCTTCCTACTGACTATGTTTTGAACCATTCCTGTGACACTAGTTATAGATTCCAATGCTTCACTTGAGGCTTACTGTATCCGTTGGAACTTCTTATTGACGATGAAACACAGAAATAGCATCGGAATTAAATACAAAAGGCACAATGCCGACTTAAGTACAAGAAGACTGACTCTTCTTACTGTCTATGTTTTGAACCATTCCTGTGACACTAGTTACAGTTTCCGATGTTACACTCCAGGTTTACTGTATCCCTTGGACCTTCTTATTGACGATGAAACACACAAATTGCATCGGAATTAAATATAAAAGGCACAATGCCGACTTAAGGACAAGAAGATTGACTCTTCTTACTGACTTTGTTTTGAACCATTCCTGTGACACTAGTTATAGATTCCGATGCTTCACTTCAGGTTTACTGTATCCCTTGGGTCTTCTTATTGACGCTGAAACACAGAAATTGAAACGGAATTAAATACAAAAGGCACAATGCCGACTTAAGTACAAGAAGACTGACTCTTCCTACTGTCTCTGTTCTGAACCATTCCTGTGACACTCGTTATAGATTACGATGCTTTACTTCAGATTTACTGTATCCCTTGGACCTTCTTATTGACGATGAAGCACAGAAATTGCATCGGAATTAAATACAAAAGGCACAATGCCGACTTAAGTACATGAAGACCGACTCTTCCTACAGACTATGTTTTGAACCATTCCTGTGACACTGGTTACCGATTCCGATGCTACACTCAAGGTTTACTGTATCCCTTGTATCTTCTTATTTACGATGAAACACAGATATTGCATCGGAATTAAATAGAAACGGCACAATGCCGACTTAAGTACAAGAGGACTAACTCTTCTTACCGACAATGTTTTGAACCATTCCTGTGACACTAGTTATAGATTCCGATGCTTCACTTCAGGTTTACTGTATCCCTCGGACCTTCTTATTGACGTAGAAACACTGAAATTGCATCGGAATTACATATAAAGGCACAATGCCGACTTAAGTGCAAGAAGGCTGACTCTTCCTACTGTCTATGTTTTGAACCATTCCTGTGACACTAGTTATAGATTCCGATGCTTCACTTCAGGTTTACTGGATCCCTTGGACCTACTTATTGACGATGTAACACAGAAATTGCATCGGAATTAAATAGAAAAGGCACAATGCCGACTTAAGTACATGAAGACTGAATCTTACTACAGACTATGTTTTGATCCATTCCTGTGACACTAGTTATAGATTCCGATGCTTCACTTGAGGCTTACTGTATCCCTTGGACCTTCTTATTGACGATGAAACACAGAAATTGCATCGGAATTAAATACAAAAGGCACAATGCCGAATTAAGTACAAGAAGACTGACCCTTCTTACTGTCTATGTTTTGAACCATTCCATTGGCACTAGTTATAGATTCCGATGCTTCACTCCAGGTTTACTGTTTCCCTTGGACCTTGTTATTGACGATGAAACACAGATATTGCATCGGTATTAAATAGAAAAGGCACAATGCCGACTTAAGTACAAGAAGACTGACTCTTCTTACTGACTATGTTTTGAACCATTCCTGTGACACTAGTTATAGATTCCGATGCTTCACTTCAGGTTTACTGTATCCCTTGGACCTTCTTATTGACGATGAAACACAGAAATTGCATCGGAATTAAATACAAAATGCAAAATGCAGACTTAAGTACACGAAGACTGACTCTTCTTACTGTCTATGATTTGAACCATTCCTGTGACACTAGTTATCGATTCCGGTGCTTCACTTCAGGTTTAGTGTATCCCTGTGACTTTCTTATTGACGATGAAACACAGAAATGGCTTCGGAATTAAATACAAAAGGCACAATGCCGACTTAAGTACAAGAGGACTAACTCTTCTTACCGACAATGTTTTGAACCATTCCTGTGACACTAGTTATAGATTCCGATGTTTCACTACAGGTTTACTGTATACCTCTGACCTTCTTGTTGACGATGAAACACAGAAATTGCATCGGAATTAAATACAATACCCACAATGCCGACTTAAGTACAAGAAGACTGACCCTTCTTACTGTCTATGTTTTGAACCATTCCATTGACACTAGTTATAGATTCCGATGCTTCACTCCAGGTTTACTGTATTCCTTCGACCTTGTTATTGACGATGAAACACAGAAATTGCATTGGAATTAAATAGAAAAGCCACAATGACGACTTAAGTACAAGAAGACTGATTCTTCTTACTGACTATGTTTTGAACCATTCCTGTGACACTAGTTATAGATTCCGATGCTTCACTTCAGGTTTACTGTACCCCTTGGACCCTCTTATTGACGATGAAACATTGAAATTGCATCGGAATTAAATACAAAAGGCAAAATGCCGACTTAAGTACACGAAGACTGACTCTTCTTACTGTCTATGTTTTGAACCATTCCTGTGACACTAGTTACAGATTCCGATAGTACACTCCAGGTTTACTGTATCCCTTGGACCATCTTATTGACGATGAAACACAGAAATTGCATCGGAATTAAATAGAAAAGGCACAATGCCGACTTAAGTACAAGAGGACTGACTCTTCTTACTGACTATGTTTTGAACCATTCCTGTGACACTAGTTATAGATTCCGATTCTTCACTTCGGGTTTACTGTATCCCTTGTACCTTCTTATGGACGATGAAACACAGAAATTGCATCGGAATGAAATACAAAAGGCAAAATGCTGACTTAAGTACACGAAGAGTGACTCTTCTCACTGTCTATGATTTAAACCATTCCTGTGACACTAGTTATAGATTCCGATGTTACACTCCAGGTTTACTGTATCCCTTGGACCTTCTTATTGACGATGAAACACAGAAATTGCATCGGGATTAAATACAAAAGGCACAATGCCGACTTAAGGACAAGAAGATTGACTCTTCTTACTGACTTTGTTTTGAACCATTCCTGTGACACTAGTTATAGATTCCGATGCTTCACTTCAGGTTTACTGTATCCCTTGGATCTTCTTATTGACGCTGAAACACAGAAATTGAATCGGAATTAAATACAAAAGGCACAATGCCGACTTAAGTACAAGAAGACTGACTCTTCCCACTGTCTATGTTGTGAACCATTCCTGTGACACTCGTTATAGATTACGATGCTTTACTTCAGGTTTACTGTATCCCTTGGACCTTCTTATTGACGATGAAGCACAGAAATTGCATCGGAATTAAATACAAAAGGCACAATGCCGACTTAAGTACATGAAGACCGACTCTTCCTACTGACTATGTATTGAACCATTCCTGTGACACTAGTTACTGATTCCGATGGTACACTCCAGGTTTACTGTATCCCTTGGAACTTCTTATTGACGATGAAACACAGAAATTGCATCGGAATTAAATAGAAACGGCAAAATGCCGACTTAAGGACAACAAGATTGACTCTTCTTACTGTCTTTGTTTTGAATCATTCCTGTGACACTAGTTATAGATTCCGATGATACACTCCAGGTTTACTGTATCCCTTGGAGCTTCTTATTGACGATGAAACACAGAAATTGCATCGGAATTAAATACAAAAGGCACAATGCCGACTTAAGGACAACAAGATTGACTCTTCTTACTGACTTGGTTTTGAATCATTCCTGTGGCACTAGTTATAGATTCCGATGCTTCGCTTCAGGTTTACTGTATCCCTTGGACCTTCTTATTGACGCTGAAACACAGAAATTGAATCGGAATTAAATACTAACGCACAATGCCGACTTAAGTACAGGAAGACTGACTCTACCTACTGTCTATGTTTTGAACCATTCCTGTGGCACTCGTTATAGATTACGATGCTTTACTTCAGGTTTACTGTATCCCTTAGACTTTCTTACTGACGATGAAACACAGAAAATGCATCGGAATGAAATACAAAGGGCACAATGCCGACTTATGTACATGAAGACCGACTCTTCCTACTGATTATGTTTTGAACTATTCCTGTGACACTAGTTATAGATTCCGATGCCTCACTTCTGGTTTACTGTATCCCTTGGACCATCTTATTGACGATGAACCACAGAAATTGCATCGGAATTAATTACAAAAGGCAAAATGCCGACTTAAGTACACGAAGACTGACTCTTCTCACTGTCTATGATTTGAACCAGTCCTGTGACACTAGTTATAGATTCCGATGCTTCACTTGAGGTTAACTGTACCCCTTGGACCTTCTTATTGACAATGAAACACAGAAATTGCATCAGAATTAAATACAAAAGGCAAAATGCCGTCTTAAGTACAAGAAGACTGACTCTTCTTACTGTCTATGTTTTGAACCATTCCTGTGACCAGTTATAGATTCCGATGCTTCACTCCAGGTTTACTGTATCCCTTTGACCTTCCTATTAACGATGAAACATAGAAATTGCATCGGAATTAAATACAAAAGGCACAATGCCGACTTAAGTACAAGAAGACTGACTCTTCTTAGTGGCTATGTTTTGAACCATTCCATTGACACTAGTTATAGATTCCGATGCTTCACTCCAGGTTTACTGGATCCCTTGGACCTTCTTATTGACGATGAATCACAGAAATTGCATCGGAATTAAATACAAAAGGCAAAATGCTGACTTAAGTACACGAAGACTGACTCTTCTCACTGTCTATGATTTGAACCATTCCTGTGACACTCGTTATAGATTACGATGCCTTACTTCAGGTTTACTGTATCCCTTGGACCTTCTTATTGACGATGAAACAAAGAAATTGCATCGGAATTAAATACAAAAGGCACAATGCCGACTTATGTACATGAAGACCGACTGTTCTTACTGTCTATGATTTGAACCATTCCTGTGACACTAGTTATAGATTCCGATGCTACACTCCAGGTTTACTGTATCCCTTGGACCTTCTTATTGACGATGAAACACAGAAATTGCATAGGAATTAAATACAAACGGCACAATGCCGACTTAAGTACAAGATGGCTGACTCTAACTACTGTCTATGCTTTGAACCATTCCCGTGACACTCGTTATAGATTACGATACTTTACTTCAGGTTTACTGTATCCCTTGGACTTTCTTATTGACGATGAAACACAGAAATTGCATCGGAATGAAATACAAAAGGCACAATGCCAACTTAAGTACATGAAGACCGACTCTTCCTGCTGATTATGTTTTGAATCATTCCTGTGACACTAGTTATAGATTCCGATGCCTCGCTTCAGGTTTACTGTATCCCTTGGACCATCCTATTGACGATGAAACACAGAAATTGCATCGGAATTAAATACAAAATGCACAATGCCGAATTAAGTACAAGAAGACTGACTCTTCTTACTGTCTATGTTTTGAACCATTCCTGTGACACTAGTTATAGATTCCGATGCTTCACTCCAGGTTTACTGTATCCCGTGGACCTTCTTATTGACGATGAAACACACAAATTGCATCGGAATTAAATACAAAAGGCACAATGCCGACTTAAGGACAAGATGACTGACTCTTCTTACTGACTATGTTTTGAATCATTCCTGTGTCACTAGCTATAGATTCCGATGCTTCACTTCAGGTTTAGTGTATCCCGCTGACTTTCTTATTGACGATGAAACACAGAAATGGCTTCGGAATTAAATACCAAAGGCACAATGCCGACTTAAATACAAGAGGACTGACTCTTCTTACTGTCTATGTTTTGAACCATTCCTGTGACACTAGTTATAGATTCCGATGCTTCACTTGAGGTTTACTGTATCCCTTGGACCTTGTTATTGACGATGAAACACAGAAATTGTATCGGAATGAAATAGAAAAGGCACAATGCCGACTTAAGTACAAGAAGACTGACTCTTCTTACTAACTATGATTTGAACCATTCCTGTGACACTAGTTACGGATTCCGATGCTACACTTCTGGTTTACTGTACCCCTTGGACCTTCTTATTGACGATGAAACATAGAAATTGCATCGGAATTAAATACAAAAGGAAAAATGCCGACTTAAGTACACGAAGACTGACTCTTCTTACAGTCTATGTTTTGAACCATTCCTGTGACACTAGTTACAGATTCCGATGCTACACTCCAGGTTTACTGTATCCCTTGGACCTTGTTATTGACGATGAAACACAGATATTGCATCGGAATTAAATACAAAAGGCACAATGCCGACTTAAGGACAAGAAGACTGACTATTCCTACTGACTTTGTTTTGAACTGTTAGTGTGATACTAGTTATAGATTCCGATGCTTCACTTCAGGTTTACTGTATCCCTTGGACCTTCTTATTGACGATGAAACACAGAAATTGCATCGGAATTAAATACAAAATGCAAAATGCAGACTTAAGTACACGAAGACTGACTCTTCTTACTGTCTATGATTTGAACCATTCCTGTGACACTAGTTATCGATTCCGGTGCTTCACTTCAGGTTTAGTGTATCCCTGTGACTTTCTTATTGACGATGAAACACAGAAATGGCTTCGGAATTAAATACAAAAGGCACAATGCCGACTTAAGTACAAGAGGACTGACTCTTCTTACTGTCTATGTTTTGAACCATTCCTGTGACACTAGTTATAGATTCCGATGCTTCACTTGAGCTTAACTGTACCCCTTGGACCTTCTTATTGACAATGAAACACAGAAATTGCATCGGAATTAAATACAAAAAGCACAATGCCGATTTAAGTACAAGAAGACTGACTCTTCTTACTGACTATGTTTGAACCATTCCTGTGACACTAGCTATAGATTCCGATGCTTCACTACAGGTTTACTGTATACCTCTGACCTTCTTGTTGACGATGAAACACAGAAATTGCATCGGAATTAAATACAATACCCACAATGCCGACTTAAGTACAAGAAGACTGACCCTTCTTACTGTCTATGTTTTGAACCATTCCATTGACACTAGTTATAGATTCCGATGCTTCACTCCAGGTTTACTGTATTCCTTCGACCTTGTTATTGACGATGAAACACAGAAATTGCATTGGAATTAAATAGAAAAGCCACAATGCCGACTTAAGTACAAGAAGACTGATTCTTCTTACTGACTATGTTTTGAACCATTCCTGTGACACTAGTTATAGATTCCGATGCTTCACTTCAGGTTTACTGTACCCCTTGGACCTTCTTATTGACGATGAAACATTGAAATTGCATCGGAATTAAATACAAAAGGCAAAATGCCGACTTAAGTACACGAAGACTGACTCTTCTTACTGTCTATGTTTTGAACCATTCCTGTGACACTAGTTACAGATTCCGATAGTACACTCCAGGTTTACTGTATCCCTTGGACCATCTTATTGACGATGAAACACAGAAATTGCATCGGAATTAAATAGAAAAGGCACAATGCCGACTTAAGTACAAGAGGACTGACTCTTCTTACTGACTATGTTTTGAACCATTCCTGTGACACTAGTTATAGATTCCGATTCTTCACTTCGGGTTTACTGTATCCCTTGTACCTTCTTATGGACGATGAAACACAGAAATTGCATCGGAATGAAATACAAAAGGCAAAATGCTGACTTAAGTACACGAAGACTGACTCTTCTCACTGTCTATGATTTAAACCATTCCTGTGACACTAGTTATAGATTCCGATGTTACACTCCAGGTTTACTGTATCCCTTGGACCTTCTTATTGACGATGAAACACAGAAATTGCATCGGGATTAAATACAAAAGGCACAATGCCGACTTAAGGACAAGAAGATTGACTCTTCTTACTGACTTTGTTTTGAACCATTCCTGTGACACTAGTTATAGATTCCGATGCTTCACTTCAGGTTTACTGTATCCCTTGGATCTTCTTATTGACGCTGAAACACAGAAATTGAATCGGAATTAAATACAAAAGGCACAATGCCGACTTAAGTACAAGAAGACTGACTCTTCCCACTGTCTATGTTGTGAACCATTCCTGTGACACTCGTTATAGATTACGATGCTTTACTTCAGGTTTACTGTATCCCTTGGACCTTCTTATTGACGATGAAGCACAGAAATTGCATCGGAATTAAATACAAAAGGCACAATGCCGACTTAAGTACATGAAGACCGACTCTTCCTACTGACTATGTATTGAACCATTCCTGTGACACTAGTTACTGATTCCGATGGTACACTCCAGGTTTACTGTATCCCTTGGAACTTCTTATTGACGATGAAACACAGAAATTGCATCGGAATTAAATAGAAACGGCACAATGCCGACTTAAGTACAAGATGGCTGACTCTAACTACTGTCTATGCTTTGAACCATTCCCGTGACACTCGTTATAGATTACGATACTTTACTTCAGGTTTACTGTATCCCTTGGACTTTCTTATTGACGATGAAACACAGAAATTGCATCGGAATGAAATACAAAAGGCACAATGCCAACTTAAGTACATGAAGACCGACTCTTCCTGCTGATTATGTTTTGAATCATTCCTGTGACACTAGTTATAGATTCCGATGCCTCGCTTCAGGTTTACTGTATCCCTTGGACCATCCTATTGACGATGAAACACAGAAATTGCATCGGAATTAAATACAAAATGCACAATGCCGAATTAAGTACAAGAAGACTGACTCTTCTTACTGTCTATGTTTTGAACCATTCCTGTGACACTAGTTATAGATTCCGATGCTTCACTCCAGGTTTACTGTATCCCGTGGACCTTCTTATTGACGAAGAAACACACAAATTGCATCGGAATTAAATACAAAAGGCACAATGCCGACTTAAGGACAAGATGACTGACTCTTCTTACTGACTATGTTTTGAATCATTCCTGTGTCACTAGCTATAGATTCCGATGCTTCACTTCAGGTTTAGTGTATCCCGCTGACTTTCTTATTGACGATGAAACACAGAAATGGCTTCGGAATTAAATACCAAAGGCACAATGCCGACTTAAGTACAAGAGGACTGACTCTTCTTACTGTCTATGTTTTGAACCATTCCTGTGACACTAGTTATAGATTCCGATGCTTCACTTGAGGTTTACTGTATCCCTTGGACCTTGTTATTGACGATGAAACACAGAAATTGTATCGGAATGAAATAGAAAAGGCACAATGCCGACTTAAGTACAAGAAGACTGACTCTTCTTACTAAGTATGATTTGAACCATTCCTGTGACACTAGTTACGGATTCCGATGCTACACTTCTGGTTTACTGTACCCCTTGGACCTTCTTATTGACGATGAAACATAGAAATTGCATCGGAATTAAATACAAAAGGAAAAATGCCGACTTAAGTACACGAAGACTGACTCTTCTTACAGTCTATGTTTTGAACCATTCCTGTGACACTAGTTACAGATTCCGATGCTACACTCCAGGTTTACTGTATCCCTTGGACCTTGTTATTGACGATGAAACACAGATATTGCATCGGAATTAAATACAAAAGGCACAATGCCGACTTAAGGACTAGAAGACTGACTATTCCTACTGACTTTGTTTTGAACTATTAGTGTGATACTAGTTATAGATTCCGATGCTTCACTTCAGGTTTACTGTATCCCTTGGACCTTCTTAGTGACGATGAAACACAGAAATTGCATCGGAATTAAATACAAAAGGCACAATGCCGACTAAAGTACAAGTAGGCTGACTCTTCCTACTGTCTATGTTTTATTATTCCTGTGACACTAGTTATAGATTCCGATGCTTCACTTCAGGTGTACTGGATCCCTTGGACCTTCTTATTGACGATGAAACACCAAAATTGCATCGGAATTAAATACAAAAGGCACAATGCCGACTTAAGTACATGAAGACCGACTCTTCCTACTGACTATGTTTTGAACCATTCCTGTGACCCTAGTTATAGATTCCGATGCTTCACTTGAGGCTTACTGTATCCCTTGGAACTTCTTATTGACGATGAAACACAGAAATTGCATCGGAATTAAATACAACAGGCACAATGCCGACTTAAGTACAAGAAGACTGACTCTTCTTACTGTCTTTGTTTGAACCATTCCTGTGACACCAGTTATAGATTCCGATGCTTCACTCCAGTTTTACTGTATCCCTTGGACCTTCTTATTGACGATGAAACACAGAAATTGCATCGGAATTAAAAACAAAAGGTAAAATGCCGATTTAAGTACATGAAGACTGACTCTTCTTACTGTCTATGATTTGAACAATTCCTTTGACACTAGTTATAGATTCCGATGCATCTCTTCAGGTTTAGTGTATCCCTCTGACTTTCTTATTTGACGATGAAACACAGAAATGGCTCGGAATTAAATACAAAAGGCACAATGCCGACTTAAGTACAAAAGGACTGACTCTTCTCACTGTCTATGTTTTGAACCATTCCTGTGACACTAGCTATAGATTCCGATGCATCGCTCCAGGTTTACTGTATCCCTTGGACCTTCTTATTGACAATGAAACACAGAAATTGCATCGGAATTAAATACAAAAGGCAAAATGCCGACTTAAGTACACGAAGACTGACTCTTCTTACTGTCTATGTTTTGAACCATTCCTGTGACACTAGTTACAGATTCCGATAGTACACTCCAGGTTTACTGTATCCCTTGGACCATCTTATTGACGATGAAACACAGAAATTGCATCGGAATTAAATAGAAAAGGCACAATGCCGACTTAAGTACAAGAGGACTGACTCTTCTTACTGACTATGTTTTGAACCATTCCTGTGACACTAGTTATAGATTCCGATTCTTCACTTCGGGTTTACTGTATCCCTTGTACCTTCTTATGGACGATGAAACACAGAAATTGCATCGGAATGAAATACAAAAGGCAAAATGCTGACTTAAGTACACGAAGACTGACTCTTCTCACTGTCTATGATTTAAACCATTCCTGTGACACTAGTTATAGATTCCGATGTTACACTCCAGGTTTACTGTATCCCTTGGACCTTCTTATTGACGATGAAACACAGAAATTGCATCGGGATTAAATACAAAAGGCACAATGCCGACTTAAGGACAAGAAGATTGACTCTTCTTACTGACTTTGTTTTGAACCATTCCTGTGACACTAGTTATAGATTCCGATGCTTCACTTCAGGTTTACTGTATCCCTTGGATCTTCTTATTGACGCTGAAACACAGAAATTGAATCGGAATTAAATACAAAAGGCACAATGCCGACTTAAGTACAAGAAGACTGACTCTTCCCACTGTCTATGTTGTGAACCATTCCTGTGACACTCGTTATAGATTACGATGCTTTACTTCAGGTTTACTGTATCCCTTGGACCTTCTTATTGACGATGAAGCACAGAAATTGCATCGGAATTAAATACAAAAGGCACAATGCCGACTTAAGTACATGAAGACCGACTCTTCCTACTGACTATGTATTGAACCATTCCTGTGACACTAGTTACTGATTCCGATGGTACACTCCAGGTTTACTGTATCCCTTGGAACTTCTTATTGACGATGAAACACAGAAATTGCATCGGAATTAAATAGAAACGGCAAAATGCCGACTTAAGTACAAGAGGACTGACCCTTCTTACTGACTATGTTTTGAACCATTCCTGTGACACTAGTTATAGATTCCGATGATTCACTTCAGGTTTAATATATCCCTTGGACCTTCTTATTGACGATGAAACACAGAAATAGCATCGGAATTAAATGGAAAAGGCACAATGCCGACTTAAGGACAACAAGATTGACTCTTCTTACTGTCTTTGTTTTGAATCATTCCTGTGACACTAGTTATAGATTCCGATGATACACTCCAGGTTTACTGTATCCATTGGAGCTTCTTATTGACGATGAAACATTGAAATTGCATCGGAATTAAATACAAAAGGCACAATGCCGACTTAAGGACAACAAGATTGACTCTTCTTACTGACTTGGTTTTGAATCATTCCTGTGGCACTAGTTATAGATTCCGATGCTTCACTTCAGGTTTACTGTATCCCTTGGACCTTCTTATTGACGCTGAAACACAGAAATTGAATCGGAATTAAATACTAACGCACAATGCCGACTTAAGTACAGGAAGACTGACTCTACCTACTGTCTATGTTTTGAACCATTCCTGTGGCACTCGTTATAGATTACGATGCTTTACTTCAGGTTTACTGTATCCCTTAGACTTTCTTACTGACGATGAAACACAGAAATTGCATCGGAATGAAATACAAAGGGCACAATGCCGACTAATGTACATGAAGACCGACTCTTCCTACTGATTATGTTTTGAACTATTCCTGTGACACTAGTTATAGATTCCGATGCCTCACTTCTGGTTTACTGTATCCCTTGGACCATCTTATTGACGATGAACCACAGAAATTGCATCGGAATTAATTACAAAAGGCAAAATGCCGACTTAAGTACACGAAGACTGACTCTTCTCACTGTCTATGATTTGAACCAGTCCTGTGACACTAGTTATAGATTCCGATGCTTCACTTGAGGTTAACTGTACCCCTTGGACCTTCTTATTGACGATGAAACAAAGAAATTGCATCGGAATTAAATACAAAAGGCACAATGCCGACTTAAGTACGTGAAGACCGACTGTTCTTACTGTCTATGATTTGAACCATTCCTGTGACACTAGTTATAGATTCCGATGCTACACTCCAGGTTTACTGTATCCCTTGGACCTTCTTATTGACGATGAAACACAGAAATTGCATAGGAATTAAATACAAACGGCACAATGCCGACTTAAGTACAAGAAGACTGACTCTTCTTAGTGTCTATGTTTTGAACCATTCCATTGACACTAGTTATAGATTCCGATGCTTCACTCCAGGTTTACTGGATCCCTTGGACCTTCTTATTGACGATGAATCACAGAAATTGCATCGGAATTAAATACAAAAGGCAAAATGCTGACTTAAGTACACGAAGACTGACTCTTCTCACTGTCTATGATTTGAACCATTCCTGTGACACTCGTTATAGATTACGATGCCTTACTTCAGGTTTACTGTATCCCTTGGACCTTCTTATTGACGATGAAACAAAGAAATTGCATCGGAATTAAATACAAAAGGCACAATGCCGACTTAAGTACGTGAAGACCGACTGTTCTTACTGTCTATGATTTGAACCATTCCTGTGACACTAGTTATAGATTCCGATGCTACACTCCAGGTTTACTGTATCCCTTGGACCTTCTTATTGACGATGAAACACAGAAATTGCATAGGAATTAAATACAAACGGCACAATGCCGACTTAAGTACAAGATGGCTGACTCTAACTACTGTCTATGCTTTGAACCATTCCCGTGACACTCGTTATAGATTACGATACTTTACTTCAGGGTTACTGTATCCCTTGGACTTTCTTATTGACGATGAAACACAGAAATTGCATCGGAATGAAATACAAAAGGCACAATGCCAACTTAAGTACATGAAGACCGACTCTTCCTACTGATTATGTTTTGAATCATTCCTGTGACACTAGTTATAGATTCCGATGCCTCGCTTCAGGTTTACTGTATCCCTTGGACCATCCTATTGACGATGAAACACAGAAATTGCATCGGAATTAAATACAAAATGCACAATGCCGAATTAAGTACAAGAAGACTGACTCTTCTTACTGTCTATGTTTTGAACCATTCCTGTGACACTAGTTATAGATTCCGATGCTTCACTCCAGGTTTACTGTATCCCGTGGACCTTCTTATTGACGAAGAAACACACAAATTGCATCGGAATTAAATACAAAAGGCACAATGCCGACTTAAGGACAAGATGACTGACTCTTCTTACTGACTATGTTTTGAATCATTCCTGTGTCACTAGCTATAGATTCCGATGCTTCACTTCAGGTTTAGTGTATCCCGCTGACTTTCTTATTGACGATGAAACATAGAAATGGCTTCGGAATTAAATACCAAAGGCACAATGCCGACTTAAGTACAAGAGGACTGACTCTTCTAACTGTCTATGTTTTGAACCATTCCCGTGACACTAGTTATAGATTCCGATGCTTCACTTGAGGTTTACTGTATCCCTTGGACCTTGTTATTGACGATGAAACACAGAAATTGTATCGGAATGAAATAGAAAAGGCACAATGCCGACTTAAGTACAAGAAGACTGACTCTTCTTACTAACTATGATTTGAACCATTCCTGTGACACTAGTTACGGATTCCGATGCTACACTTCTGGTTTACTGCACCCCTTGGACCTTCTTATTGACGATGAAACATAGAAATTGCATCGGAATTAAATACAAAAGGAAAAATGCCGACTTAAGTACACGAAGACTGACTGTTCTTACAGTCTATGTTTTGAACCATTCCTGTGACACTAGTTACAGATTCCGATGCTACACTCCAGGTTTACTGTATCCCTTGGACCTTGTTATTGACGATGAAACACAGATATTGCATCGGAATTAAATACAAAAGGCACAATGCCGACTTAAGGACAAGAAGACTGACTATTCCTACTGACTTTGTTTTGAACTATTAGTGTGATACTAGTTATAGATTCCGATGCTTCACTTCAGGTTTACTGTATCCCTTGGACCTTCTTAGTGACGATGAAACACAGAAATTGCATCGGAATTAAATACAAAAGGCACAATGCCGACTAAAGTACAAGTAGGCTGACTCTTCCTACTGTCTATGTTTTATTATTCGTATGACACTAGTTATAGATTCCGATGCTTCACTTCAGGTGTACTGGATCCCTTGGACCTTCTTATTGACGATGAAACACCAAAATTGCATCGGAATTAAATACAAAAGGCACAATGCCGACTTAAGTACATGAAGACCGACTCTTCCTACTGACTATGTTTTGAACCATTCCTGTGACCCTAGTTATAGATTCCGATGCTTCACTTGAGGCTTACTGTATCCCTTGGAACTTCTTATTGACGATGAAACACAGAAATTGCATCGGAATTAAATACAACAGGCACAATGCCGACTTAAGTACAAGAAGACTGACTCTTCTTACTGTCTTTGTTTGAACCATTCCTGTGACACCAGTTATAGATTCCGATGCTTCACTCTAGGTTTACTGTATCCCTTGGACCTTCTTATTGACGATGAAACACAGAAATTGCATCGGAATTAAATACAAAAGGTAAAATGCCGACTTAAGTACATGAAGACTGACTCTTCTTACTGTCTATGATTTGAACAATTCCTTTGACACTAGTTATAGATTCCGATGCATCTCTTCAGGTTTAGTGTATCCCTCTGACTTTCTTATTTGACGATGAAACACAGAAATGGCTCGGAATTAAATACAAAAGGCACAATGCCGACTTAAGTACAAAAGGACTGACTCTTCTCACTGTCTATGTTTTGAACCATTCCTGTGACACTAGCTATAGATTCCGATGCATCGCTCCAGGTTTACTGTATCCCTTGGACCTTCTTATTGACAATGAAACACAGAAATTGCATCGGAATTAAATACAAAAAGCACAATGCCGACTTAAAAACAAGAAGACTGACTCTTCTTACTGACTATGTTTGAACCATTCCTGTGACACTAGCTATAGATTCCGATGCTTCACTTCAGGTTTACTGTATCCCTCTGACCTTCTTGTTGACGATGAAACACAGAAATTGCATCGGAATTAAATACAAAAGGCACAATGCCGACTTAAGTACAAGAAGACTGACTCTTCTTATTGTCTATGTTTTGAACCATTCCATTGACACTAGTTATAGATTCCGATGCTTCGCTCCAGGTTTACTGTATCCCTTGGACCTTGTTATTGACGATGAAACACAGAAATTGCATCGGAATTAAATAGAAAAGGCACAATGCCGACTTAAGTACAAGAAGACTGACTCTTCTTACTGACTTTGTTTTGAACCATTCCTGTGACACTAGTTATAGATTCCGATGCTTCACTTCAGGTTTACTGTATCCCTTGGACCTTCTTATTGACGCTGAAACACAGAAATTGAATCGGAATTAAATACAAAAGGCACAATGCCGACTTAAGTACAAGAAGACTGACTCCTCTTACTGTCTATGTTTTGAACCATTCCTGTGACAGTCGTTATAGATTACGATGCTTTACTTCAGCTTTACTGTATCCCTTGGACCTTCTTATTGACGATGAAACACAGAAATTGCATCGGAATTAAATACAAGAGGCACAATGCCGACTTAAGTACATGAAGACTAACTCTTCCTACTGACTATGTTTGAACCATTCCTGTGACACTAGTTACAGATTCCGATGCTACACTCCAGGTTTACTGTATCCCTTGGACCTTCTCATTGACGATGAAACACAGAAATTGCATCGGAATTAAATAGAAAAGGCACAATGCCGATTTAAGTACAAGAGGACTGACTCTTCTTACTGACTATGTTTTGAACCATTCCTGTGACACTAGTTATAGATTCCGATGCTTCACTTCATGTTTACAGTATCCCTTGGACCTTCTTATTGACGATGAAACACACAAATTGCATCGGAATTCAATACAAAAGGCAAAATGCCGTCTTAAGTACACGAAGACTGACTCTTCTTACTGTCTATGATTTGAACCATTCCTGTGACACTAGTTACAGATTCCGATGCTTCACTCCAGGTTTACTGTATTCCTTGGACCTTCGTATTGACGAAGAAACACACAAATTGCATTGGAATTAAATACAAAATGCACAATGCCGACTTCAGGACGAGAACACTGACTCTCCTTACTGACGATGTTTTGAACCAATCCTGTGACACTAGCTATAGATTCCGATGCTTCACTTCAGGTTTAGTGTATCCCTCTGGCTCTCTTATTGACGATGAAACACAGAAATGGCTTCGGAATTAAATACAAAAGGCACAATGCCGACTTAAGTACAAGGGGACTGACTCTTGTTACTGTCTATGGTTTGAACCATTCCTGTGACACTAGTTATAGATTCCGATGCTTCACTTGATTTTTACGGTATCCCTTGGACCTTATTATTGACGATGAAACACAGAAATTGCATCGGAATTAAATACAAGAGGCACAATGCCGACTTAAGTACATGAAGACCGACTCTTCCTACTGACTATGTTTTGAACCATTCCTATGACACTAGTTATTGATACCGATCCTTCACTTGTGGTTTACTGTATCGCTTGGACCTTCTTATTTACGAAGAAACACAAAAATTGTATCGGTATTAAAAACAAAAGGCACAATGCCGGCTTAAGTACATGAAGACCGACTCTTCCTACTGACTATGCTTTGAACCATTCCTGTGGCACTAGTTATAGATTCCGATGTTTCACTTGAGGTTAACTGTATCCTTTGGACCTTCTTATTGACAATGAGACACAGAAATTGCATCGGAATTAAATACTAAATGCACAATGCCGACTTAAGTACAAGAAGACTGACTCTTCTTACAGTCTATGTTTTGAACAATTCCTGTGACACTAGTTATAGATTCCGATGCTTCACTCGAGTTTTACTGTATCCCTTGGACCTTCTTATTGACGATGAAACACACAAATTGCATCGGAATTAGATACAAAAGGCAAAATGCCGACTTAAGTACACGAAGACTGACTCTTCTTACTGTCTATGATTTGAACCATTCCTGTGACACTAGTTATAGATTCCGATGATACACTCCAGGTTTACTGTATCCCTTGGACCTTCTTATTGACGATGAAACACAGAAATTGCATCGGAATTAAATACAAAAGGCACAATGCCGACTTAAGGACAACAAGATTGACTCTTCTTACTGTCTATGTTTTGAACCATTCCTGTGACACTAGTTATAGATTCCGATGCTTCATTCCAGGTTTACTGTACCCCTCGGACCTTCTTATTGACGAAGAAACACACAAATTGCATCGGAATTAAACACAAAAGGCACAATGCCGACTTAAGGACAAGAAGAGTGACTCTTCTTACTGACTATGTTTTGAACCAATCCTGTGACACTAGCTATAGATTCCGATGCTTCACTTCAGGTTTAGTGTATCCCTCTGACTCTCTTATTGACGATGAAACACAGAAATTGCTTCGGAATTAAATACAAAAGGCACAATGCCGACTTAAGTACAAGAGGACTGACTCTTCCTACTGTCTATGTTTTGAACCATTCCTGTGACACTAGTTATAGATTCAGATGCTTCACTTGAGGTTTACTGTATCCCTTGGACCTTCTTATTGACGCTGAAACACAGAAATGGAATCGAAATTAAATACAAAAGGCACAATGCCGACTAAAGTACAAAAGGACTGACTCTTCTTACTCTCTATGTTTTGAACCATTCCTCTGACACTCGTTATAGATTGCGATGCTTCACTTGAGGTTAACTGTATCGCTTGGACCTTCTTATTGACGATGAAACAAAGAAATTGCATCGGAATTAAATACAAAAGGCACAATGCCGACTTAAGTACAAGAAGACTGACTCTTCTTACTGTCTATGTTTTGAACCATTCCTGTGACACTAGTTATAGATTCCGATGCTTCGCTCCAGGTTTACTGTATCCCTTGGACGTTCTTATTGACAATGAAACACAGAAATTGTATCGGAATTAATTACAAAAAGCACAATGCCGACTTAAGTACAAGATGACTGACTCTTCTTACTGACTATGTTTTGAACCATTCCTGTGACATTAGTCATAGATTCCGATGCTTCACTTCAGGAGTACTGTTTCTTTTGGACCTTCTTATTGACGATGAAACACAGAGATTGCATCGGAATTAAATACAAAAGGCACAGTGCCGAAATAAGTACAAGAAGACTGACTCTTCCTACTGTCTATCTTTTGAACCATTCCTGTGACACTCGTTATAGATTACGATGCTTTACTTCAGGTTTACTGTATCCCTTGGACCCTATTATTGACGATGAAACACAGAAATTGCATCGGAATTCATTACAAAAGGCACAATGCCGACTTAAGTACAAAAGGACTGACTCTTCTTTCTCTCTATGTTTTGAACCATTCCTCTGACACTCGTTATAGATTGCGATGCTTCACTTGAGGTTAACTGTATCGCTTGGACCTTCTTATTGACGATGAAACAAAGAAATTGCATCGGAATTAAATACAAAAGGCACAATGCCGACTTAAGGACAACAAGATTGACTCTTCTTACTGTCTATGTTTTGAACCATTCCTGTGAGACTAGTTATAGATTCCGATGCTTCACTCCAGGTTTACTGTACCCCTTGGACCTTCTTATTGACGAAGAAACACACAAATTGCATCGGAATTAAACACAAAAGGCACAATGCCGACTTAAGGACAAGAAGAGTGACTCTTCTTACTGTCTATGGTTTGAACCATTCCTGTGACACTAGTTATAGATTCCGATGCTTCACTTGATTTTTACTGTATCCCTTGGACCTTATTATTGACGATGAAGCACAGAAATTGCATCGGAATTAAATACAAGAGGCACAATGCCGACTTAAGTACATGAAGACCGACTCTTCCTACTGACTATGTTTTGAACCATTCCTGTGACACTAGTTATTGATACCGATGCTTCACTTGTGGTTTACTGTATCGCTTGGACCTTCTTATTTACAAAGAAACACAAAAATTGTATCGGTATTAAATACAAAAGGCACAATGCCGGCTTAAGTACATGAAGACCGACTCTTCCTACTGACTATGCTTTGAACCATTCCTGTGGCACTAGTTATAGATTCCGATGTTTCACTTGAGGTTAACTGTATCCCTTGGACCTTCTTATTGACAATGAGACACAGAAATTGCATCGGAATTAAATACTAAAGGCACAATGCCGAATTAAGTACAAGAAGACTGACTCTTCTTACAGTCTATGCTTTGAACAATTCCTGTGACACTAGTTATAGATTCCGATGCTTCACTCCAGGTTTACTGTATCCCTTGGACCTTCTTATTGACGATGAAACACACAAATTGCATCGGAATTACATACAAAAGGCAAAATGCCGACTTAAGTACACGAAGACTGACTCTTCTTACTGTCTATGATTTGAACCATTCCTGTGACACTAGTTACAGATTCCGATGCTTCACTCCAGGTTTACTGTATCCCTTGGACCTTCGTATTGACGAAGAAACACACAAATTGCATTGGAATTAAATACAAAATGCATAATGCTGACTTCAGGACGAGAACACTGACTCTCCTTACTGACGATGTTTTGAACCAATCCTGTGACACTAGCTATAGATTCCGATGCTTCACTTCAGGTTTAGTGTATCCCTCTGGCTCTCTTATTGACGATGAAACACAGAAATGGCTTCGGAATTAAATACAAAAGGCACAATGCCGACTTAAGTACAAGGGGACTGACTCTTGTTACTGTCTATGGTTTGAACCATTCCTGTGACACTAGTTATAGATTCCGATGCTTCACTTGATTTTTACGGTATCCCTTGGACCTTATTATTGACGATGAAACACAGAAATTGCATCGGAATTAAATACAAGAGGCACAATGCCGACTTAAGTACATGAAGACCGACTCTTCCTACTGACTATGTTTTGAACCATTCCTATGACACTAGTTATTGATACCGATCCTTCACTTGTGGTTTACTGTATCGCTTGGACCTTCTTATTTACGAAGAAACACAAAAATTGTATCGGTATTAAATACAAAAGGCACAATGCCGGCTTAAGTACATGAAGACCGACTCTTCCTACTGACTATGCTTTGAACCATTCCTGTGGCACTAGTTATAGATTCCGATGTTTCACTTGAGGTTAACTGTATCCTTTGGACCTTCTTATTGACAATGAGACACAGAAATTGCATCGGATTTAAATACTAAAGGCACAATGCCGACTTAAGTACAAGAAGACTGACTCTTCTTACAGTCTATGTTTTGAACAATTCCTGTGACACTAGTTATAGATTCCGATGCTTCACTCGAGTTTTACTGTATCCCTTGGACCTTCTTATTGACGATGAAACACACAAATTGCATCGGAATTACATACAAAAGGCAAAATGCCGACTTAAGTACACGAAGACTGACTCTTCTTACTGTCTATGATTTGAACCATTCCTGTGACACTAGTTATAGATTCCGATGATACACTCCAGGTTTACTGTATCCCTTGGACCTTCTTATTGACGATGAAACACAGAAATTGCATCGGAATTAAATACAAAAGGCACAATGCCGACTTAAGGACAACAAGATTGACTCTTCTTACTGTCTATGTTTTGAACCATTCCTGTGACACTAGTTATAGATTCCGATGCTTCATTCCAGGTTTACTGTACCCCTCGGACCTTCTTATTGACGAAGAAACACACAAATTGCATCGGAATTAAACACAAAAGGCACAATGCCGACTTAAGGACAAGAAGAGTGACTCTTCTTACTGACTATGTTTTGAACCAATCCTATGACACTAGCTATAGATTCCGATGCTTCACTTCAGGTTTAGTGTATCCCTCTGACTCTCTTATTGACGATGAAACACAGAAATTGCTTCGGAATTAAATACAAAAGGCACAATGCCGACTTAAGTACAAGAGGACTGACTCTTCCTACTGTCTATGTTTTGAACCATTCCTGTGACACTAGTTATAGATTCAGATGCTTCACTTGAGGTTTACTGTATCCCTTGGACCTTCTTATTGACGCTGAAACACAGAAATGGAATCGAAATTAAATACAAAAGGCACAATGCCGACATAAGTACAAGAAGACTGTCTCTTCCTACTGTCTATCTTTTGAACCATTCCTGTGACACTCGTTATAGATTACGATGCTTTACTTCAGGTTTACTGTATCCCTTGGACCCTCTTATTGACGATGAAACACAGAAATTGCATCGGAATTCAATACAAAAGGCACAATGCCGACTAAAGTACAAAAGGACTGACTCTTCTTACTCTCTATGTTTTGAACCATTCCTCTGACACTCGTTATAGATTGCGATGCTTCACTTGAGGTTAACTGTATCGCTTGGACCTTCTTATTGACGATGAAACAAAGAAATTGCATCGGAATTAAATACAAAAGGCACAATGCCGACTTAAGTACAAGAAGACTGACTCTTCTTACTGTCTATGTTTTGAACCATTCCTGTGACACTAGTTATAGATTCCGATGCTTCGCTCCAGGTTTACTGTATCCCTTGGACCTTCTTATTGACAATGAAACACAGAAATTGTATCGGAATTAATTACAAAAAGCACAATGCCGACTTAAGTACAAGAGGACTGACTCTTCTTACTGACTATGTTTTGAACCATTCCTGTGACATTAGTCATAGATTCCGATTCTTCACTTCAGGATTACTGTTTCTTTTGGACCTTCTTATTGACGATGAAACACAGAGATTGCATCGGAATTAAATACAAAAGGCACAGTGCCGAAATAAGTACAAGAAGACTGACTCTTCCTACTGTCTATCTTTTGAACCATTCCTGTGACACTCGTTATAGATTACGATGCTTTACTTCAGGTTTACTGTATCCCTCTGACTCTCTTATTGACGATGAAACACAGAAATTGCTTCGGAATTAAATACAAAAGGCACAATGCCGACTTAAGTACAAGAGGACTGTCTCTTCCTACTGTCTATCTTTTGAACCATTCCTGTGACACTAGTTATAGATTCCGATGCTTCACTTGATTTTTACTGTATCCCTTGGACCTTATTATTGACGATGAAACACAGAAATTGCATCGGAATTAAATACAAGAGGCACAATGCCGACTTAAGTACATGAAGACCGACTCTTCCTACTGACTATGTTTTGAACCATTCCTGTGACACTAGTTATTGATACCGATGCTTCACTTGTGGTTTACTGTATCGCTTGGACCTTCTTATTTACAAAGAAACACAAAAATTGTATCGGTATTAAATACAAAAGGCACAATGCCGGCTTAAGTACATGAAGACCGACTCTTCCTACTGACTATGCTTTGAACCATTCCTGTGGCACTAGTTATAGATTCCGATGTTTCACTTGAGGTTAACTGTATCCCTTGGACCTTCTTATTGACAATGAGACACAGAAATTGTATCGGAATTAAATAATAAAGGCACAATGCCGACTTAAGTACAAGAAGACTGACTCTTCTTACAGTCTATGCTTTGAACAATTCCTGTGACACTAGTTATAGATTCCGATGCTTCACTCCAGGTTTACTGTATCCCTTGGACCTTCGTATTGACGATGAAACACACAAATTGCATCGGAATTACATACAAAAGGCAAAATGCCGACTTAAGTACACGAAGACTGACTCTTCTTACTGTCTATGATTTGAACCATTCCTGTGACACTAGTTATAGATTTCGATGATACACTCCAGGTTTACTGTATCCCTTGGACCTTCTTATTGACGATGAAACACAGAAATTGCATCGGAATTAAATACAAAAGGCACAATGCCGACTTAAGGACAACAAGATTGACTCTTCTTACTGTCTATGTTTTGAACCATTCCTGTGAGACTAGTTATAGATTCCGATGCTTCACTCCAGGTTTACTGTACCCCTTGGACCTTCTTATTGACGAAGAAACACACAAATTGCATCGGAATTAAACACAAAAGGCCCAATGCCGACTTAAGGACAAGAAGAGTGACTCTTCTTACTGACTATGTTTTGATCCAATCCTGTGACATTAGCTATAGATTCCGATGCTTCACTTCAGGTTTAGTGTATCCCTCTGACTCTCTTATTGACGATGAAACACAGAAATTGCTTCGGAATTAAATACAAAAGGCACAATGCCGACTTAAGTACAAGAGGACTGACTCTTCTTACTTTCTATGTTTTGAACCATTCCTGTGACGCTAGTTATAGATTCAGATGCTTCACTTGAGATTTACTGTATCCCTTGGACCTTCTTATTGACGCTGAAACACAGAAATTGAATCGGAATTAAATACAAAAGGCACAATGCCGGCTTAAGTACATGAAGACCGACTCTTCCTACTGACTATGATTTGAACCATTCCTGTGACAATAGTTATAGATTCCGATGATACACTCCAGGTTTACTGTATCCCTTGGACCTTCTTATTGACGATGAAACACAGAAATTGCATCGGAATTAAATACAAAAGGCACAATGCCGACTTAAGGACAACAAGATTGACTCTTCTTACTGTCTATGTTTTGAACCATTCCTGTGAGACTAGTTATAGATTCCGATGCTTCACTCCAGGTTTACTGTACCCCTTGGACCTTCTTATTGAGGAAGAAACACACAAATTGCATCGGAATTAAACACAAAAGGCCCAATGCCGACTTAAGGACAAGAAGTGTGACTCTTCTTACTGACTATGTTTTGATCCAATCCTGTGACATTAGCTATAGATTCCGATGCTTCACTTCAGGTTTAGTGTATCCCTCTGACTCTCTTATTGACGATGAAACACAGAAATTGCTTCGGAATTAAATACAAAAGGCACAATGCCGACTTAAGTACAAGAGGACTGACTCTTCTTACTGTCTATGTTTTGAACCATTCCTGTGACGCTAGTTATAGATTCAGATGCTTCACTTGAGATTTACTGTATCCCTTGGACCTTCTTATTGACGCTGAAACACAGAAATTGAATCGGAATTAAATACAAAAGGCTCAATGCCGACATAAGTACAAGAAGACTGTCTCTTCCTACTGTCTATGTTTTGAACCATTCCTGTGACATTCGTTATAGATTACGATGCTTTACTTCAGGTTTACTGTATCCCTTGGACCCTCTTATTGACGATGAAGCACAGAAATTGCATCGGAATTCAATACAAAAGGCACAATGCCGACTTAACTACAAAAGGACTGACTCTTCTTACTCTCTATGTTTTGAACCATTCCTCTGACACTCGATATAGATTGCGATGCTTCACTTGAGGTTAACTGTATCGCTTCGACCTTCTTATTGACGATGAAACAAAGAAATTGCATCGGAATTAAATACAAAAGGCACAATGCCGGCTTAAGTACAAGAAGACTGACTCTTCTTACTGTCTATGTTTTGAACCATTCCTGTGACACTAGTTATAGATTCCGATGCATCGCTCCAGGTTTACCGTATCCCTTGGACCTTCTTATTGACAATGAAACACAGAAATTGCATCGGAATTAAATACAAAAAGCACAATGCCGACTTAAAAACAAGAAGACTGACTCTTCTTACTGACTATGTTTGAACCATTCCTGTGACACTAGCTATAGATTCCGATGCTTCACTTCAGGTTTACTGTATCCCTCTGACCTTCTTGTTGACGATGAAACACAGAAATTGCATCGGAATTAAATACAAAAGGCACAATGATACTTAAGTACAAGAAGACTGACTCTTTTTACTGTCTATGTTTTGAACCATTCCATTGACACTAGTTATAGATTCCGATGCTTCGCTCCAGGTTTACTGTATCCCTTGGACCTTGTAATTGACGATGAAACACAGAAATTGCATCGGAATTAAATAGAAAAGGCACAATGCCGACTTAAGTACAAGAAGACTGACTCTTCTTACTGACTTTGTTTTGAACCATTCCTGTGACACTAGTTATAGATTCCGATGCTTCACTTCAGGTTTACTGTATCCCTTGGACCTTCTTATTGACGCTGAAACACAGAAATTGAATCGGAATTAAATACAAAATGCACAATGCCGACTTAAGTACAAGAAGACTGACTCTTCTTACTCTCTATGTTTTGAACCATTCCTCTGACACTCGTTATAGATTGCGATGCTTCACTTGAGGTTAACTGTATCGCTTGGACCTTCTTATTGACGATGAAACAAAGAAATTGCATCGGAATTAAATACAAAAGGCACAATGCCGACTTAAGGACAACAAGATTGACTCTTCTTACTGTCTATGTTTGTGAACCATTCCTGTGAGACTAGTTATAGATTCCGATGCTTCACTCCAGGTTTACTGTACCCCTTGGACCTTCTTATTGACGAAGAAACACACAAATTGCATCGGAATTAAACACAAAAGGCACAATGCCGACTTAAGGACAAGAAGAGTGACTCTTCTTACTGTCTATGGTTTCAACCATTCCTGTGACACTAGTTATAGATTCCGATGCTTCACTTGATTTTTACTATATCCCTTGGACCTTATTATTGACGATGAAACACAGAAATTGCATCGGAATTAAATACAAGAGGCACAATGCCGACTTAAGTACATGAAGACCGACTCTTCCTACTGACTATGTTTTGAACCATTCCTGTGACACTAGTTATTGATACCGATGCTTCACTTGTGGTTTACTGTATCGCTTGGACCTTCTTATTTACAAAGAAACACAAAAATTGTATCGGTATTAAATACAAAAGGCACAATGCCGGCTTAAGTACATGAGGACCGACTCTTCCTACTGACTATGCTTTGAACCATTCCTGTGGCACTAGTTATAGATTCCGATGTTTCACTTGAGGTTAACTGTATCCCTTGGACTTTCTTATTGACAATGAGACACAGAAATTGCATCGGAATTAAATACTAAAGGCACAATGCCGACTTAAGTACAAGAAGACTGACTCTTCTTACAGTCTATGCTTTGAACAATTCCTGTGACACTAGTTATAGATTCCAATGCTTCACTCCAGGTTTACTGTATCCCTTGGACCATCTTATTGACGATGAAACACACAAATTGCATCGGAATTACATACAAAAGGCAAAATGCCGACTTAAGTACACGAAGACTGACTCTTCTTACTGTCTATGATTTGAACCATTCCTGTGACACTAGTTATAGATTCCGATGATACACTCCAGGTTTACTGTATCCCTTGGACCTTCTTATTGACGATGAAACACAGAAATTGCATCGGAATTAAATACAAAAGGCACAATGCCGACTTAAGGACAACAAGATTGACTCTTCTTACTGTCTATGTTTTGAACCATTCCTGTGAGACTAGTTATAGATTCCGATGCTTCACTCCAGGTTTACTGTACCCCTTGGACCTTCTTATTGACGAAGAAACACACAAATTGCATCGGAATTAAACACAATAGGCCCAATGCCGACTTAAGGACAAGAAGAGTGACTCTTCTTACTGACTATGTTGTGATCCAATCCTGTGACATTAGCTATAGATTCCGATGCTTCACTTCAGGTTTAGTGTATCCCTCTGATTCTCTTATTGACGATGAAACACAGAAATTGCTTCGGAATTAAATACAAAAGGCACAATTCCGACTTAAGTACAAGAGGACTGACTCTTCTTACTGTCTATGTTTTGAACCATTCCTGTGACGCTAGTTATAGATTCAGATGCTTCACTTGAGATTTACTGTATCCCTTGGACCTTCTTATTGACGCTGAAACACAGAAATTGAATCGGAATTAAATACAAAAGGCACAATGCCGACATAAGTACAAGAAGACTGTCTCTTCCTACTGTCTATGTTTTGAACCATTCCTGTGACATTCGTTATAGATTACGATGCTTTACTTCAGGTTTACTGTATCCCTTGGACCCTCTTATTGACGATGAAACACAGAAATTGCATCGGAATTCAATACAAAAAGCACAATGCCGACTTAAAAACAAGAAGACTGACTCTTCTTACTGACTATGTTTGAACCATTCCTGTGACACTAGCTATAGATTCCGATGCTTCACTTCAGGTTTACTGTATCCCTCTGACCTTCTTATTGACGATGAAACACAGAAATTGCATCGGAATTAAATACAAAAAGCACAATGCCGACTTAAGTACAAGAAGACTGACTCTTCTTACAGTCTATGCTTTGAACAATTCCTGTGACACTAGTTATAGATTCCGATGCTTCACTCCAGGTTTACTGTATCCCTTGGACCTTCGTATTGACGATGAAACACACAAATTGCATCGGAATTACATACAAAAGGCAAAATGCCGACTTAAGTACACGAAGACTGACTCTTCTTACTGTCTATGATTTGAACCATTCCTGTGACACTAGTTATAGATTCCGATGCTTCATTCCAGGTTTGCTGTACCCCTCGGACCTTCTTATTGACGAAGAAACACACAAATTGCATCGGAATTAAACACAAAAGGCACAATGCCGACTTAAGGACAAGAAGAGTGACTCTTCTTACTGACTATGTTTTGAACCAATCCTATGACACTAGCTATAAATTCCGATGCTTCACTTCAGGTTTAGTGTATCCCTCTGACTCTCTTATTGACGATGAAACACAGAAATTGCTTCGGAATTAAATACAAAAGGCACAATGCCGACTTAAGTACAAGAGGACTGACTCTTCCTACTGTCTATGTTTTGAACCATTCCTGTGACACTAGTTATAGATTCAGATGCTTCACTTGAGGTTTACTGTATCCCTTGGACCTTCTTATTGACGCTGAAACACAGAAATTGAATCGGAATTAAATACAAAAGGCTCAATGCCGACATAAGTACAAGAAGACTGTCTCTTCCTACTGTCTATGTTTTGAACCATTCCTGTGACATTCGTTATAGATTACGATGCTTCACTTGAGGTTAACTGTATCGCTTGGACCTTCTTATTGACGATGAAACAAAGAAATTGCATCGGAATTAAATACAAAAGGCACAATGCCGGCTTAAGTACAAGAAGACTGACTCTTCTTACTGTCTATGTTTTGAACCATTCCTGTGACACTAGTTATAGATTCCGATGCATCGCTCCAGGTTTACCGTATCCCTTGGACCTTCTTATTGACAATGAAACACAGAAATTGCATCGGAATTAAATACAAAAATCACAATGCCGACTTAAAAACAAGAAGACTGACTCTTCTTACTGACTATGTTTGAACCATTCCTGTGACACTAGCTATAGATTCCGATGCTTCACTTCAGGTTTACTGTATCCCTCTGACCTTCTTGTTGACGATGAAACACAGAAATTGCATCGGAATTAAATACAAAAGGCACAATGCCGACTTAAGTACAAGAAGACTGACTCTTCTTACTGTCTATGTTTTGAACCATTCCATTGACACTAGTTATAGATTCCGGTGCTTCGCTCCAGGTTTACTGTATCCCTTGGACCTTGTTATTGACGATGAAACACAGAAATTGCATCGGAATTAAATAGAAAAGGCACAATGCCGACTTAAGTACAAGAAGACTGACTCTTCTTACTGACTTTGTTTTGAACCATTCCTGTGACACTAGTTATAGATTCCGATGCTTCACTTCAGGTTTACTGTATCCCTTGGACCTTCTTATTGACGCTGAAACACAGAAATTGAATCGGAATTAAATACAAAATGCACAATGCCGACTTAAGTACAAGAAGACTGACTCTTCTTACTCTCTATGTTTTGAACCATTCCTCTGACACTCGTTATAGATTGCGATGCTTCACTTGAGGTTAACTGTATCGCTTGGACCTTCTTATTGACGATGAAACAAAGAAATTGCATCGGAATTAAATACAAAAGGCACAATGCCGACTTAAGGACAACAAGATTGACTCTTCTTACTGTCTATGTTTTGAACCATTCCTGTGAGACTAGTTATAGATTCCGATGCTTCACTCCAGGTTTACTGTACCCCTTGGACCTTCTTATTGACGAAGAAACACACAAATTGCATCGGAATTAAACACAAAAGGCACAATGCCGACTTAAGGACAAGAAGAGTGACTCTTCTTACTGTCTATGGTTTCAACCATTCCTGTGACACTAGTTATAGATTCCGATGCTTCACTTGATTTTTACTATATCCCTTGGACCTTATTATTGACGATGAAACACAGAAATTGCATCGGAATTAAATACAAGAGGCACAATGCCGGCTTAAGTACATGAAGACCGACTCTTCCTACTGACTATGTTTTGAACCATTCCTGTGACACTAGTTATTGATACCGATGCTTCACTTGTGGTTTACTGTATCGCTTGGACCTTCTTATTTACAAAGAAACACAAAAATTGTATCGGTATTAAATACAAAAGGCACAATGCCGGCTTAAGTACATGAAGACCGACTCTTCCTACTGACTATGCTTTGAACCATTCCTGTGGCACTAGTTATAGATTCCGATGTTTCACTTGAGGTTAACTGTATCCCTTGGACTTTCTTATTGACAATGAGACACAGAAATTGCATCGGAATTAAATACTAAAGGCACAATGCCGACTTAAGTACAAGAAGACTGACTCTTCTTACAGTCTATGCTTTGAACAATTCCTGTGACACTAGTTATAGATTCCGATGCTTCACTCCAGGTTTACTGTATCCCTTGGACCATCTTATTGACGATGAAACACACAAATTGCATCGGAATTACATACAAAAGGCAAAATGCCGACTTAAGTACACGAAGACTGACTCTTCTTACTGTCTATGATTTGAACCATTCCTGTGACACTAGTTATAGATTCCGATGATACACTCCAGGTTTACTGTATCCCTTGGACCTTCTTATTGACGATGAAACACAGAAATTGCATCGGAATTAAATACAAAAGGCACAATGCCGACTTAAGGACAACAAGATTGACTCTTCTTACTGTCTATGTTTTGAACCATTCCTGTGAGACTAGTTATAGATTCCAATGCTTCACTCCAGGTTTACTGTACCCCTTGGACCTTCTTATTGACGAAGAAACACACAAATTGCATCGGAATTAAACACAATAGGCCCAATGCCGACTTAAGGACAAGAAGAGTGACTCTTCTTACTGACTATGTTGTGATCCAATCCTGTGACATTAGCTATAGATTCCGATGCTTCACTTCAGGTTTAGTGTATCCCTCTGATTCTCTTATTGACGATGAAACACAGAAATTGCTTCGGAATTAAATACAAAAGGCACAATTCCGACTTAAGTACAAGAGGACTGACTCTTCTTACTGTCTATGCTTTGAACCATTCCTGTGACGCTAGTTATAGATTCAGATGTTTCACTTGAGATTTACTGTATCCCTTGGACCTTCTTATTGACGCTGAAACTCAGAAATTGAATCGGAATTAAATACAAAAGGCACAATGCCGACATAAGTACAAGAAGACTGTCTCTTCCTACTGTCTATGTTTTGAACCATTCCTGTGACATTCGTTATAGATTACGATGCTTTACTTCAGGTTTACTGTATCCCTTGGACCCTCTTATTGACGATGAAACACAGAAATTGCATCGGAATTCAATACAAAAGGCACAATGCCGACTTAATTACGAAAGGACTGACTCTTCTTACTCTCTATGTTTTGAACCATTCCTCTGACACTCGATATAGATTGCGATGCTTCACTTGAGGTTAACTGTATCGCTTGGACCTTCTTATTGACGATGAAACAAAGAAATTGCATCGGAATTAAATACAAAAGGCACAATGCCGGCTTAAGTACAAGAAGACTGACTCTTCTTACTGTCTATGTTTTGAACCATTCCTGTGACACTAGTTATAGATTCCCATGCATCGCTCCAGGTTTACTGTATCCCTTGGACCTTCTTATTGACAATGAAACACAGAAATTGCATCGGAATTAAATTCAAAAAGCACAATGCCGACTTAAAAACAAGAAGACTGACTCTTCTTACTGACTATGTTTGAACCATTCCTGTGACACTAGCTATAGATTCCGATGCTTCACTTCAGGTTTACTGTATCCCTCTGACCTTCTTGTTGACGATGAAACACAGAAATTGCATCGGAATTAAATACAAAAAGCACAATGCCGACTTAAGTACAAGAAGACTGACTCTTCTTACTGTCTATGTTTTGAACCATTCCATTGACACTAGTTATAGATTACGATGCTTCGCTCCAGGTTTACTGTATCCCTTGGACCTTGTTATTGACGATGAAACACAGAAATTGCATCGGAATTAAATAGAAAAGGCACAATGCCGACTTAAGTACAAGAAGACTGACTCTTCTTACTGACTTTGTTTTGAACCATTCCTGTGACACTAGTTATAGATTCCGATGCTTCACTTCAGGTTTACTGTATCCCTTGGACCTTCTTATTGACGCTGAAACACAGAAATTGAATCGGAATTAAATACAAAAGGCACAATGCCGACTTAAGTACAAGAAGACTGACTCTTCTTACTGTCTATGTTTTGAACCATTCCTGTGACACTCGTTATAGATTACGATGCTTTACTTCAGCTTTACTGTATCCCTTGGACCTTCTTATTGACGATGAAACACACAAATTGCATCGGAATTAAATACAAAAGGCAAAATGCCGTCTTAAGTACACGAAGACTGACTCTTCTTACTGTCTATGATTTGAACCATTCCTGTGACACTAGTTACAGATTCCGATGCTTCACTCCAGGTTTACTGTATCCCTTGGACCTTCGTATTGACGAAGAAACACACAAATTGCATTGGAATTAAATACAAAATGCACAATGCCGACTTCAGGACGAGAACACTGACTCTCCTTACTGACGATGTTTTGAACCAATCCTGTGACACTAGCTATAGATTCCGATGCTTCACTTCAGGTTTAGTGTATCCCTCTGGCTCTCTTATTGACGATGAAACACAGAAATGGCTTCGGAATTAAATACAAAAGGCACAATGCCGACTTAAGTACAAGGGGACTGACTCTTGATTCCGATGTTTCACTTGAGGTTAACTGTATCCTTTGGACCTTCTTATTGACAATGAGACACAGAAATTGCATCGGAATTAAATACTAAAGGCACAATGCCGACTTAAGTACAAGAAGACTGACTCTTCTTACAGTCTATGTTTTGAACAATTCCTGTGACACTAGTTATAGATTCCGATACTTCACTCGAGTTTTACTGTATCCCTTGGACCTTCTTATTGACGATGAAACACACAAATTGCATCGGAATTACATACAAAAGCAAAATGCCGACTTAAGTACACGAAGACTGACTCTTCTTACTGTCTATGATTTGAACCATTCCTGTGACACTAGTTATAGATTCCGATGATACACTCCAGGTTTACTGTATCCCTTGGACCTTCTTATTGACGATGAATCACAGAAATTGCATCGGAATTAAATACAAATACAAAAGGCACAATGCCGACTTAAGGACAACAAGATTGACTCTTCTTACTGTCTATGTTTTGAACCATTCCTGTGACACTAGTTATAGATTCCGATGCTTCATTCCAGGTTTACTGTACCCCTCGGACCTTCTTATTGACGAAGAAACACACAAATTGCATCGGAATTAAACACAAAAGGCACAATGCCGACTTAAGGACAAGAAGAGTGACTCTTCTTACTGACTATGTTTTGAACCAATCCTGTGACACTAGCTATAGATTCCGATGCTTCACTTCAGGTTTAGTGTATCCCTCTGACTCTCTTATTGACGATGAAACACAGAAATTGCTTCGGAATTAAATACAAAAGGCACAATGCCGACTTAAGTACAAGAGGACTGACTCTTCCTACTGTCTATGTTTTGAACCATTCCTGTGACACTAGTTATAGATTCAGATGCTTCACTTGAGGTTTACTGTATCCCTTGGACCTTCTTATTGACGCTGAAACACAGAAATGGAATCGAAATTAAATACAAAAGGCACAATGCCGACATAAGTAGAAGAAGACTGTCTCTTCCTACTGTCTATCTTTTGAACCATTCCTGTGACACTCGTTATAGATTACGATGCTTTACTTCAGGTTTACTGTATCCCTTGGACCCTCTTATTGACGATGAAACACAGAAATTGCATCGGAATTCAATACAAAAGGCTCAATGCCGACTTAAGTACAAAAGGACTGACTCTTCTTACTCTCTATATTTGAACCATTCCTCTGACACTCGTTATAGATTGCGATTCTTCACTTGAAGTTAACTGCATCGCTTGGACCTTCTTATTGACGATGAAACAAAGAAATTGCATCGGAATTAAATACAAAAGGCACAATGCCGACTTAAGTACAAGAAGACTGACTCTTCTTACTGTCTATGTTTTGAACCATTCCTGTGACACTAGTTATAGACTCCGATGCTTCGCTCCAGGTTTACTGTATCCCTTGGACCTTCTTATTGACAATGAAACACAGAAATTGTATCGGAATTAATTACAAAAAGCACAATGTCGACTTAAGTACAAGAGGACTGACTCTTCTTACTGACTATGTTTTGAACCATTCCTGTGACACTAGTTATAGATTCCGATGCTTCACTTCATGTTTACAGTATCCCTTGGACCTTCTTATTGACGATGAAACACAGAAATTGCATCGGAATTAAATACAAGAGGCACAATGCCGACTTAAGTACATGAAGACCGACTCTTCCTACTGACTATGTTTTGAACCATTCCTGTGACACTAGTTATTGATACCGATGCTTCACTTGTGGTTTACTGTATCGCTTGGACCTTCTTATTTACAAAGAAACACAAAAATTGTATCGGTATTAAATACAAAAGGCACATTGCCGGCTTAAGTACATGAAGACCGACTCTTCCTACTGACTATGCTTTGAACCATTCCTGTGGCACTAGTTATAGATTCCGATGTTTCACTTGAGGTTAACTGTATCCCTTGGACCTTCTTATTGACAATGAGACACAGAAATTGCATCGGAATTAAATACTAAAGGCACAATGCCGACTTAAGTACAAGAAGACTGACTCTTCTTACAGTCTATGCTTTGAACAATTCCTGTGACACTAGTTATAGATTCCGATGCTTCACTCCAGGTTAACTGTATCCCTTGGACCTTCTTATTGACGATGAAACACACAAATTGCATCGGAATTACATACAAAAGGCAAAATGCCGACTTAAGTACACGAAGACTGACTCTTCTTACTGTCTATGATTTGAACCATTCCTGTGACACTAGTTATAGATTCCGATGATACACTCCAGGTTTACTGTATCCCATGGACCTTCTTATTGACGATGAAACACAGAAATTGCATCGGAATTAAATACAAAAGGCACAATGCCGACTTAAGGACAACAAGATTGACTCTTCTTACTGTCTATGTTTTGAACCATTCCTGTGAGACTAGTTATAGATTCCGATGCTTCACTCCAGGTTTACTGTACCCCTTGGACCTTCTTATTGACGAAGAAACACACAAATTGCATCGGAATTAAACACAAAAGGCCCAATGCCGACTTAAGGACAAGAAGAGTGACTCTTCTTACTGACTATGTTTTGATCCAATCCTGTGACATTAGCTATAGATTCCGATGCTTCACTTCAGGTTTAGTGTATCCCTCTGACTCTCGTATTGACGATGAGACACAGAAATTGCATCGGAATTAAAAACAAAAGGCACAATGCCGACTTAAGTACAAGAGGACTGACTCTTCTTACTGTCTATGTTTTGAACCATTCCTGTGACACTAGTTATAGATTCAGATGCTTCACTTGAGATTTACTGTATCCCTTGGACCTTCTTATTGACGCTGAAACATAGAAATTGAATCGGAATTAAATACAAAAGGCACAATGCCGACATAAGTACAAGAAGACTGTCTCTTCCTACTGTCTATGTTTTGAACCATTCCTGTGACACTCGTTATAGATTACGATGCTTTACTTCAGGTTTACTGTATCCCTTGGACCCTCTTATTGACGATGAAACACAGAAATTGCATCGGAATTCAATACAAAAGGCACAATGCCGACTTAAGTACAAAAGGACTGACTCTTCTTACTCTCTATGTTTTGAACCATTCCTCTGACACTCGTTATAGATTGCGATGCTTCACTTGAGGTTAACTGTATCGCTTGGACCTTCTTATTGACGATGAAACAAAGAAATTGCATCGGAATTAAATACAAAAGGCACAATGCCGACTTAAGTACAAGAAGACTGACACTTCTTACTGTCTATGTTTTTAACCATTCCTGTGACACTAGTTATAGATTCCGATGCTTCGCTCCAGGTTGACTGTATCCCTTGGACCTTCTTATTGACAATGAAACACAGAAATTGTATCGGAATTAAATACAAAAAGCACAATGCCGACTTAAGAACAAGAAGACTGACTCTTCTTACTGACTATGTTGGAACCATTCCTGTGACACTAGCTATAGATTCCGATGCTTCACTTTAGGTTTATTGTATCCCTCTGACCTTCTTGTTGACGATGAAACACAGAAATTGCATCGGAATTAAATACAAAAGGCACAATGCCGACTTAAGTACAAGAAGACTGACTCTTCTTACTGTCTATGTTTTGAACCATTCCATTGACACTAGATATAGATTCCGAAGCTTCAATCCAGGTTTACTGTATCCCTTGGACCTTGTTATTGACGATGAAACACAGAAATTGCATCGGAATTAAATTGAAATTGCACAATGCCGACTGACTCATCTTACTGACTATGTTTTGAACCATTCCTGTGACGCTAGTTATAGATTCCGATGCTTCACTTCAGGTTTACTGTATCCCTTGGACCTTCTTACTGACGCTGAAACACGGAAATTGAATCGGAATTAAATACAAAAGGCACAATGCCGACTTAAGTACAAGAAGACTGACTCTTCCTACTGTCTATGTTTTGAATCATTCCTGTGACACTCGTTATGGATTACGATGCTTTACTTCAGGTTTACTGTATCCCTTGGACCTTCTTATTGACGATGAAACACAGAAATTGCATCGGAATTAAATACAAAAGGCAAAATGCCGACTTAAGTACATGAAGACTGACTCTTCCTACTGACTATGTTTTGAACCATTCCTGTGACACTAGTTACAGATTCCGATGCTACACTCCAGGTTTACTGTATCCCTTGGACCTTCTTATTGACGATGAAACACAGAAATTGCATCGGAATTAAATAGAAAAGGCACAATGCCGATTTAAGTACAAGAGGACTGACTCATCTTACTGACTATGTTTTGAACCATTCCTGTGACACAAGTTATAGATTCCGATGCTTCACTTCATGTTTACAGTATCCCTTGGACCTTCTTATTGACGATGAAATACACAAATTGCATCGGAATTAAATAAAAAAGGCAAAATGCCGACTTAAGTACACGAAGACTGACTCTTCTTACAGTCTATGATTTTAACCATTCCTGTGACACTAGTTACAGATTCCGACGCTTCACTCCAGGTTTACTGTATCCCTTGGACCTTATTATTGACGATGAAACACAGAAATTGCATCGGAATTAAATACAAAAGGCACAATGCCGACTTAAGTACATGAAGACCGACTCTTCCTACTGACTATGTTTTGAACCATTCCTGTGACACTAGTTATTGATACCGATGCTTCACTTGTGGTTTACTGTATCGCTTGTAACTTCTTATTTACGAAGAAACACAAAAACTGTATCGGTATTAAATACAAAAGGCACAATGCCGACTTAAGTACATGAAGACCGACTCTTCCTACTGACTATGTTTGAACCATTCCTGTGACACTAGTTATAGATTCCGATGTTTCACTTGAGGTTAACTGTATCCCTTGGACCTTCTTATTGACAATGAGACACAGAAATTGCATCGGAATTAAATACTAAAGGCACAATGCCGACTTAAGTACAAGAAGACTGACTCTTCTTACTGTCTATGATTTGAACCATTCCTGTGACACTAGTGATAGATTCCGATGATACACTCCAGGTTTACTGTATCCCTTGGACCTTCTTATTGACGATGAAACACAGAAATTGCATCGGAATTAAATACAAAAGGCACAATGCCGACTTAAGGACAACAAGATTGACTCTTCTTACTGTCTATGTTTTGAACCATTCCTGTGACACTAGTTATAGATTCCGATGCTTCACTCCAAGTTTACTGTACCCCTTGCACCTTCTTATTGACGAAGAAACACACAAATTGCATCGGAATTAAATACAAAAGGCACAATGCCGACTTAAGGACAAGAAGACTGACTCTTCTTACTGACTATGTTTTGAACCAATCCTGTGACACTAGCTATAGATTGCGATGCTTCACTTCAGGTTTAGTGTATCCCTCTGACTCTCTTATTGACGATGAAACACAGAAATTGCTTCGGAATTAAATACAAAAGGCATAATGCCGACTTAAGTACAAGAGGACTGACTCTTCTTACTGTCTATGTTTTGAACCATTCCTGTGACACTAGTTATAGATTCAGATGCTTCACTTGAGGTTTACTGTATCCCTTGGACCTTCTTATTGACGCTGAAACACAGAAATTGAATCGGAATTAAATACAAAAGGCACAATGCCGACTTAAGTACAAGAAGACTGTCTCTTCCTAGTGTCTATGTTTTGAACCATTCCTGTGACACTCGTTATAGATTACGATGCATAAACTTCAGGTTTACTGTATCCCTTGGACCTTCTTATTGACGATGAAACACAGAAATTGCATCGGAATTAAATACAAATGGCACAATGCCGACTTAAGTACATGAAGACCGACTCTTCCTACTGATTATGTTTTGAACCATTCCTGTGACACTAGTTATAGATTCCGATGCCTCACTTCAGGTTTACTGTATCCCTTGGACCATCTTATTGACGATGAAACACAGAAATTGCATCGGAATTAAATAGAAAAGGCACAATGCCGAATTAAGTACAAGAAGACTGACTCTTCTTACTGTCTATGTTTTGAACCATTCCTGTGACACTAGTTATAGATTCCGATGCTTCACTCCAGGTTTACTGTACCCCTTGGACCATCTTATTGACGAAGAAACACACAAATTGCATCGGAATTAAATACAAAATGCACAATGCCGACTTAAGGACATGAAGACTGACTCTTCTTACTCACTATGTTTGAACCGATCCTGTGACACTAGCTATAGATTCCGATGCTTCACTTCAGGTTTAGTGTATCCCTCTGACTCTCTTATTGACGATGAAACACAGAAATTGCTTCGGAATTAAATACAAAAGGCACAATGCCGACTTAAGTACAAGAGGACTGACTCTTCTTCTGTCTATGTTTTGAACCATTCCTGTGACACTAGTTATAGATTCCGATGCTTCAATTGAGGTTTACTGTATCCCATGGACTTTCTTACTGACGATGAAACACAGAAATTGTATCGGAATTAAATACAAAAGGCACAATGCCGACTTAAGTACATGAAGACCGACTCTTCCTACTGACTATGCTTTGAACCATTCCTGTGACACTAGTTATAGATTCCGATGTTTCACTTGAGGTTAACTGTATCCCTTGGACCTTCTTATTGACGATGAGACACAGAAATTGCATCGGAATTAAACACTAAAGGCACAATGCCGACTTAAGTACAAGAAGACTGACTCTTCTTACTGTCTACGTTTAGAACCATTCCTGTGATACTAGTTATAGATTCCGATGCTTCGCTCCAGGTGTACTGTATCCCTTGGACCTTCTTATTGACAATGAAACACAGAAATTGAATCGGAATTAAATACAAAAGGCACAATGCCGACTTAAGAACAAGAAGACTGACTCTACTTACTGACTATGTTTGAACCATTCCTGTGACACTAGCAATAGATTCTGATGCTTCACTTCAGGATTACTGTATCCCTCTGACCTCCTTGTTGACGATGAGACACAGAAATTGCATCGGAATTAAATACAAAAGGCACAATGCCGACTTAAGTAAAAGAAGACTGACTCTTCTTACTGTCTATGTTTTGTACCATTCCATTGACACTAGTTATAGATTCCGATGTTTCACACTAAGTTTACTGTATCCCTTGGACCTTGTTATTGACGATGAAACACACAAATTGCATCGGAATTAAATACAAAAGGCACAATGCCGACTTAAGTACACGAAGACTGACTCTTCTTACTGTCTATGATTTGAACCATTCCTGTGACACTAGTTATAGATTCCGGCGTGTCACTTGAGGTTAACTGTATCCCTTGGACCTCCTTATTGACGATGAAACACAGAAATTGCATCGGAATTAAATACAAAAGGCACAATGCCGACTTAAGAACAAGAAGACTGACTCATCTTAATGACTATGTTTGACCTATTCCTATGACACTAGCTATAGATTCCGATGCTTCACTTCAGGTTTACTGTAATCCTCTGACCTTCTTGTTGACGATGAAACACAGAAATTGCATCGGAATTAAATACAATAGGCACAATGCCGACTTAAGTACAAGAAGACTGACTCTTCTTACTGTCTATGTTTTGAACCATTCCATTGACACTAGTTATGTATTCCGATGCTTCACTCCAGGTTTACTGTATCCCTTGGACCTTGTTATAGACGATGAAACACAGAAATAGCATCGGAATTAAATAGAAAAGGCACAATGCCGACTTAAGTACAAGAAGACTGACTCTTCTTACTGACTATGTTTGAACCATTATTGTGAAACTTGTTGTAGATTCCGATGCTTCACTTCAGGTTTACTGTACCCCTCGGACCTTCTTATTGACGATGAAACATAGAAATTGCATCGGAATTAAATACAAAAGGCAAAATGCCGACTTAAGTACACGAAGACTGACTCTTCTTACTGACTATGTTTGGAACCATTCCTGTGACACTAGTTACCGATTCCGATGCTACACTCCAGGTTTACTGTATCCCTTGGACCTTCTTATTGACGCTGAAACACAGAAATTGAATCGGAATTAAATAGAAAAGGCACAATGCCGACTTAAGTACAAGAAGACTGACTCTTCCTACTGTCTATGTTTTGAACCATTCCTGTGACACTCGTTATAGATTACGATGCTTTACTTCAGGTTTACTGTATCCCTTGGACCTTCTTATTGACGATGAAACACAGAAATTGCATCGGAATTAAATACAAAAGGCACAATGCCGACTTAAGTACAAGAAGACTGACTCTTCCTACTGTCTATGTTTTGAACCATTTCTGTGACACTTGTTATAGATTACGATGCTTTACTTCAGGTTTACTGTATCCCTTGGACCTTCTTATTGACGATGAAACACAGAAATTGCATCGGAATTAAATACAAAAGGCACAATGCCGACTTAAGTACATGAAGACTGACTCTTCCTACTGACTATGTTTTTAACCATTCCTGTGACACTAGTTACAGATTCCGATGCTACACTCCAGGTTTACTGTATCCCTTGGACCTTCTTATTGACGATGAAACACAGAAATTGCATCGGAATTAAATAGAAAAGGCACAATGCCGACTTAAGTACAAGAGGACTGACTCTTCATACTGACTATGTTTTAAACCATTCCTGTGACACTAGTTATAGATTCCGATGCTTCACTTCAGGTTTACTGTATCCCTTGGACCTTCTTATTGACGGTGAAACACACAAATTGCATCGGAATTAAATACAAAAGGCAAAATGCCGTCTTAAGTACAAGAAGACTGACTCTTCTTACTGTCTATGTTTTGAACCATTCCTGTGACACCAGTTATAGATTTCGATGCTTCACTCCAGGTTTACTGTATCCCTTTGACCTTCTTATTGACGATGAAAAACAGAAATTGCATCGGAATTAAATACAAAAGGCACAATGCGGACTTAAGTATAAGAAGACTGACTCTTCTTAGTGTCTATGTTTTGAACCATTCCATTGACACTAGTTATAGATTCCGATGCGTCACTCCAGGTTTACTGGATCCCTTGGACCTTCTTATTGACGATGAAACACAGAAATTGCATCGGAATTAAATACAAAAGGCAAAATGCCGACTTAAGTACATGAAGACCGACTCTTCCTACTGACTATGTTTTGAACCATTCCTGTGAAACTAGTTATAGATTCCGATGCTTCACTTGAGGCTTACTGTATCCCTTGGAACTTCTTTTTGACGATGAAACACAGAAATTGCATCGGAATTGAACACAAAAGGCACAATGCCGACTTAAGAACAAGAGGACTGACTCTATTTAGTGTCTATGTTTTGAACCATTCCATTGACACTAGTTATAGATTCCGATGCTTCACTCCAGGTTTACTGTTCCCCTTGGACCTTGTTATTGACGATGAAACACAGAAATTGCATCGGAATTAATTAGAAAAGGCACAATGCCGACTTAAGTACAAGAAGACTGACTCTTCTTACTGACTATGATTTGAACCATTCCGATGACACTAGTTATAGATTCCGATGCTTCACTTCAGGTTTACTGTATCCCTTGGACCTTCTTATTGACGATGAAACACAGAAATTGCATCGGAATTAAATACAAAAGGCACAATGCCGACTTAAGTACACGAAGACTGAGTCTTCTTACTGTCTATGATTTGAACCATTCCTGTGACACTAGTTATAGATTCCGATGCTTCACTTCAGGTTTAGTGTATCCCTCTGACTTTCTTATTGACGATGAAACACAGAAATGGCTTCGGAATTAAATACAAAAGGCACAATGCCGACTTAAGTAAAAAAGGACTGACTCTTCTTACTGTCTATGTTTTGAACCATTCCTGTGGCACTAGTTATAGATTCCTATGCTTCACTTGAGGTTAACTGTATCCCTTGGACCTTCTTATTGACGATGAAACACAGAAATTGCATCGGAATTAAATACAAAAGACACAATGCCGACTTAAGTACAAGAAGACTGACTCTTCTTACTGTCTATGTTTTGAAACATTCCTGTGACACTAGTTATAGATTCCGATGCTTCGCTCCAGGTTGACTGTATCCCTTGGACCTTCTTATTGACAATGAAACACAGAAATTGTATCGGAATGAAATACAAAAAGCACAATGCCGACTTAAGAACAAGAAGACTGACTCTTCTTACAGACTATGTTGGAACCATTCCTGTGACACTAGCTATAGATTCCGATGCTTCACTTCAGGTTTACTGTATCCCTCTGACCTTCTTGTTGACGATGAAACACAGAAATTGCATCGGAATTAAATACAAAAGGCACAATGCCGACTTAAGTACAAGAAGACTGACTCTTCTTACTGTCTATGTTTTGAACCATTCCATTGACACTAGATATAGATTCCGATGCTTCACTCCAGGTTTACTGTATCCCTTGGACCTTGTTATTGACGATGAAACACAGAAATTGCATCGGAATTAAATTGAAATTGCACAATGCCGACTTAAGTACAAGAAGACTGACTCTTCTTACTGACTTTGTTTTGAACCATTCCTGTGACACTAGTTATAGATTCCGATGCTTCACTTCAGGTTTACTGTATCCCTTGGACCCTCTTATTGACGCTGAAACACGGAAATTGAATCGGAATTAAATACAAAAGGCACAATGCCGACTTAAGTACAAGAAGACTGACTCTTCCTACTGTCTATGTTTTGAATCATTCCTGTGACACTCGTTATGGATTACGATGCTTTCCTTCAGGTTTACTGTATCCCTTGGACCTTCTTATTGACGATGAAACACAGAAATTGCATCGGAATTAAATACAAAAGGCAAAATGCCGACTTAAGTACATGAAGACTGACTCTTCCTACTGACTATGTTTTGAACCATTCCTGTGACACTAGTTACAGATTCCGATGCTACACTCCAGGTTTACTGTATCCCTTGGACCTTCTTATTGACGATGAAACACAGAAATTGCATCGGAATTAAATACAAAAGGCACAATGCCGATTTAAGTACAAGAGGACTGACTCATCTTACTGACTATGTTTTGAACCATTCCTGTGACACAAGTTATAGATTCCGATGCTTCACTTCATGTTTACAGTATCCCTTGGACCTTCTTATTGACGATGAAACACACACATTGCATCGGAATTAAATACAAAAGGCAAAATGCCGTCTTAAGTACATGAAGACTGACTCTTCTTACAGTCTATGATTTGAACCATTCTTGTGACACTAGTTATTGATACCGATGCTTCACTTGTGGTTTACTGTATCGCTTGGAACTTCTTATTTACGAAGAAACACAAAAACTGTATCGGTATTAAATACAAAAGGCACAATGCCGACTTAAGTACATAAAGACCGACACTTCCTACTGACTATGTTTTGAACCATTCCTGTGACACTAGTTATAGATTCCGATGTTTCACTTGAGGTTAACTGTATCCCTTGGACCTTCTTATTGACAATGAGACACAGAAATTGCATCGGAATTAAATACTAAAGGCACAATGCCGACTTAAGTACAAGAAGACTGACTCTTCTTACTGTCTATGATTTGAACCATTCCTGTGACACTAGTTATAGATTCCGATGATACACTCCAGGTTTACTGTATCCCTTGGACCTTCTTATTGACGATGAAACACAGAAATTGCATCGGAATTAAATACAAAAGGCACAATGCCGACTTAAGGACAACATAATTGACTCTTCTTACTGTCTATGTTTTGAACCATTCCTGTGACACTAGTTATAGATTCCGATGCTTCACTCCAAGTTTACTGTACCCCTTGCACCTTCTTATTGACGAAGAAACACACAAATTGCATCGGAATTAAATACAAAGGGCACAATGCCGACTTAAGGACAAGAATACTGAGTCTTCTTACTGACTATGTTTTGAACCAATCCTGTGACACTAGCTATAGATTGCGATGCTTCACTTCAGGTTTAGTGTATCCCTCTGACTCTCTTATTGACGATGAAACACAGAAATTGCTTCGGAATTAAATACAAAAGGCACAATGCCGACTTAAGTACAAGAGGACTGACCCTTCTTACTGTCTATGTTTTGAACCATTCCTGTGACACTAGTTATAGATTCAGATGCTTCACTTGAGGTTTACTGTATCCCTTGGACCTTCTTATTGACGCTGAAACACAGAAATTGAATCCGAATTAAATACAAAAGGCACAATGCCGACTTAAGTACAAGAAGACTGTCTCTTCCTAGTGTCTATGTTTTGAACCATTCCTGTGACACTCGTTATAGATTACGATCCATAAACTTCAGGTTTACTGTATCCCTTGGACCTTCTTATTGACGATGAAACACAGAAATTGCATCGGAATTAAATACAAATGTCACAATGCCGACTTAAGTACATGAAGACCGACTCTTCCTACTGATTATGTTTTGAACCATTCCTGCGACACTAGTTATAGATTCCGATGCCTCACTTCAGGTTTACTGTATCCCTTGGACCATCGTATTGACGATGAAACACAGAAATTGCATCGGAATTAAATAGAAAAGGCACAATGCCGAATTAAGTACAAGAAGACTGACTCTTCTTACTGTCTATGTTTTGAACCATTCCTGTGACACTAGTTATAGATTCCGATGCTTCACTTTAGGTTTACTGTACCCCTTGGACCATCTTATTGACGAAGAAACACACAAATTGCATCGGAATTAAATACAAAATGCACAATGCCGGCTTAAGGACATGAAGACTGACTCTTCTTACTCACTATGTTTGAACCAATCCTGTGACACTAGCTATAGATTCCGATGCTTCACTTCAGGTTTAGTGTATCCCTCTGACTCTCTTATTGACGATGAAACACAGAAATTGCTTCGGAATTAAATACAAAAGGCACAATGCCGACTTAAGTACAAGAGGACTGACTCTTCATCTGTCTATGTTTTGAACCATTCCTGTGACACTAGTTATAGATTCCGATGCTTCACTTGAGGTTTACTGTATCCCTTGGACCTTCTTACTGACGATGAAACACAGAAATAGTATCGGAATTAAATACAAAAGGCACAATGCCGACTTAAGTACATGAAGACCAACTCTTCCTACTGACTATGCTTTGAACCATTCCTGTGACACTAGTTATAGATTCCGATGTTTCACTTGAGGTTAACTGTATCCCTTGGACCTTCTTATTGACGATGAGACACAGAAATTGCATCGGAATTAAACACTAAAGGTACAATGCCGACTTAAGTACAAGAAGACTGACTCTTCTTACTGTCTATGTTTTGAACCATTCCTGTGACACTAGTTATAGATTCCGATGCTTCGCTCCAGGTGTACTGTATCCCTTGGACCTTCTTATTGACAATGAAACACAGAAATTGCATCGGAATTGAATACAAAAGGCACAATGCCGACTTAAGAACAAGAAGACTGACTCTACTTACTGACTATGTTTGAACCATTCCTGTGACACTAGCTATAGATTCTGATGCTTCACTTCAGGATTACTGTATCCCTCTGACCTCCTTGTTGACGATGAGACACAGAAATTGCATCGGAATTAAATACAAAAGGCACAATGCCGACTTAAGTAAAAGAAGACTGACTCTTCTTACTGTCTATGTTTTGTACCATTCCATTGACACTAGTCATAGATTCCGATGCTTCACACTAGGTTTACTGTATCCCTTGGACCTTGTTATTGACGATGAAACACACAAATTGCATCGGAATTAAATACAAAAGGCACAATGCCGACTTAAGTACACGAAGACTGACTCTTCTTACTGTCTATGATTTGAACCATTCCTGTGACACTAGTTATAGATTCCGGCGTTTCACTTGAGGTTAACTGTATCCCTTGGACCTCCTTATTGACGATGAAACACAGAAATTGCATCGGAATTAAATACAAAAGGCACAATGCCGACTTAAGAACAAGAAGACTGACTCTTCCTAATGACTATGTTTGACCTATTCCTATGACACTAGCTATAGATTCCGATGCTTCACTTCAGGTTTGCTGTAATCCTCTGACCTTCTTGTTGACGATGAAACACAGAAATTGCATCGGAATTAAATACAATAGGCACAATGCCGACTTAAGTACAAGAAGACTGACTCTTCTTACTGTCTATATTTTGAACCATTCCATTGACACTAGTTATGGATTCCGATGCTTCACTCCAGGTTTACTGTATCCCTTGGACCTTGTTATAGACGATGAAACACAGAAATAGCATCGGAATTAAATAGAAAAGGCACAATGCCGGCTTAAGTACAAGAAGACTGACTCTTCTTACTGACTATGTTTGAACCATTATTGTGACACTTGTTGTAGATTCCGATGCTTCACTTCAGGTTTACTGTACCTCTTGGACCTTCTTATTGACGATGAAACATAGAAAGTGCATCGGAATTAAATACAAAAGGCAAAATGCCGACTTAAGTACACGAAGACTGACTCTTCTTACTGACTATGTTTGGAACCATTCCTGTGACACTAGTTACAGTTTCCGATGCTACACTCCAGGTTTACTGTATCCCTTGGACCTTCTTATTGACGCTGAAACACAGAAATTGAATCGGAATTAAATAGAAAAGGCACAATGCCGACTTAAGTACAAGAAGACTGACTCTTCCTACTGTCTATGTTTTGAACCATTCCTGTGACACTCGTTATAGATTACGATGCTTTACTTCAGGTTTACTGTATCCCTTGGACCTTCTTATTGACGATGAAACACAGAAATTGCATCGGAATTAAATACAAAAGGCACAATGCCGACTTAAGTACATGAAGACTGACTCTTCCTACTGACTATGTTTTTAACCATTCCTGCGACACTAGTTACGGATTCCGATGCTACACTCCAGGTTTACTGTATCCCTTGGACCTTCTTATTGACGATGAAACACAGAAATTGCATCGGAATTAAATAGAAAAGGCACAATGCCGACTTAAGTACAAGAGGACTGACTCTTCTTACTGACTATGTTTTAAACCATTCCTGTGACACTAGTTATAGATTCCGATGCTTCACTTCAGGTTTACTGTATCCCTTGGACCTTCTTATTGACGGTGAAACACACAAATTGCATCGGAATTAAATACAAAAGGCAAAATGCCGTCTTAAGTACAACAAGACTGACTCTTCTTACTGTCTATGTTTTGAACCATTCCTGTGACACCAGTTATAGATTCCGATGCTTCACTCCAGGTTTACTGTATCCCTTTGACCTTCTTATTAACGATGAAACACAGAAATTGCATCGGAATTAAATACAAAAGGCACAATGCCGACTTAAGTACAAGAAGACTGACTCTTCTTAGTGTCTATGTTTTGAACCATTCCATTGACACTAGTTATAGATTCCGATGCTTCACTCCAGGTTTACTGGATCCCTTGGACCTTCTTATTGACGATGAAACACAGAAATTGCATCGGAATTAAATACAAAAGGCAAAATGCCGACTTAAGTACATGAAGACCGACTCTTCCTACTGACTATGTTTTGAACCATTCCTGTGAAACTAGTTATAGATTCCGATGCTTCACTTGAGGCTTACTGTATCCCTTGGAACTTCTTTTTGACGATGAAACACAGAAATTGCATCGGAATTGAACACAAAAGGCACAATGCCGACTTAAGTACAAGAGGAATGACTCTTCTTAGTGTCTATGTTTTGAACCATTCCATTGACACTAGTTATAGATTCCGATGCTTCACTCCAGGTTTACTGTTCCCCTTGGTCCTTGTTATTGACGATGAAACACAGAAATTGCATCGGAATTAATTAGAAAAGGCACAATGCCGACTTAAGTACAAGAAGACTGACTCTTCTTACTGACTAAGTTTTGAACCATTCCGATGACACTAGTTATAGATTCCGATGCTTCACTTCAGGTTTACTGTATCCCTTGGACCTTCTCATTGACGATGAAACACAGAAATTGCATCGGAATTAAATACAAAAGGCACAATGCCGACTTAAGTACACGAGACTGAGTCTTCTTACTGTCTATGATTTGAACCATTCCTGTGACACTAGTTATAGATTCCGATGCTTCACTTCAGGTTTACTGTATCCCTCTGACCTTCTTGTTGACGATGAAACACAGAAATTGCATCGGAATTAAATACAATAGGCACAATGCCGACTTAAGTACAAGAAGACTGACTCTTCTTACTGTCTATGTTTTGAACCATTCCATTGACACTAGTTATGGATTCCGATGCCTCACTCCAGGTTTACTGTATCCCTTGGACCTTGTTATTGACGATGAAACACAGAAATAGCATCGGAAGTTAATACAAAAGGCACAATGCCGACTTAAGGACAAGAAGATTGACTCTTCTTACTGACTTTGTTTTGAACCATTCCTGTGACACTAGTTATAGATTCCGATGCTACACTCCAGGTTTTCTGTATCCCTTGGACCTTCTTATTGACGATGAAACACAGAAATTGCATCGGAAGTTAATACAAAAGGCACAATGCCGACTTAAGGACAAGAAGATTGACTCTTCTTACTGACTTTGTTTTGAACCATTCCTGTGACACTAGTTATAGATTCCGATGCTACACTCCAGGTTTTCTGTATCCCTTGGACCTTCATATTGACGATGAAACACAGAAATTGCATCGGAATTAAATACAAAAGGCATAATGCCGACTTAAGTACATGAAGACCAACTCTTCCTACTGACTATGATTTGAGCCATTCCTGTGACACTAGTTATAGATTCCGATGTTTCACTTGAGGTTAACTGTATCCCTTGGACCTTCTTATTGACGATGAAACACAGAAATTGCATCGGAATTAAATACAAAAGGCACAATGCCGTCTTAAGAGCAAGAAGACTGACTGTTCTTAATGACTATGTTTGACCTATTCCTATGACACTAGCTATAGATTCCGACGCTTCACTTCAAGTTTACTGTATCCCTCTGACCTTCTTGTTGACGATGAAACACAGAAATTGCATCGGAATTAAATACAATAGGCACAATGCCGACTTAAGTACAAGAAGACTGACTCTTCTTACTGTCTATGTTTTGAACCATTCCATTGACACTAGTTATGGATTCCGATGCTTCACTCCAGGTTTACTGTATCCCTTGGACCTTGTTATTGACGATGAAACACAGAAATTGCATCGGAATTAAATACAAAAGACACAATGCCGACTTAAGTACAAGAAGACTGACTCTTCTTACTGTCTATGTTTTGAAACATTCCTGTGACACTAGTTATAGATTCCGATGCTTCGCTCCAGGTTTTCTGTATCACTTGGACCTTCTTATTGACGATGAAACACAGAAATTGCATCGGAAGTTAATACAAAAGGCACAATGCCGACTTAAGGACAAGAAGATTGACTCTTCTTACTGACTTTGTTTTGAACCATTCCTGTGACACTAGTAATATATTCCGATGCTACGCTTCAGGTTTACTGTATCCCTTGGACCTTCTGATTGACGCTGAAACACAGAAATTGAATCGGAATTAAATACAAAAGGCACAATGCCGACTTAAGTACAAGAAGACTGGTTCATCCTACTGACTATTTTTTGAACCATTCCTGTGACTCTCGTTATAGAATACGGTGCTTTACTTCAGGTTTACTGTATCCCTTGGAGCTTCTTATTGACAATGAAACACAGAAATTGCATCGGAATTAAATACAAAAGGCAAAATACGACTTAAGTACACGAAGACTGACACTTCTTACTGTCTGTGATTTGAACCATTCCTGTGACACTAGTTACAGATTCCGATGCTACACTCCAGGTTTACTGTATCCCTTGGACCTTCTTATTGACGATGAAACACAGAAATTGCATCGGAATTAAATAGAAAAGGCACAATGCCGACTTAAGTACAACAGGACTGACTCTTCTTACTGACTATGTTTTAAACCATTCCTGTGACACTAGTTATAGATTCCGATGCTTCACTTCAGGTTTACTGTATCCCTTGGACCTTCTGATTGACGATAAAACACAGAAATTGCATCGGAATTAAAAACAAAAGGCACAATGCCGACTTAAGTACAAGAAGGCTGACTCTTCCTACTGTCTATGTTCTGAACCATTCCTGTGACACTAGTTATAGATTCCGATGCTTCACTTCAGGTTTACTGGATCCCTTGGACCTTCTTATTGACTATGAAACACAGAAATTGCATCGGAATTGAACACAAAATGCACAATGCCGAATTAAGTACAAGAGGACTGACTCTTCTTACTGTCTATGTTTTGAACCATTCCTGTGACACCAGTTAGAGATTCCGATGTTCACCCCAGGTTTACTGTATCCCTTTGACCTTCTTATTGACGATGAAACACAGAAATTGCATCGGAATTAAATACAAAAGGCACAATGCCGACTTAAGTACAAGAAGACTGACTCTTCTTAGTGTCTATGTTTTGAACCATTCCATTGACACTAGTTATAGATTCCGATGCTTCACTCCAGGTTTACTGTTTCCCTTGGACCTTGTTATTGACGATGAAACACAGAAATTGCATCGGAAATAAATAGAAAAGGAACAATGCCGACTTAAGTAAAAAAGGACTGAGTCTTCTTACTGTCTATGTTTTGAACCATTCCTGTGGCACTAGTTATAGATTCCTATGCTTCACTTGAGGTTAACTGTATCCCTTGGACCTTCTTATTGACGATGAAACACAGAAATTGCATCGGAATTCAATACAAAAGACACAATGCCGACTTAAGTACAAGAAGACTGACTCTTCTTACTGTCTATGTTTTGAACCATTCCTGTGACACTAGTTATAGATTCCGGTGCTTCGCTCCAGGTTTACTGTATCCCTTGGACCTTCTTATTGACGATGAAACATAGAAATTGCATCGGAATTAAATACAAAAGGCAAAATGCCGACTTAAGTACACGAAGACTGACTCTTCTTACTGTCTATGATTTGTACCATTCCTGTGACACTAGTTATACATTCCGATGCTACACTCCAGGTTTTCTGTATCATTTGGACCTTCTTATTGACGATGAAACACAGAAATTGCATCGGAATTAAATACAAAAGGCACAATGCCGACTTATGGACAAGATGACTGACTGTTCTTAATGACTATGTTTGACCTATTCCTATGACACTAGCTATAGATTCCGATGCTTCACTTCAGGTTTACTGTATCCCTCTGACCTTCTTGTTGACGATGAAACACAGAAATTGCATCGGTATTAAATACAATAGGCACAATACCGACTTAAGTACGAGAAGACTGACTCTTCCTACTGTCTATGTTTTGAACCATTCCATTGACACTAGTTATGGATTCCGATGCTTCACTCCAGGTTTACTGTATCCCTTGGACCTTGTTATTGACGATGAAACACAGAAATAGCATCGGAATTAAATAGAAAAGGCGCAATGCCGACTTAAGTACAAGAAGACTGACTCTTCTAACTGACTATGTTTTGAACCATTCCTGTGACACTAGTTACAGATTCCGATGCTACACTCCAGGTTTACTGTATCCCTTGGACCTTCTTATTGTCGATGAAACACAGAAATTGCATCGGAATTAAATAGAAAAGACACAATGCCGACTTAAGTACAAGAGGACTTACTCTTCTTACTGACTATTATTTAATCCATTCCTGTAACACTAGTTATAGAGTCCGATGCTTCACTTCAGGTTTACTGTATCCCTTGGACCTTCTTATTGACAATGAAACACAGAAATTGCATCGGAATTAAATACAAAAGGCAAAATACGACTTAAGTACACGAAGACTGACACTTCTTACTGTCTGTGATTTGAACCATTCCTGTGACACTAGTTATAGATTCCGATGCTACAGTCCAGGTTTACTGTATCCCTTGGACCTTCTTATTGACGGTGAAACACACAAATTGCATCGGAATTAAATACAAAAGGCAACACACAAATTGCATCGGAATTAAATACAAAATGCACAATGCCGACTTAAGGACAAGAAGACTGACTCTTCTTACTGACTATGTTTTGAACCAATCCTGTGACACTAGCTATAGATTTCGATGCTTCACTTCAGGTTTAGTGTATCCCTCTGGCTCTCTTATTGACGATGAAACACAGAAATGGCTTCGGAATTAAATAGAAAAGGCACAATGCCGACTTAAGTACAAGAGGACTGACTCTTCTTAATGTCTATGTTTTGAACCATTCCTGTGACACTAGTTAAAGATTTCGAAGCTTAACTTGAGGTTTACTGTATCCCTTGGACCTTCTTATTGACGATGAAACACAGAAATTGCATCGGAATTAAATACAAGAGGCACAATGCCGACTTAAGTACATGAAGACTGACTCTTCCTACTGACTATGTTTTGAACCATTCCTGTGACACTAGTTATTGATACCTATGCTTCACTTGAGGTTTACTGTTTCCCTTGGACCTTCTTATTGACGATGAAACACAAAAATTGTATCGGTATTAAATACAAAACGCACAATGCCGACTTAAGTACATGAAGACCGACTCTTCCTACTGACTATGCTTTGAATCATTCCTGTGACACTAGTTATAGATTCCGATGTTTCATTTGAGGTTAACCTTTTCCCTTGGACCTTCTTATTGACGATGAGACACAGAAATTGCATCTGAATTAAATACAAAAGGCACAATGCCGACTTAAGTACAAGAAGACTGACTCTTCTTACAGTCTATGTTTTGAACCATTCCTGAGACACTAGTTATAGATTCCGATGCTTCACTCCAGGTTTACTGTATCCCTTGGACCTTCTTATTGACGATGAAACACACAAATTGCATCGGAATTAAATACAAAAGGCAAAATGCCGACTTAAGGACAACAAGATTGACTCTTCCTACTGACTTTGCTTTGAACCATTCCTGTGACAGTAGTTATAGATTCCGATGCTTCACTTCAGGTTTACTGTATCCTTTGGACCTCCTTATTGACGCTGAAACACAGAAATTGAATCGGAATTAAATACAAAAGGCACAATGCTGAATTAAGTACAAGAAGACTGACTTTGCCAACTGTGTATCTTTTGAACCATTCCTGTGACACTCGTTATAGATTACGATGCTTTACTTCAGGTTTACTGTATCCCTTGGACCTTCTTATAAACGATGAAACACAGAAATTGCATCGGAATTAAATACATAAGGCACAATGCCGACTTAAGTACATGAAGAGTGACTCTTCCTACTGATTATGTTTTGAACCATTCCTGTGACACTAGTTATAGATTCCGATGCCTCACTTCAGGTTTACTATATCCCTTGGACCATCTTAGTGACGATGAAACACAGAAATTGCTTCGGAATTAAATACAAAAGGCACAATGCCGAATTAAGTACAAGAAGACTGACTCTTCTAACTGTCCATGACTTGAACCATTCCTGTGACACTAGTTATAGATTCCGATGCTTCACTCCAGGTTTACTGTACCCCTTGGACCTTCTTATTGACGGCGAAACACACAAATTGCATCGGAACTAAATACAAAAGGCACAATGCCGACTTAAGGACAAGAAGACTGACTATTCCTACTGACTTTGCTTTGAACCATCAGTGTGACACTAGTTATAGATTCCGATGCTTCACTTGAGGTTAACTGTATCCCTTGGACCTTCTTATTGGCGATGAGACACAGAAATTGCATCGGAATTAAATACTAAAGGCACAATGCCGACTTAAGTACAAGAAGACTGACTCTTCTTACTGTCTATGTTTGAACCATTCCTGTGACACTAGTTATAGATTCCGATGCTTCGCTCCAGGTGTACTGTATCCCTTGGACCTTCTTATTGACAATGTAACAGAAATTGCATCGGAATTAAATACAAAAAGCACAATGCCGACTTAAGAACAAGAAGACTGACTCTACTTACTGACTACGTTTGAACCATTCCTGTGACACTAGCTATAGATTCCGATGCTTCACTTCAGGTTTACTGTATCCCTTTGACCTCCTTGTTGACGATGAGACACAGAAATTGCATCGGAATTAAATACAAAAGGCACAATGTCGACTTAAGTAAAAGAAGACAGACTCTTCTTACTGTCTATGTTTTGTACCATTCCATTGACACTAGTTATAGATTCCGATGCTTCATACCAGGTTTACTGTATCCCTTCGACCTCGTTATTGACGATGAAACACACAAATTGCATCGGAATTAAATAGAAAAGGCACAATGTCGACTTAAGTACAAGAAGACTGACTCTTCTTACTGACTATGTTTTGAACCATTCCTGTGACACTAGTTACAGATTCCGATGCTACACTCCAGGTTTACTGTATCCCTTGGACCTTCTTATTGACGATGAAACACAGATATTGCATCGGAATTAAATACAAAAGGCACAATGCCGACTTAAGGACATGAAGACTGACTATTCCTACTGACTTTGCTTTGAACCATCAGTGTGACACTAGTTATAGATTCCGATGCTTCACTTCAGGTTTACTGTATCCCTTGGACGTTCTTATTGACGATGAAACACAGAAATTGCATCGGAATTAAATACAAAAGGCACAATGCCGACTTAAGTACAAGAAGGCTGACTCTTCCTACTGTCTATGTTTTGAACCATTCCTGTGACACTAGTTATAGATTCCGATGCTTCACTTCAGGTTTACTGGATCCCTTGGACCTTCTTATTGACGATGAAACACAAAAATTGCATCGGAATTAAATACAAAAGGCACAATGCCGACTTAAGTACATGAAGACCGACTCTTCCTACTGACTATGTTTTGAACCATTCCTGTGACACTAGTTATAGATTCCGATGCTTCACTTGAGGCTTACTGTATCCCTTGGAACTTCTTTTTGACGATGAAACACAGAAATTGCATCGGAATTAAACACAAAAGGCACAATGCCGACTTAAGTAAAAGAAGACTGACTCTTCTTACTGTCTATGTTTTGAACCATTCCTGTGACACCAGTTATAGATTCCGATGCTTCACTCCAGGTTTACTGTATCCCTTTGACCTTCTTATTGACGATGAAACACAGAAATAGCATCGGAATCAAATACAAAAGACACAATGCCGACTTAAGTACAAGAAGACTTACTCTTCTTACTGTCTATGTTTTGAACCATTCCATTGACACTAGTTATAGACTCCGATGCTTCACTCCAGGTTTACTGTTTCCCTTGGACCTTGTTATTGACGATGAAACACAGAAATTGCATCGGAATTAAATAGAAAAGGCACAATGCCGACTTATGTACAAGAAGACTGACTCTTCTTACTGACTATGTTTTGAACCATTCCGATGACACTGGTTATAGATTCCGATGCTTCACTTCAGGTTTACTGTATCCCTTGGACCTTCTTATTGACGATGAAACACAGAAATTGCATAGGAATTAAATACAAAAAGCACAATGCAGACGTAAGATCAAGAAGACTGACTCTTCTTACTGACTATGTTTGAACCATTCCTGTGACACTAGCTATAGATTCCGATGCTTCACTTCAGGTTTACTGTATCCCTCTGATCTTCTTGTTGACGATTAAACACAGAAATTGCATCGGAATTAAATACAATAGGCAAAATGCCGACTTAAGTACAAGAAGACTGACTCTTCTTACTGTCTATGGTTTGAACCATTCCATTGACACTATTTATAGATTCCGATGCTTCACTCCAGGATTACTGTATCCCTTGGACCTTGTTATTGACGATGAAACACAGAAATTGCATCGGAATTAAAAAGAAAAGGCACAATGCCGACTTAAGTACAAGAAGACTGACTCTTCTTACTAACTATGTTTTGAACCATTCCTGTGACACTAGTTATAGATTCCGATGCTTCACTTCAGGTTTACTGTACCCCTTGGACCTTCTCATTGACGATGAAACATAGAAATTGCATCGGAATTAAATACAAAAGGCAAAATGCCGACTTAAGTACACGAAGACTGACTCTTCTTACTGTCTATGATTTGAACCATTCCTGTGACACTAGTTATACATTCCGATGATACACTCCAGGTTTACTGTATCCCTTGGACCTTCTTATTGACGATGAAACACAGAAATTGCATCGGAATTAAATACAAAAGGCACAATGCCGACTTAAGTGCAAGAAGACTGACTCTTCCTACTGTGTATTTTTGAACCATTCCTGTGACACTCGTTATAGATTACGGTGCTTTAGTTCAGGTTTACTGTATCCCTTCGACGTTCTTATTGACGATGAAACACAGAAATTGCATCGGAATTAAATACAAAGGGCACAATACCGACTTAAGTACATGAAGACCGACTCTTCCTACTGACTATGTTTTGAACCATTCCTGTGACACTAGTTATAGATTCCGATGTTTCACTTGACGTGAACTGTATCCCTTGGACCTTCTTATTGACGATGAAACACAGAAATTGCATCGGAATTAAATACAAAAGGCACAATGCCGACTTAAGGACAAGAAGATTGACTCTTCTTACTGACTTTGTTTTGAACCATTCCTGTGACACTAGTTATAGATTCCGATGCTTCACTTCAGGTTTACTGTATCCCTTGGACCTTCTTATTGACGCTGAAACACAGAAGTTGAATCGGAATTAAATACAAAGGGCACAATGCCGACTTAAGTACAAGAACACTGACTCTTCCTACTGTATATGTTTTGAACCATTCCTGTGACACTCGGTATAGATTACGATGCTTTACTTCAGGTTTACTGTATTCCTTGGACCTTTTTATTGACGATGAAACATAGAAATTCCATCGCAATTAAATACAAAAGGCACAATGCCGACTTAAGTACATGAAGACCGACTCTTCCTACTGATTATGTTTTGAACCATTCCTGTGACACTAGTTATAGATTCCGATGCCTCACTTCAGGTTTACTGTATCCCTTGGACTATCTTATTGACGATTGATCACAGAAATTGCATCGGAATTAAATACAAAAGGCACAATGCCGAATTAAGTACAAGAAGACTGACTCTTCTTACTGTCTATGTTTTGAACCATTCCTGTGACACTAGCTATAGATTCCGATGCTTCACTTCAGGTTTAGTGTATCCCTCTGACTCTCTTATTGACGATGAAAAACAGAAATAGCTTCGGAATTAAATACAAAAGGCACAATGCCGACTTAAGTACAAGAGAACTGACTCTTCTTACTGTCTATGTTTAGAAACATTCCTGTGACACTGGTTATAGATTCCGATGCTTCACTTGAGGTTTACTGTATCCCTTCGACTATCTTATTGACGATTAATCACAGAAATTGCATCGGAATTAAATACAAAAGGCACAATGCCGAATTAAGTACGAGAAGACTGACTCTTCTTACTGTCTATGATTTGAACCATTCCTGTGACACTAGCTATAGATTCCCATGCTTCACTTCAAGTTTATTGTATCCCTCTGAATTTCTTATTGACGATGAAAAACAGAAATGGCTTCGGAATTAAATACAAAAGGCACAATGCCGACTTAATTACAAGAGGACTGACTCTTCTTACTGTCTATGTATAGAACCATTCCTGTGACACTGGTTATAGATTCCGATGCTTCACTTGAGGTTTACTGTATCCCTAGGACCTTCTTATTGACGATGAAACACAGAAATTGCATCGGAATAAAATAGAAATGGCACAATGCCGACTTAAGTACAACAAGACTGTCTCTTCTTACTGACTATGTTTTGAACCATTCCTGTGACACTAGTTACAAATTCCGATGCTACACTCCAGGTTTACTGTATCCCTTGGACCTTCTTATTGACGATGAAACACAGAAATTGCATCGGAATTAAATACAAAAGGCACAATGCCGATTCAAGGACAAGAAGATTGACTCTTCTTACTGACTTTGTTTTGAACCATTCCTGTGACACTAGTTATAGATTCCGATGCTTCACTCCAGGTTTACTGTATCCCTTGGACCTTCTTATTGACGATGAAACACACAAATTGCATCGGAATTAAATACAAAAGGCAAAATGCCGACTTAAGTACACGAAGACTGACTTTTCTTACTGTCTATGATTTGAACCATTCCTGTGACACTAGTCATAGATTCCGATGCTTCACTTCAGGTTTACTGGATCCCTTGGACCTTCTTATTGACGATGAAACACAGAAATTGCATCGGAATTAAATACAAAAGGCACAATGCCGACTTAAGTACATGAAGACCGACTCTTCCTACTGACTATGTTTTGAACCATTCCTGTGACAGTAGTTATAGATTCCGATGCTTCACTTGAGGTTAACTGTATCCCTTGGACCTTCTTATTGGCGATGAGACACAGAAATTGCATCGGAATTAAATACTAAAGGCGCAATGCCGACTTAAGTACAAGAAGACTGACTCTTCTTACTGTCTATGTTTGAACCATTCCTGTGACACTAGTTATAGATTCCGATGCTTCGCTCCAGGTGTACTGTATCCCTTGGACCTTCTTATTGACAATGAAACAGAAATTGCATCGGAATTAAATACAAAAAGCACAATGCCGACTTAAGAACAAGAAGACTGACTCTACTTACTGACTATGTTTGAACCATTCCTGTGACAATAGCAATAGATTCCGATGCTTCACTTCAGGTTTACTGTATCCCTTTGACCTCCTTGTTGACGATGAGACACAGAAATTGCATCGGAATTAAATACAAAAGGCACAATGCCGACTTAAGTAAAAGAAGACTGACTCTTCTTACTGTCTATGTTTTGTACCTTTCCATTGACACTAGTTATAGATTCCGATGGTTCATACCAGGTTTACTGTATCCCTTCGACCTCGTTATTGACGATGAAACACAGAAATTGCATCGGAATTAAATAGAAAAGGCACAATGCCGACTTAAGTACAAGAAGACTGACTCTTCTTACTGACTATGTTTTGAACCATTCCGATGACACTAGTTATAGATTCCGATGCTTCACTTCAGGTTTACTGTATCCCTTGGACCTTCTTATTGACGATGAAACACAGAAATTGCATAGGAATTAAATACAAAAAGCACAATGCAGACGTAAGATCAAGAAGACTGACTCTTCTTACTGACTATGTTTGAACCATTCCTGTGACACTAGCTATAGATTCCGATGCTTCACTTCAGGTTTACTGTATCCCTCTGATCTTCTTGTTGACGATTAAACACAGAAATTGCATCGGAATTAAATACAATAGGCAAAATGCCGACTTAAGTACAAGAAGACTGACTCTTCTTACTGTCTATGGTTTGAACCATTCCATTGACACTATTTATAGATTCCGATGCTTCACTCCAGGATTACTGTATCCCTTGGACCTTGTTATTGACGATGAACCACAGAAATTGCATCGGAATTAAAAAGAAAAGGCACAATGCCGACTTAAGTACAAGAAGACTGACTCTTCTTACTAACTATGTTTTGAACCATTCCTGTGACACTAGTTATAGATTCCGATGCTTCACTTCAGGTTTACTGTACCCCTTGGACCTTCTCATTGACGATGAAACATAGAAATTGCATCGGAATTAAATACAAAAGGCAAAATGTCGACTTAAGTACACGAAGACTGACTCTTCTTACTGTCTATGATTTGAACCATTCCTGTGACACTAGTTATACATTCCGATGATACACTCCAGGTTTACTGTATCCCTTGGACCTTCTTATTGACGATGAAACACAGAAATTGCATCGGAATTAAATACAAAAGGCACAATGCCGACTTAAGTGCAAGAAGACTGACTCTTCCTACTGTGTATTTTTGAACCATTCCTGTGACACTCGTTATAGATTACGGTGCTTTAGTTCAGGTTTACTGTATCCCTTCGACGTTCTTATTGACGATGAAACACAGAAATTGCATCGGAATTAAATACAAAGGGCACAATGCCGACTTAAGTACATGAAGACCGACTCTTCCTACTGACTATGTTTTGAACCATTCCTGTGACACTAGTTATAGATTCCGATGTTTCACTTGACGTGAACTGTATCCCTTGGACCTTCTTATTGACGATGAAACACAGAAATTGCATCGGAATTAAATACAAAAGGCACAATGCCGACTTAAGGACAAGAAGATTGACTCTTCTTACTGACTTTGTTTTGAACCATTCCTGTGACACTAGTTATAGATTCCGATGCTTCACTTCAGGTTTACTGTATCCCTTGGACCTTCTTATTGACGCTGAAACACAGAAGTTGAATCGGAATTAAATACAAAGGGCACAATGCCGACTTAAGTACAAGAACACTGACTCTTCCTACTGTATATGTTTTGAACCATTCCTGTGACACTCGGTATAGATTACGATGCTTTACTTCAGGTTTACTGTATTCCTTGGACCTTTTTATTGACGATGAAACATAGAAATTCCATCGCAATTAAATACAAAAGGCACAATGCCGACTTAAGTACATGAAGACCGACTCTTCCTACTGATTATGTTTTGAACCATTCCTGTGACACTAGTTATAGATTCCGATGCCTCACTTCAGGTTTACTGTATCCCTTGGACTATCTTATTGACGATTGATCACAGAAATTGCATCGGAATTAAATACAAAAGGCACAAAGCCGAATTAAGTACAAGAAGACTGACTCTTCTTACTGTCTATGTTTTGAACCATTCCTGTGACACTAGCTATAGATTCCGATGCTTCACTTCAGGTTTAGTGTATCCCTCTGACTCTCTTATTGACGATGAAAAACAGAAATAGCTTCGGAATTAAATACAAAAGGCACAATGCCGACTTAAGTACAAGAGAACTGACTCTTCTTACTGTCTATGTTTAGAAACATTCCTGTGACACTGGTTATAGATTCCGATGCTTCACTTGAGGTTTACTGTATCCCTTCGACTATCTTATTGACGATTAATCACAGAAATTGCATCGGAATTAAATACAAAAGGCACAATGCCGAATTAAGTACGAGAAGACTGACTCTTCTTACTGTCTATGATTTGAACCATTCCTGTGACACTAGCTATAGATTCCCATGCTTCACTTCAAGTTTATTGTATCCCTCTGAATTTCTTATTGACGATGAAAAACAGAAATGGCTTCGGAATTAAATACAAAAGGCACAATGCCGACTTAATTACAAGAGGACTGACTCTTCTTACTGTCTATGTATAGAACCATTCCTGTGACACTGGTTATAGATTCCGATGCTTCACTTGAGGTTTACTGTATCCCTAGGACCATCTTATTGACGATGAAACACAGAAATTGCATCGGAATAAAATAGAAATGGCACAATGCCGACTTAAGTACAACAAGACTGTCTCTTCTTACTGACTATGTTTTGAACCATTCCTGTGACACTAGTTACAAATTCCGATGCTACACTCCAGGTTTACTGTATCCCTTGGACCTTCTTATTGACGATGAAACACAGAAATTGCATCGGAATTAAATACAAAAGGCACAATGCCGATTCAAGGACAAGAAGATTGACTCTTCTTACTGACTTTGTTTTGAACCATTCCTGTGACACTAGTTATAGATTCCGATGCTTCACTCCAGGTTTACTGTATCCCTTGGACCTTCTTATTGACGATGAAACACACAAATTGCATCGGAATTAAATACAAAAGGCAAAATGCCGACTTAAGTACACGAAGACTGACTTTTCTTACTGTCTATGATTTGAACCATTCCTGTGACACTAGTTATAGATTCCGATGCTTCACTTCAGGTTTACTGGATCCCTTGGACCTTCTTATTGACGATGAAACACAGAAATTGCATCGGAATTAAATACAAAAGGCACAATGCCGACTTAAGTACATGAAGACCGACTCTTCCTACTGACTATGTTTTGAACCATTCCTGTGACAGTAGTTATAGATTCCGATGCTTCACTTGAGGTTAACTGTATCCCTTGGACCTTCTTATTGGCGATGAGACACAGAAATTGCATCGGAATTAAATACTAAAGGCGCAATGCCGACTTAAGTACAAGAAGACTGACTCTTCTTACTGTCTATGTTTGAACCATTCCTGTGACACTAGTTATAGATTCCGATGCTTCGCTCCAGGTGTACTGTATCCCTTGGACCTTCTTATTGACAATGAAACAGAAATTGCATCGGAATTAAATACAAAAAGCACAATGCCGACTTAAGAACAAGAAGACTGACTCTACTTACTGACTATGTTTGAACCATTCCTGTGACAATAGCAATAGATTCCGATGCTTCACTTCAGGTTTACTGTATCCCTTTGACCTCCTTGTTGACGATGAGACACAGAAATTGCATCGGAATTAAATACAAAAGGCACAATGCCGACTTAAGTAAAAGAAGACTGACTCTTCTTACTGTCTATGTTTTGTACCTTTCCATTGACACTAGTTATAGATTCCGATGGTTCATACCAGGTTTACTGTATCCCTTCGACCTCGTTATTGACGATGAAACACACAAATTGCATCGGAATTAAATAGAAAAGGCAAAATGCCGACTTAAGTACAAGAAGACTGACTCTTCTTACTGACTATGTTTTGAACCATTCCTGTGACACTAGTTACAGATTCCGATGCTACACTCCAGGTTTACTGTATCCCTTGGACCTTCTTATTGACGATGAAACACAGATATTGCATCGGAATTAAATACAAAAGGCACAATGCCGACTTAAGGACAAGAAGACTGATTATTCCTACTGACTTTGCTTTGAACCATCAGTGTGACACTAGTTATAGATTCCGATGCTTCACTTCAGGTTTACTGTATCCCTTGGACGTTCTTATTGACGATGAAACACAGAAATTGCATCGGAATTAAATACAAAAGGCACAATGCCGACTTAAGTACAAGAAGGCTGACTCTTCCTACTGTCTATGTTTTGAACCATTCCTGTGACACTAGTTATAGATTCCGATGCTTCACTTCAGGTTTACTGGATCCCTTGGACCTTCTTATTGACGATGAAACACACAAATTGCATCGGAATTAAATACAAAAGGCAAAATGCCGACTTAAGGACAACAAGATTGACTCTTCCTACTGACTTTGCTTTGAACCATTCCTGTGACAGTAGTTATAGATTCCGATGCTTCACTTCAGGTTTACTGTATCCTTTGGACCTCCTTATTGACGCTGAAACACAGAAATTGAATCGGAATTAAATACAAAAGGCACAATGCTGAATTAAGTACAAGAAGACTGACTCTTCTTACTGTCCATGATTTGAACCATTCCTGTGACACTAGTTATAGATTCCGATGCCTCACTTCAGGTTTACTATATCCCTTGGACCATCTTAGTGACGATGAAACACAGAAATTGCTTCGGAATTAAATACAAAAGGCACAATGCCGAATTAAGTACAAGAAGACTGACTCTTCTTACTGTCCATGATTTGAACCATTCCTGTGACACTAGTTATAGATTCCGATGCTTCACTCCAGGTTTACTGTACCCCTTGGACCTTCTTATTGACGGCGAAACACACAAATTGCATCGGAATTAAATACAAAAGGCACAATGCCGACTTAAGGACAAGAAGACTGACTATTCCTACTGACTTTGCTTTGAACCATCAGTGTGACACTAGTTATAGATTCCGATGCTTCACTTGAGGTTAACTGTATCCCTTGGACCTTCTTATTGGCGATGAGACACAGAAATTGCATCGGAATTAAATACTAAAGGCACAATGCCGACTTAAGTACAAGAAGACTGACTCTTCTTACTGTCTATGTTTGAACCATTCCTGTGACACTAGTTATAGATTCCGATGCTTCGCTCCAGGTGTACTGTATCACTTGGACCTTCTTATTGACAATGTAACAGAAATTGCATCGGAATTAAATACAAAAAGCACAATGCCGACTTAAGAACAAGAAGACTGACTCTACTTACTGACTACGTTTGAACCATTCCTGTGACACTAGCTATAGATTCCGATGCTTCACTTCAGGTTTACTGTATCCCTTTGACCTCCTTGTTGACGATGAGACACAGAAATTGCATCGGAATTAAATACAAAAGGCACAATGCCGACTTAAGTAAAAGAAGACAGACTCTTCTTACTGTCTATGTTTTGTACCATTCCATTGACACTAGTTATAGATTCCGATGCTTCATACCAGGTTTACTGTATCCCTTCGACCTCGTTATTGACGATGAAACACACAAATTGCATCGGAATTAAATAGAAAAGGCACAATGCCGACTTAAGTACAAGAAGACTGACTCTTCTTACTGACTATGTTTTGAACCATTCCTGTGACACTAGTTACAGATTCCGATGCTACACTCCAGGTTTACTGTATCCCTTGGACCTTCTTATTGACGATGAAACACAGATATTGCATCGGAATTAACTACAAAAGGCACAATGCCGACTTAAGGACATGAAGACTGACTATTCCTACTGACTTTGCTTTGAACCATCAGTGTGACACTAGTTATAGATTCCGATGCTTCACTTCAGGTTTACTGTATCCCTTGGACGTTCTTATTGACGATGAAACACAGAAATTGCATCGGAATTAAACACAAAAGGCACAATGCCGACTTAAGTACAAGAAGGCTGACTCTTCCTACTGTCTATGTTTTGAACCATTCCTGTGACACTAGTTATAGATTCCGATGCTTCACTTCAGGTTTACTGGATCCCTTGGACCTTCTTATTGACGATGAAACACAAAAATTGCATCGGAATTAAATACAAAAGGCACAATGCCGACTTAAGTACATGAAGACTGACTCTTCCTACTGACTATGTTTTGAACCATTCCTGTGACACTAGTTATAGATTCCGATGCTTCACTTGAGGCTTACTGTATCCCTTGGAACTTCTTTTTGACGATGAAACACAGAAATTGCAACGGAATTAAACACAAAAGGCACAATGCCGACTTAAGTAAAAGAAGACTGACTCTTCTTACTGTCTATGTTTTGAACCATTCCTGTGACACCAGTTATAGATTCCGATGCTTCACTCCAGGTTTACTGTATCCCTTTGACCTTCTTATTGACGATGAAACACAGAAATAGCATCGGAATCAAATACAAAAGACACAATGCCGACTTAAGTACAAGAAGACTTACTCTTCTTACTGTCTATGTTTTGAACCATTCCATTGACACTAGTTATAGACTCCGATGCTTCACTCCAGGTTTACTGTTTCCCTTGGACCTTGTTATTGACGATGAAACACAGAAATTGCATCGGAATTAAATAGAAAAGGCACAATGCCGACTTATGTACAAGAAGACTGACTCTTCTTACTGACTATGTTTTGAACCATTCCGATGCCACTAGTTATAGATTGCGATGCTTCACTTCAGGTTTACTGTATCCCTTGGACCTTCTTATTGACGATGAAACACAGAAATTGCATAGGAATTAAATACAAAAAGCACAATGCAGACGTAAGATCAAGAAGACTGACTCTTCTTACTGACTATGTTTGAACCATTCCTGTGACACTAGCTATAGATTCCGATGCTTCACTTCAGGTTTACTGTATCCCTCTGATCTTCTTGTTGACGATTAAACACAGAAATTGCATCGGAATTAAATACAATAGGCAAAATGCCGACTTAAGTACAAGAAGACTGACTCTTCTTACTGTCTATGGTTTGAACCATTCCATTGACACTATTTATAGATTCCGATGCTTCACTCCAGGATTACTGTATCCCTTGGACCTTGTTATTGACGATGAAACACAGAAATTGCATCGGAATTAAAAAGAAAAGGCACAATGCCGACTTAAGTACAAGAAGACTGACTCTTCTTACTAACTATGTTTTGAACCATTCCTGTGACACTAGTTATAGATTCCGATGCTTCACTTCAGGTTTACTGTACCCCTTGGACCTTCTCATTGACGATGAAACATAGAAATTGCATCGGAATTAAATACAAAAGGCAAAATGCCGACTTAAGTACACGAAGAGTGACTCTTCTTACTGTCTATGATTTGAACCATTCCTGTGACACTAGTTATACATTCCGATGATACACTCCAGGTTTACTGTATCCCTTGGACCTTCTTATTGACGATGAAACACAGAAATTGCATCGGAATTAAATACAAAAGGCACAATGCCGACTTAAGTGCAAGAAGACTGACTCTTCCTACTGTGTATTTTTGAACCATTCCTGTGACACTCGTTATAGATTACGGTGCTTTAGTTCAGGTTTACTGTATCCCTTCGACGTTCTTATTGACGATGAAACACAGAAATTGCATCGGAATTAAATACAAAGGGCACAATGCCGACTTAAGTACATGAAGACCGACTCTTCCTACTGACTATGTTTTGAACCATTCCTGTGACACTAGTTATAGATTCCGATGTTTCACTTGACGTGAACTGTATCCCTTGGACCTTCTTATTGACGATGAAACACAGAAATTGCATCGGAATTAAATACAAAAGGCACAATGCCGACTTAAGGACAAGAAGATTGACTCTTCTTACTGACTTTGTTTTGAACCATTCCTGTGACACTAGTTATAGATTCCGATGCTTCACTTCAGGTTTACTGTATCCCTTGGACCTTCTTATTGACGCTGAAACACAGAAGTTGAATCGGAATTAAATACAAAGGGCACAATGCCGACTTAAGTACAAGAACACTGACTCTTCCTACTGTATATGTTTTGAACCATTCCTGTGACACTCGGTATAGATTACGATGCTTTACTTCAGGTTTACTGTATTCCTTGGACCTTTTTATTGACGATGAAACATAGAAATTCCATCGCAATTAAATACAAAAGGCACAATGCCGACTTAAGTACATGAAGACCGACTCTTCCTACTGATTATGTTTTGAACCATTCCTGTGACACTAGTTATAGATTCCGATGCCTCACTTCAGGTTTACTGTATCCCTTGGACTATCTTATTGACGATTGATCACAGAAATTGCATCGGAATTAAATACAAAAGGCACAATGCCGAATTAAGTACAAGAAGACTGACTCTTCTTACTGTCTATGTTTTGAACCATTCCTGTGACACTAGCTATAGATTCCGATGCTTCACTTCAGGTTTAGTGTATCCCTCTGACTCTCTTATTGACGATGAAAAACAGAAATAGCTTCGGAATTAAATACAAAAGGCACAATGCCGACTTAAGTACAAGAGAACTGACTCTTCTTACTGTCTATGTTTAGAAACATTCCTGTGACACTGGTTATAGATTCCGATGCTTCACTTGAGGTTTACTGTATCCCTTCGACTATCTTATTGACGATTAATCACAGAAATTGCATCGGAATTAAATACAAAAGGCACAATGCCGAATTAAGTACGAGAAGACTGACTCTTCTTACTGTCTATGATTTGAACCATTCCTGTGACACTAGCTATAGATTCCCATGCTTCACTTCAAGTTTATTGTATCCCTCTGAATTTCTTATTGACGATGAAAAACAGAAATGGCTTCGGAATTAAATACAAAAGGCACAATGCCGATTCAAGGACAAGAAGATTGACTCCTCTTACTGACTTTGTTTTGAACCATTCCTGTGACACTAGTTATAGATTCCGATGCTTCACTCCAGGTTTACTGTATCCCTTGGACCTTCTTATTAACGATGAAACACACAAATTGCATCGGAATTAAATACAAAAGGCAAAATGCCGACTTAAGTACACGAAGACTGACTTTTCTTACTGTCTATGATTTGAACCATTCCTGTGACACTAGTTATAGATTCCGATGCTTCACTTCAGGTTTACTGGATCCCTTGGACCTTCTTATTGACGATGAAACACAGAAATTGCATCGGAATTAAATACAAAAGGCACAATGCCGACTTAAGTACATGAAGACCGACTCTTCCTACTGACTATGTTTTGAACCATTCCTGTGACAGTAGTTATAGATTCCGATGCTTCACTTGAGGTTAACTGTATCCCTTGGACCTTCTTATTGGCGATGAGACACAGAAATTGCATCGGAATTAAATACTAAAGGCGCAATGCCGACTTAAGTACAAGAAGACTGACTCTTCTTACTGTCTATGTTTGAACCATTCCTGTGACACTAGTTATAGATTCCGATGCTTCGCTCCAGGTGTACTGTATCCCTTGGACCTTCTTATTGACAATGAAACAGAAATTGCATCGGAATTAAATACAAAAAGCACAATGCCGACTTAAGAACAAGAAGACTGACTCTACTTACCGACTATGTTTGAACCATTCCTGTGACAATAGCAATAGATTCCGATGCTTCACTTCAGGTTTACTGTATCCCTTTGACCTCCTTGTTGACGATGAGACACAGAAATTGCATCGGAATTAAATACAAAAGGCACAATGCCGACTTAAGTAAAAGAAGACTGACTCTTCTTACTGTCTATGTTTTGTACCTTTCCATTGACACTAGTTATAGATTCCGATGGTTCATACCAGGTTTACTGTATCCCTTCGACCTCGTTATTGACGATGAAACACAGAAATTGCATCGGAATTAAATAGAAAAGGCACAATGCCGACTTAAGTACAAGAAGACTGACTCTTCTTACTGACTATGTTTTGAACCATTCCGATGACACTAGTTATAGATTCCGATGCTTCACTTCAGGTTTACTGTATCCCTTGGACCTTCTTATTGACGATGAAACACAGAAATTGCATAGGAATTAAATACAAAAAGCACAATGCAGACGTAAGATCAAGAAGACTGACTCTTCTTACTGACTATGTTTGAACCATTCCTGTGACACTAGCTATAGATTCCGATGCTTCACTTCAGGTTTACTGTATCCCTCTGATCTTCTTGTTGACGATTAAACACAGAAATTGCATCGGAATTAAATACAATAGGCAAAATGCCGACTTAAGTACAAGAAGACTGACTCTTCTTACTGTCTATGGTTTGAACCATTCCATTGACACTATTTATAGATTCCGATGCTTCACTCCAGGATTACTGTATCCCTTGGACCTTGTTATTGACGATGAAACACAGAAATTGCATCGGAATTAAAAAGAAAAGGCACAATGCCGACTTAAGTACAAGAAGACTGACTCTTCTTACTAACTATGTTTTGAACCATTCCTGTGACACTAGTTATAGATTCCGATGCTTCACTTCAGGTTTACTGTACCCCTTGGACCTTCTCATTGACGATGAAACATAGAAATTGCATCGGAATTAAATACAAAAGGCAAAATGCCGACTTAAGTACACGAAGACTGACTCTTCTTACTGTCTATGATTTGAACCATTCCTGTGACACTAGTTATACATTCCGATGATACACTCCAGGTTTACTGTATCCCTTGGACCTTCTTATTGACGATGAAACACAGAAATTGCATCGGAATTAAATACAAAAGGCACAATGCCGACTTAAGTGCAAGAAGACTGACTCTTCCTACTGTGTATTTTTGAACCATTCCTGTGACACTCGTTATAGATTACGGTGCTTTAGTTCAGGTTTACTGTATCCCTTCGACGTTCTTATTGACGATGAAACACAGAAATTGCATCGGAATTAAATACAAAGGGCACAATGCCGACTTAAGTACATGTAGACCGACTCTTCCTACTGACTATGTTTTGAACCATTCCTGTGACACTAGTTATAGATTCCGATGTTTCACTTGACGTGAACTGTATCCCTTGGACCTTCTTATTGACGATGAAACACAGAAATTGCATCGGAATTAAATACAAAAGGCACAATGCCGACTTAAGGACAAGAAGATTGACTCTTCTTACTGACTTTGTTTTGAACCATTCCTGTGACACTAGTTATAGATTCCGATGCTTCACTTCAGGTTTACTGTATCCCTTGGACCTTCTTATTGTCGCTGAAACACAGAAGTTGAATCGGAATTAAATACAAAGGGCACAATGCCGACTTAAGTACAAGAACACTGACTCTTCCTACTGTATATGTTTTGAACCATTCCTGTGACACTCGGTATAGATTACGATGCTTTACTTCAGGTTTACTGTATTCCTTGGACCTTTTTATTGACGATGAAACATAGAAATTCCATCGCAATTAAATACAAAAGGCACAATGCCGACTTAAGTACATGAAGACCGACTCTTCCTACTGATTATGTTTTGAACCATTCCTGTGACACTAGTTATAGATTCCGATGCCTCACTTCAGGTTTACTGTATCCCTTGGACTATCTTATTGACGATTGATCACAGAAATTGCATCGGAATTAAATACAAAAGGCACAACGCCGAATTAAGTACAAGAAGACTGACTCTTCTTACTGTCTATGTTTTGAACCATTCCTGTGACACTAGCTATAGATTCCGATGCTTCACTTCAGGTTTAGTGTATCCCTCTGACTCTCTTATTGACGATGAAAAACAGAAATAGCTTCGGAATTAAATACAAAAGGCACAATGCCGACTTAAGTACAAGAGAACTGACTCTTCTTACTGTCTATGTTTAGAAACATTCCTGTGACACTGGTTATAGATTCCGATGCTTCACTTGAGGTTTACTGTATCCCTTCGACTATCTTATTGACGATTAATCACAGAAATTGCATCGGAATTAAATACAAAAGGCACAATGCCGAATTAAGTACGAGAAGACTGACTCTTCTTACTGTCTATGATTTGAACCATTCCTGTGACACTAGCTATAGATTCCCATGCTTCACTTCAAGTTTATTGTATCCCTCTGAATTTCTTATTGACGATGAAAAACAGAAATGGCTTCGGAATTAAATACAAAAGGCACAATGCCGACTTAATTACAAGAGGACTGACTCCTCTTACTGTCTATGTATAGAACCATTCCTGTGACACTGGTTATAGATTCCGATGCTTCACTTGAGGTTTACTGTATCCCTAGGACCTTCTTATTGACGATGAAACACAGAAATTGCATCGGAATAAAATAGAAATGGCACAATGCCGACTTAAGTACAACAAGACTGTCTCTTCTTACTGACTATGTTTTGAACCATTCCTGTGACACTAGTTACAAATTCCGATGCTACACTCCAGGTTTACTGTATCCCTTGGACCTTCTTATTGACGATGAAACACAGAAATTGCATCGGAATTAAATACAAAAGGCACAATGCCGAATTAAGTACAAGAAGACTGACTCTTCTTACTGTCTATGTTTTGAACCATTCCTGTGACACTAGCTATAGATTCCGATGCTTCACTTCAGGTTTAGTGTATCCCTCTGACTCTCTTATTGACGATGAAAAACAGAAATAGCTTCGGAATTAAATACAAAAGGCACAATGCCGACTTAAGTACAAGAGAACTGACTCTTCTTACTGTCTATGTTTGAACCATTCCTGTGACACTAGTTATAGATTCCGATGCTTCGCTCCAGGTGTACTGTATCCCTTGGACCTTCTTATTGACAATGAAACAGAAATTGCATCGGAATTAAATACAAAAAGCACAATGCCGACTTAAGAACAAGAAGACTGACTCTACTTACTGACTATGTTTGAACCATTCCTGTGACAATAGCAATAGATTCCGATGCTTCACTTCAGGTTTACTGTATCCCTTTGACCTCCTTGTTGACGATGAGACACAGAAATTGCATCGGAATTAAATACAAAAGGCACAATGCCGACTTAAGTAAAAGAAGACTGACTCTTCTTACTGTCTATGTATAGAACCATTCCTGTGACACTGGTTATAGATTCCGATGCTTCACTTGAGGTTTACTGTATCCCTAGGACCTTCTTATTGACGATGAAACACACAAATTGCATCGGAATTAAATAGAAAAGGCAAAATGCCGACTTAAGTACAAGAAGACTGACTCTTCTTACTGACTATGTTTTGAACCATTCCTGTGACACTAGTTACAGATTCCGATGCTACACTCCAGGTTTACTGTATCCCTTGGACCTTCTTATTGACGATGAAACACAGATATTGCATCGGAATTAAATACAAAAGGCACAATGCCGACTTAAGGACAAGAAGACTGATTATTCCTACTGACTTTGCTTTGCACCATCAGTGTGACACTAGTTATAAATTCCGATGCTTCACTCCAGGATTACTGTATCCCTTGGACCTCGTTATTGACGATGAAACACAGAAATTGCATCGGAATTAAATACAAAAGGCACAATGCCGACTTAAGTACAAGAAGGCTGACTCTTCCTACTGTCTATGTTTTGAACCATTCCTGTGACACTAGTTATAGATTCCGATGCTTCACTTCAGGTTTACTGGATCCCTTGGACCTTCTTATTGACGATGAAACACAGAAATTGCATCGGAATTAAATACAAAAGGCACAATGCCGACTTAAGTACATGAAGACCGACTCTTCCTACTGACTATGTTTTGAACCATTCCTGTGACACTAGTTATAGATTCCGATGCTTCACTTGAGGCTTACTGTATCCCTTGAAACTTCTTTTTGACGATGAAACACAGAAATTGCATCGGAATCAACCACAAAAGGCACAATGCCGACTTAAGTACAAGAAGACTGACTCTTCTTACTGTCTATGTTTTGAACCATTCCTGTGACACCAGTTATAGATTCCGATGCTTCACTCCAGGTTTACTGTATCCCTTTGACCTTCTTATTGACGATGAAACACAGAAATAGCATCGGAATTAAATACAAAAGGCACAATGCCGACTTAAGTACAAGAAGACTGACTCTTCTTACTGACTATGTTTTGAACCATTCAGATGACACTAGTTATAGATTCCGATGCTTCACTTCAGGTTTACTGTATCCCTTGGACCTTCTTATTGACGATGAAACACAGAAATTGCATAGGAATTAAATACAAAAAGCACAATGCAGACTTAAGATCAAGAAGACTGACTCTTCTTACTGACTATGTTTGAACCATTCCTGTGACACTAGCTATAGATTCCGATGCTTCACTTCAGGTTTACTGTATCCCTCTGATCTTCTTGTTGACGATTAAACACAGAAATTGCATCGGAATTAAATACAATAGGCAAAATGCCGACTTAAGTAGAAGAAGACTGACTCTTCTTACTGTCTATGGTTTGAACCATTCCATTGACACTAGTTATAGATTCCGATGCTTCACTCCAGGATTACTGTATCCCTTGGACCTCGTTATTGACGATGAAACACAGAAATTGCATCGGAATTAAATAGAAAAGGCACAATGCCGACTTAAGTACAAGAAGACTGACTCTTCTTACTAACTATGTTTTGAACCATTCCTGTGACGCTAGTTATAGATTCCGATGCTTCACTTCAGGTTTACTGTACCCCTTGGACCTTCTCATTGACGATGAAACATAGAAATTGCATCGGAATTAAATACAAAAGGCAAAATGCCGACTTAAGTACACGAAGACTGACTCTTCTTACTGTCTATGATTTGAACCATTCCTGTGACACTAGTTATACATTCCGATGCTACACTCCAGGTTTACTGTATCCCTTGGACCTTCTTATTGACGATGAAACACAGAAATTGCATCGGAATTAAATACAAAAGGCACAATGCCGACTTAAGTACAAGAAGACTGACTCTTCCTACTGTCTATTTTAGAACCATTCCTGTGACACTCGTTATAGATTACGGAGCTTTACTTCAGGTTTACTGTATCCCTTCGACGTTCTTATTGACGATGAAACACAGAAATTGCATCGGAATTAAATACAAAAGGCACAATGCCGACTTAAGTACAAGAACACTGACTCTTCCTACTGTATATGTTTTGAACCATTCCGGTGACACTCGGTATAGATTACGATGCTTTACTTCAGGTTTACTGTATCCCTTGGACTATCTTATTGACGATTAATCACAGAAATTGCATCGGAATTAAATACAAAAGGCACAATGCCGAATTAAGTACAAGAAGACTGACTCTTCTTACTGTCTATGTTTTGAACCATTCCTGTGACACTAGCTATAGATTCCGATGCTTCACTTCAGGTTTAGAGTATCCCTCTGACTCTCTTATTGACGATGAAAAACAGAAATAGCTTCGGAATTAAATACAAAAGGCACAATGCCGACTTAAGTACAAGAGGACTGACTCTTCTTACTGTCTATGTTTAGAAACATTCCTGTGACACTGGTTATAGATTCCGATGCTTCACTTGAGGTTTACTGTATCCCTTCGACTATCTTATTGACGATTAATCACAGAAATTGCATCGGAATTAAATACAAAATGCACAATGCCGACTTAAGTACAAGAAGACTGACTCTTCTTACTGACTATGTTTTGAACCATTCCAGTGACACTAGTTATAGATTCCGATGCTTCACTTCAGGTTCACTGTATCCCTTGGACCTTCTTATTGACGATGAAACACAGAAATTGCATCGGAATTAAATACAAAAGGCACAATGCCGACTTAAGTACAAGAGGACTGACTCTTCTTACTGTCTATGTTTGAACCATTCCTGTGACACTAGTTCCAGATTCCGATGCTTCACTTAAGGTATACTGTATCCCTTGGACCTTCGTATTGACGATGAAACACAGAAATTACATCGGAATTAAATAGAAAATGCACAATGCCGACTTAAGTACAAGAAGACTGACTCTTCTTACTGACTATGTTTTGAACCATTCCAGTGCCACTAGTTATAGATTCCGATGCTTCACTTCAGGTACACTGTATCCCTTGGACCTTCTTATTGACGATGAAACACAGAAATTGCATCGGAAATAGATACAAAAGGCACAATGCCGACTTCAGGACATGAAGATTGACTTTTCCTACCGTCTATGTTTCGAAACATTCCTGTGACTCTCGTTATAGATTCCGATGCTTCACTTCAGCTTTACTGTATCCCTTGGACCTTCTTATTGACGCTGAATCACAGAAATTGAATCAGTATTAAATACAAAAGGCACAATGCCGACTTAAGTACACGGAGACTGACTCTTTTTACTGTCTATGATTGGAACCATTCCTGTGACACTAGTTATAGATTCCGATGCTTCACTCCAGGTTTACTGTATCCCTTGGACCTTCTTATTGACGAAGAAACACACAAATTGCATCGGAATTAAATACAAAAGGCACAATGCCGACTTAAGTACAGGAAGACTGTCTCTTCTTACTGACTATGTTTTGAACCATTCCTGTGACACTAGCTATAGATTCCGATGCTTCACTTCAGGTTTAGTGTATCCCTCTGACTTTCTTATTGACGATGAAACACAGAAATGGCTTCGGAATTAAATGCAAAAGGCATAATGCCGATTTAAGTACAAGAGGACTGACTCTTCTTACTGTCTATGTTTTGAACCATTCCAGTGCCACTAGTTATAGATTCCGATGCTTCACTCCAGGTTTACTGTATCCCTTGGACCTTCTTATTGACGAAGAAACACACAAATTGCATCGGAATTAAATACAAAAGGCACAATGCCGACTTAAGTACAGGAAGACTGTCTCTTCTTACTGACTATGTTTTGAACCATTCCTGTGACACTAGCTATAGATTCCGATGCTTCACTTCAGGTTTAGTGTATCCCTCTGACTTTCTTATTGACGATGAAACACAGAAATGGCTTCGGAATTAAATGCAAAAGGCATAATGCCGATTTAAGTACAAGAGGACTGACTCTTCTTACTGTCTATGTTTTGAACCATTTCTGTGACACTAGTTATAGATTCCGATGCTTCACTTGAGGTTTAATGTATCCCTTGGACCTTCTTATTGACGATGAAACACAGATATTGAATCGGAATTAAATACAAAAGGCACAATGCCGACATAAGTACATGAAGATCGACTCTTCCTACTGACTATGTTTAGAACCATTCCTGTGACACTAGTTATAGATTACGATGCTTCACTTGAGGCTTACTGTATCCCTTGGAACTTCTTGTTGACGATGAAACACACAAATTGCATCAGAATTAAATACAAAAAGCACAATGCCGACTTAAGTACAAGAAAACTGACTCTTCTTACCGTCTATGTTTGAACCATTCCAGTGACACCAGTTATAGATTCCGATGCTTCACTCCAGGTTTACTTTATCCCTTGGACCTTCTTATTGACGATGAAACACAGAAATTGCATCGGAATTAAATACAAAGGCACAATGCCGACGTAAGTACAAGAGGACTGACTCTTCTTACTGTCTATGTTTTGAACCATTCCATTGACACTAGTTATAGATTCCGATGCTTCACTCCAGGTTTACTGTTTCCCTTGGACCTTGTTATTGACGATGAAACACAGAAATTGCATCGGAATTAAATAGAAAAGGCTCAAAGCCGACTTAAGTACAAGAAGACTGACTCTTCTTACTGACTATGTTCTGAACCATTCCTGTGACACTAGTTATAGATTCCGATGCTTCACTTCAGGTTTACTGTATCCCTTGGACCTTCTTATTGACGATGAAACACAGAAATTGCTTCGGAATTAAATACAAAAGGCAAAATGCCGACTTAAGTACCAGAAGACTGACTCTTCTTACTGTCTATGATTTGAACCATTCCTGTGACACTAGTTATAGATTCCGATGCTACACTCCAGGTTTACTGTATCCCTTGGACCTTCTTGTTGGCGATGAAACACAGAAATTGCATCGGAATTAAATACAAAAGGCACAATGCCGACTTAAGGACAAGAAGACTGACTCTTCCTACTGTCTATGTTTTGAACCATTCCTGTGACACTCGTTATAGATTCCGATGCTTCACTACAGGTTTACTGTATCCCTTGGACCTTCTTATTGACGCTGAAATACAGATATTGAATCGGAATTAAATACAAAAGGCACAATGCAGACTTAAGTACAAGAAGACTGACTCTTCCTACTTTCTATGTTTTGAATCATTACTGTGACACTCGTTATAGATTACGATGCTTCACTTCTGGTTTACTGTATCCCTTGGACCTTCTTATAGATGATGAAACACAGAAATTGCATCGGAATTAAATACAAAAGGCACAATGCCGACTTAAGTACATGAAGACCGACACTTCCTACTGACTATGTTTTGAACCATTCCTGTGACACTAGTTGTAGATTCCGATGCCTCGCTTCAGTTTTACTGTATTCCTTGGACCTTCTTATTGACGATGAAACACAGAAATTGCATCGGAATTAAATAAAAAAGGCACAATGCCGAATTAAGAACAAGAAGACTAACTCTTCTTACTGTCTATGTGTTGAACCATTCCTGTGACACTAGTTATAGTTTCCGATGCATCACTCCAGGTTTACTGTATCCCATGGACCTTCTGATTGACGAAGAAACACACAAATTGCATCGGTATTAAATACAAAAGGCACAATGCCGACTTAAGTACAAGAAGACTGACTCTTGTTACTGCCTATGTTTTGAACCATTCCTGTGACACTAGCTATAGATTCCGATGCTTCATTTCAGGTTTAGTGTATCCCTCTGACTTTCTTATTGACGATGACACACAGAAATGGCTTCGGAATTAAATACAAAAGGCACAATGCCGATTTAAGTACAAGAAGGCTGACTCTTCTTACTGACTATGTTTTGAACCATTCCTGTGACACTCGTTATAGATTCCGATGCTTCACTACAGGTTTACTGTATCCCTTGGACCTTCTATTTGACGCTGAAATACAGATATTGAATCGGAATTAAATACAAAAGGCACAATGCAGACTTAAGTACATGAAGTCTGACTCTTCCTACTGACTATGTTTTTAACCATTCCTGTGACACTAGTTATAGATTCCGATGTTTCGCTTGAGGTTAACTGTATACCTTGGACCTTCTTATTAACGATGAAACACAGAAATTGCATCGGAATCAAATACAAATGACACAATGCCGACTTAAGGACATGATGACCGACTCTTCCTACTGACTATGTTTTGAACCATTCCTGTGACACCAGTTATAGATTCCGATGCTTCACTCCAGGTTTGCTGTATCCCTTGGACTTTCTTATTGACGATGAAACACAGAAATTGCATCGGAATTATATACAAAAGGCACAATGCCGACTTAAGTACACGAAGACTGTCGCTTCTTACTGTCTATGATTTGAACCATTCCTGTGACACTAGTTATAGATTCCGATGCTACACTCCAGGTTTACTGTTTCCCTTGGACCTTCTTATTGACGATGAAACACAGAAATTACATCGGAATTAAATAGAAAATGCACAATGCCGACTTAAGTACAAGAAGACTGACTCTTCTTACTGACTATGTATTGAACCATTCCAGTGACACTAGTTATAGATTCCGATGCTTCACTTCAGGTTCACTGTATCCCTTGGACCTTCTTATTGACGATGAAACACAGAAATTGCATCGGAATTAAATACAAAAGGCACAATGCCGACTTAAGTACAAGAGGACTGACTCTTCTTACTGTCTATGTTTGAACCATTCCTGTGACACTAGTTCCAGATTCCGATGCTTCACTTAAGGTATACTGTATCCCTTGGACCTTCGTATTGACGATGAAACAAAGAAATTACATCGGAATTAAATAGAAAATGCACAATGCCGACTTAAGTACAAGAAGACTGACTCTTCTTACTGACTATGTTTTGAACCATTCCTGTGACACTAGCTATAGATTCCGATGCTTCACTTCAGGTTTAGTGTATCCCTCTGACTTTCTTATTGACGATGAAACACAGAAATGGCTTCGGAATTAAATGCAAAAGGCATAATGCCGATTTAAGTACAAGAGGACTGACTCTTCTTACTGTCTATGATTTGAACCATTTCTGTGACACTAGTTATAGATTCCGATGCTTCACTTGAGGTTAAAGTATCCCTTGGACCTTCTTATTGACGATGAAACACAGATATTGCATCGGAATTAAATACAAAAGGCACAATGCCGACATAAGTACATGAAGATCGACTCTTCTTACTGACTATGTTTAGAACCATTCCTGTGACACTAGTTATAGATTCCGATGCTTCACTTGAGGCTTACTGTATCCCTTGGAACTTCTTGTTGACGATGAAACACACAAATTGCATCAGAATTAAATACAAAAAGCACAATGCCGACTTAAGTACAAGAAGACTGACTCTTCTTACCGTCTATGTTTTGAACCATTCCTGTGACACCAGTTATAGATTCCGATGCTTCACTCCAGGTTTACTTTATCCCTTGGACCTTCTTATTGACGATGAAACACAGAAATTGCATCGGAATTAAATACAAAGGCACAATGCCGACGTAAGTACAAGAGGACTGACTCTTCTTACTGTCTATGTTTTGAACCATTCCATTGACACTAGTTATAGATTTCGATGCTTCACTCCAGGTTTACTGTTTCCCTTGGACCTTGTTATTGACGATGAAACACAGAAATTGCATCGGAATTAAATAGAAAAGGCTCAAAGCCGACTTAAGTACAAGAAGACTGACTCTTCTTACTGTCTATGATTTGAACCATTCCTGTGACACTAGTTATAGATTCCGATGCTACACTCCAGGTTTACTGTATCCCTTGGACCTTCTTATTGGCGATGAAACACAGAAATTGCATCGGAATTAAATACAAAAGGCACAATGCCGACTTAAGGACAAGAAGACTGACTCTTCCTACTGTCTATGTTTTGAACCATTCCTGTGACACTCGTTATAGATTCCGATGCTTCACTACAGGTTTACTGTATCCCTTGGACCTTCTTATTGACGCTGAAATACAGATATTGAATCGGAATTAAATACAAAAGGCACAATGCCGACTTAAGTACAAGAAGACTGACTCTTCCTACTTTCTATGTTTTGAATCATTCCTGTGACACTCGTTATAGAGTACGATGCTTCACTTCTGGTTTACTGTATCCCTTGGACCTTCTTATAGATGATGAAACCCCGAAATTGCATCGGAATTAAATACAAAAGGCACAATGCCGACTTAAGTACATGAAGACCGACACTTCCTACTGACTATGTTTTGAACCATTCCTGTGACACTAGTTGTAGATTCCGATGCCTCTCTTCAGTTTTACTGTATTCCTTGGACCTTCTTATTGACGATGAAACACAGAAATTGCATCGGACTTAAATAAAAAAGGCACAATGCCGAATTAAGTACAAGAAGACTAACTCTTCTTACTGTCTAAGTTTTGAACCATTCCTGTGACACTAGTTATAGTTTCCGATGCATCACTCCAGGTTTACTGTATCCCATGGACCTTCTGATTGACGAAGAAACACACAAATTGCATCGGTATTAAATACAAAAGGCACAATGGCGACTTAAGTACAAGAAGACTGACTCTTGTTACTGCCTATGTTTTGAACCATTCCTGTGACACTAGCTATAGATTCCGATGCTTCATTTCAGGTTTAGTGTATCCCTCTGACTTTCTTATTGACGATGACACACAGAAATGGCTTCGGAATTAAATACAAAAGGCACAATGCCGATTTAAGTACAAGAAGACTTACTCTTCTTACTGTCTATGTTTTGAACCATTCCTGTGACACTAGTTATAGATTCCGATGCTTCACGTGAGGTTTACTGTAACCCTTGGACCTTCTTATTGACGATGAAACACAGAAATTGCATCGGAATCAAATACAAATGACACAATGCCGACTTAAGTACATGATGACCGACTCTTCCTACTGACTATGTTTTGAACCATTCCTGTGACACTAGTTATAGATACCGATGCTTCACTTGAGGTTTACTGTATCCCTTGGACCTTCTTATTGACGATGAAACACAGAAATTGTATCGGTATTAAATACAAAAGGCACAATGCCGACTTAAGTACATGAAGTCTGACTCTTCCTACTGACTATGTTTTTAACCATTCCTGTGACACTAGTTATAGATTCCGATGTTTCGCTTGAGGTTAACTGTATACCTTGGACCTTCTTATTAACGATGAAACACAGAAATTGCATCGGAATTAAATACAAAAGGCACAATGCCGACTTAAGTACAAGAGGACTGACTCTTCTTACTGTCTATGTTTTGAACCATTCCTGTGACACTAGTTATAGATTCCGGTGCTTCGCTCCAGGTTTACTATATCCCTTGGACCTTCTTATTGACAATGAAACACAGAAATTGCATCAGAATTAAATACAAAAAGCACAATGCCGACTTAAGAACAAGAAAACTGACTCTTCTTTCTGACTATGTTTGAACCATTCCTGTGACAATAGCTATAGATTCCGATGCTTCACTTCAGGTTTACTGTATCCCTCTGACCTTCTTGTTGACGATGAAACACAGAAATTGCATCGGAATTAAATACAAAAGCACAATGCCGACGTAAGTACAAGAGGACTGACTCTTCTTACTGTCAATGTTTTGAACCATTCCATTGACACTAGTTATAGATTCCGATGCTTCACTCCAGGTTTACTGTTTCCCTTGGACCTTGTTATTGACGATGAAACACAGAAATTGCATCGGAGTTAAATAGAAAACGCTCAATGCCGACTTAAGTAGAAGAAGACTGACTCTTCTTACTGACTATGTTTTGAACCATTCCTGTGACACTAGTTATAGATTCCGATGCTTCACTCCAGGTTTACTGTATCCCTTGGACCTTCTTATTGACGATGAAACACAGAAATATCATCGGAATTAAATACAAAATGGACAATGCCGACTTAAGGACAAGAAGACTGACTCTTCCTACTGGCTATGTTTTGAACCATTCCTGTGACACCCGTTATAGATTCCGATGCTTCACTTCAGGTTTACTGTATCCCTTGGACCTTCTTATTGACGCTGAAACACAGAAATTGATTTGGAATTAAATACAAAAGGCACAATGCCGACTTAAGTACAAGAAGACTGACTCTTCCTACTGTCTATGTTTTGAACCATTCCTGTGACACTCGTTATAGATTACGATGCTTTACTTCAGGTTTACTGTATCCCTTGGACCTTCTTACTGACGATGAAACACAGAAATTGCATCGGAATTAAATACAAAAGGCACAATGCCGACTTAAGTACATGAAGACCGACTCTTCCTACTGACTATGATTTGAACCATTCCTGTGACACTAGTTATAGATTCCGATGCCTCGCTTCAGGTTTACTGTATCCCTTTTACCTTCTTATTGACGATGAAACACAGAAATTGCATCGGAATTAAATGCAAAAGGCACAATGCCGTATTAAGTACAAGAAGACTGACTCTCCTTACTGTCTATGTTTTGAACCATTCCTGTGATACTAGTTATATATTCCGATGCATCACTCCAGGTTAACTGTATCCCTTGGACCTTCTTATTGATGAAGAAACACACAAATTGCATCGGTATTAAATACAAAAGGCACAATGCCGATTTAAGTACAAGAAGACTGACTCTTGTTACTGCCTATGTTTTGAACCATTCCTGTGACACTAGCTATAGATTCCGATGCTTCACTTCAGGTTTAGTGTATCCCTCTGACTTTCTTATTGACGATGAAACACAGAAATGGCTTCGGAATTAAATACAAAAGGCACAATGCCGATTTAAGTACAAGAAGACCGACTCTTCTTACTGTCTATGTTTTGAACCATTCCTGTGACACTAGTTATAGATTCAGATGCTTCACTTGAGGTTTACTGTATCCCTTGGACCTTCTTATTGACGACGAAACACAGAAATTGCATCGGAATCAAATACAAAAGGCACAATGCCGACTTAAGCACATGATGACCGACTCTTCCTACTGACTATGTTTTCAACCATTCCTGTGACACTAGTTATAGATACCGATGCTTCACTTGAGGTTTACTGTATCCCTTGGACCTTCTTATTGACGATGAAACACAGAAATTGTATCGGTATTAAATACAAAAGGCACAATGCCGACTTAAGTACAAGAAGACTGACTCTTCTTACTGTCTATGTTTTTAACCATTCCTGTGACACTAGTTACAGATTCCGATGCTTCACTCCAGGTATACCGTATCCCTTGGACCTTCTTATTGACGATGAAACACAGAAATTGCATCGGAATTAAATACAAAAGCACAATGCCGACGTAAGTACAAGAGGACTGACTCTTCGTGCTGTCTATGTTTTGAACCATTCCATTGACACTAGTTATAGATTCCGATGCTTCACGCCAGGTTTACTGTTTCCCTTGGACCTTGTTATTGACGATGAAACACAGAAATTGCATCGGAATTAAATGCAAAAGGCACAATGCCGTATTAAGTACAAGAAGACTGACTCTCCTTACTGTCTATGTTTTGAACCATTCCTGTGATACTAGTTATATATTCCGATGCATCACTCCAGGTTAACTGTATCCCTTGGACCTTCTTATTGATGAAGAAACACACAAATTGCATCGGTATTAAATACAAAAGGCACAATGCCGATTTAAGTACAAGAAGACTGACTCTTGTTACTGCCTATGTTTTGAACCATTCCTGTGACACTAGCTATAGATTCCGATGCTTCACTTCAGGTTTAGTGTATCCCTCTGACTTTCTTATTGACGATGAAACACAGAAATGGCTTCGGAATTAAATACAAAAGGCACAATGCCGATTTAAGTACAAGAAGACCGACTCTTCTTACTGTCTATGTTTTGAACCATTCCTGTGACACTAGTTATAGATTCAGATGCTTCACTTGAGGTTTACTGTATCCCTTGGACCTTCTTATTGACGACGAAACACAGAAATTGCATCGGAATTAAATAGAAAAGGCTCAATGCCGACTTAAGTACAAGAAGACTGACTCTTCTTACTGACTATGTTTTGAACCATTCCTGTGACACTAGTTATAGATTCCGATGCTTCACTTCAGGTTTACAATATCCCTTGGACCTTCTTATTGACGATTAAACACAGAAATTGCTTCGGAATTAAATACAAAAGGCAAAATGCCGACTTAAGTACCAGAAGATTGACTCTTCTTACTGTCTATGATTTGAACCATTCCTGTGACACTAGTTATAGATTCCGATGCTACACTCCAGGTTTACTGTATCCCTTGGACCTTCTTATTGACGATGAAACACAGATATTGCATCGGAATTAAATACAAAAGGCACAATGCCGACTTAAGGACAAGAAGACTGACTCTTCCTACTGTCTATGTTTTGAACCATTCCTGTGACACTCGTTATAGATTCCGATGCTTCACCTCAGGTTTACTGTATCCCTTGGACCTTCTTATTGACGCTGAAACACAGAAATTGAATCGGAATTAAATACAAAAGGCACAATGCCGACTTAAGTACATGAAGACTGACTCTTCCTACTGTCTATGTTTTGAACCATTCCTGTGACACTCGTTATTGATTACGATGCTTCACTTGAGGTTTACTGTATCCCTTGGACCTTCTTATTGAAGATGAAACACAGAAATTGAATCGGAATTAAATACAAAATGCACAATGCCGACTTAAGTACACGAAGACTGACTCTTCTTACTGTCTATGATTTGAACCATTCCTGTGACACTAGTTATAGATTCCGATTCTTCACTCCAGGTTTACTGTATCCCTTGGACCTTCTTATTGACGAAGAAACACACAAATTGCATCGGAATTAAATACAAAAGGCACAATGCCGACTTAAGTACAAGAAGACTGACTCTTCTTACTGACTATGTTTTGAACCATTCCTGTGACACTAGCTATAGATTCCGATGCTACACTTCAGGTTTAGTGTATCCCTCTGACTGTCTTATTGACGATGAAACACAGAAATGGCTTCGGAATTAAATACAAAAGGCACAATGCCGACTTAAGTACAAGAAGACTGACTCTTCTTACTGTCTATGTTTTGAACCATTCCTGTGACACTAGTTATAGATTCCGATGCTTCACTTGATTTTTACTGTATCCCTTGGACCTTCTTATTGACGATGAAACACAGAAATTGCATCGGAATTAAATACAAAAGGCACAATGCCGATTTAAGTACAAGAGGACTGACACTTCTTACTGACAATTTTTTGAACCATTCCTGTGACACTAGTTATAGATTCCGATGCTTCACTTGAGGTTTACTGTATCCCTTGGACATTCTTATTGACGATGAAACACAGATATTGCATCGGAATTAAGTAGAAAAGGCACAATGCCGACATAAGTACATGAAGACCGACTCTTCCTACTCACTATGATTTAAACCATTCCTGTGACACTAGTTATAGATTCCGATGTTTCACTTGAGGTTAACTGTATCCCTTGGACCTTCTTATTGACGATGAAACACAGAAATTGCCTCGGAATTAAATACAAAAGGCACAATGCCGACTTAAGTACAAGAAGACTGACTCTTCTTACTGTCTATGTTTTGAACCATTCCTGTGACACTAGTTATAGATTCCGATGCTTCACTTCAGGCTTACTGCACCCCTTGGACCTTCTTATTGGCGATGAAACATAGAAATTGCATCGGAATTAAATACAAAAGGCAAAATGCGGACTTAAGTACAAGAAGACTGACTCTTCTTACTGTCTATGATTTGAACCATTCCTGTGACACTAGTTACAGATTCCGATGCTACACTCCAGGTTTACTGTATCCCTTGCACCTTCTTATTGACGATGAAACAGAGAAATTGCATCGGAATTAAATACAAAAGGGACAATGCCGACTTAAGGACAAGAAGACTGACTCTTCCTACTGGCTATGCTTTGAACCATTCCTGTGACACCCGTTATAGATTCCGATGCTTCACTTCAGGTTTACTGTATCCCTTGGACCTTCTTATTGACGCTGAAACACAGAAATTGAATCGGAATTAAATACAAAAGGCACAATGCCGACTTAAGTACAAGAAGACAGACTCTTCCTACTGTCTATGTTTTGAACCATTCCTGTGACACTCGTTATAGATTACGACGCTTTACTTCAGGTTTACTGTATCCCTTGGACCTTCTTATTGACGATGAAACACAGAAATTGCATCGGAATTAAATACAAAAGGCACAATGCCGACTTAAGTACATGAAGACCGACTCTTCCTACTGACTATGTTTTGAACCAATCCTGTGACACTAGTTATAGATTCCGATGCCTCGCTTCAGGTTTACTGTATCCCTTGGACCTTCTTATTGACGATGAAACACAGAAATTGCATCGGAATTAAATGCAAAAGGCACAATGCCGAATTAAGTATAAGAAGACTGACTCTCCTTACTGCCTATGTTTTGAACCATTCCTGTGACACTAGTTATATATTCCGATGCATCACTCCTGGTTTACTGTATCCCTTGGACCTTCTTATTGACGAAGAAACACACAAATTGCATCGGTATTAAATACAAAAGGTACAATGCCGACTTAAGTACAAGAAGACTGACTCTTGTTACTGCCTATGTTTTGAACCATTCCTGTGACACTAGCTATAGATTCCGATGCTTCACTTCAGGTTTAGTGTATCCCTCTGACTTTCTTATTGACGATGAAACACAGAAATGGCTTCGGAATTAAATACAAAAGGCACAATGCCGATTTAAGTACAAGAAGACCGACTCTTCTTACTGTCTATGTTTTGAACCATTCCTGTGACACTAGTTATAGATTCAGATGCTTCACTTGAGGTTTACTGTATCCCTTGGACCTTCTTATTGACGACGAAACACAGAAATTGCATCGGAATCAAATACAAAAGGCACAATTCCGACTTAACCACATGATGACCGACTCTTCCTACTGACTATATTTTGAACCATTCCTGTGACACTAGTTATAGATACCGATGCTTCACTTGAGGTTTACTGTATCCCTTGGACCTTCTTATTGACGATGAAACACAGAAATTGTATCGGTATTAAATACAAAAGGCACAATGCCGACTTAAGTACAAGAAGACTGACTCTTCTTACTGTCTATGTTTTTAACCATTCCTGTGACACTAGTTACAGATTCCGATGCTTCACTCCAGGTATACCGTATCCCTTGGACCTTCTTATTGACGATGAAACACAGAAATTGCATCGGAATTAAATACAAAAGCACAATGCCGACGTAAGTACAAGATGACTGACTCTTCGTGCTGTCTATGTTTTGAACCATTCCATTGACACTAGTTATAGATTCCGATGCTTCACGCCAGGTTTACTGTTTCCCTTGGCCCTTGTTATTGACGATGAAACACAGAAATTGCATCGGAATTACATAGAAAAGGCTCAATGCCGACTTAAGTACAAGGAGACTGACTCTTCTTACTGACTATGCTTTGAACCATTCCTGTGACACTAGTTATAGATTCCGATGCTTCACTTCAGGTTTACAATATCCCTTGGACCTTCTTATTGACGATGAAACACAGAAATTGCTTCGGAATTAAATACAAAAGGCAAAATGCCGACTTAAGTACCAGAAGACTGACTCTTCTTACTGTCTATGATTTGAACCATTCCTGTGACACTAGTTATAGATTCCGATGCTACACGCCAGGTTTACTGTATCCCTTGGACCTTCTTATTGACGATGAAACACAGAAATTGCATCGGAATTAAATACAAAAGGCACAATGCCGACTTAAGGACAAGAAGACTGAACCTTCCTACTGTCTATGTTTTGAACCATTCCTGTGACACTCGTTATAGATTCCGATGTTTCACTTCAGGTTTACTGTATCCCTTGGACCTTCTTATTGACGCTGAAACACAGAAATTGAATCGGAATTAAATACAAAAGGCACAATGCCGACTTAAGTACATGAAGACTGACTCTTCCTACTGTCTATGTTTTGAACCATTCCTGTGACACTCGTTATTGATTACGATGCTTCACTTGAGGTTTACTGTATCCCTTGGACCTTCTTATTGAAGATGAAACACAGAAATTGAATCGGAATTAAATACAAAATGCACAATGCCGACTTAAGTACACGAAGACTGACGCTTCTTACTGTCTATGATTTGAACCAATCCTGTGGCACTAGTTATAGATTCCGATTCTTCACTCCAGGTTTACTGTATCCCTTGGACCTTCTTATTGACGAAGAAACACACAAATTGCATCGGAATTAAATACAAAAGGCACAATGCCGACTTAAGTACAAGAAGACTGACTCTTCTTACTGACTATGTTTTGAACCATTCCTGTGACACTAGCTATAGATTCCGATGCTTCACTTCAGGTTTAGTGTATCCCTCTGACTGTCTTATTGACGATGAAACACAGAAATGGCTTCGGAATTAAATACAAAAGGCACAATGCCGACTTAAGTACAAGAAGACTGACTCTTCTTACTGTCTATGTTTTGAACCATTCCTGTGACACTAGTTATAGATTCCGATGTTTCACTTGAGGTTAACTGTATCCCTTGGACCTTCTTATTGACGATGAAACACAGAAATTGCATCGGAATTAAATACAAAAGGCAAAATGCGGACTTAAGTACAAGAAGACTGACTCTTCTTACTGTCTATGTTTTGAACCATTCCTGTGACACTAGTTACAGATTCCGATGCTACACTCCAGGTTTACTGTATCCCTTGCACCTTCTTATTGACGATGAAACACAGAAATTGCATCAGAATTAAATACAAAAGGCACAATGCCGACTTAAGGACAAGAAGACTGACTCTTAATACTGACTTTGTTTTGAACCATTAGTGTGACACTAGTTATAGATTCCGATGCATCACTTCAGGTTTACTGTATTCCTTGGACCTTTTTATTGACGAAGAAACAGTGAAATTGCATCGGAATGAAATACAAAAGGCACAATGCCGACTTAAGTACAAGAAGACTGGCTCTTCCTACTGTCTATGTTTTGAACCATTCCTGTGACACTAGTTATAGATTCCGATGCTTCACTTCAGGTTTACTGCACCCCTTGGACCTTCTTATTGACGATGAAACATAGAAATTGCATCGGAATTAAATACAAAAGGCAAAATGCGGACTTAAGTACAAGAAGACTGACTCTTCTTACTGTCTATGTTTTGAACCATTCCTGTGACACTAGTTACAGATTCCGATGCTACACTCCAGGTTTACTGTATCCCTTGCACCTTCTTATTGACGATGAAACACAGAAATTGCATCAGAATTAAATACAAAAGGCACAATGCCGACTTAAGTACAAGAAGACTGACTCTTCTTACTGTCTATGTTTTGAACCATTCCTGTGACACTAGTTATAGATTCCGATGCTTCACTTGAGGTTTACTGTATCCCTTGGACCTTCTTATTGACGACGAAACACAGAAATTGCATCGGAATCAAATACAAAAGGCACAATGCCGACTTAACCACATGATGACCGACTCTTCCTACTGACTATGTTTTTAACCATTCCTGTTACACTAATTATAGATACCGATGCTTCACTTGAGGTTTACTGTATCCCTTGGACCTTCTTATTGACGACGAAACACAGAAATTGTATCGGTATTAAATACAAAAGGCACAATGCCGACTTAAGTACAAGAAGACTGACTCTTCTTACTGTCTATGTTTTTAACCATTCCTGTGACACTAGTTACAGATTCCGATGCTTCACTCCAGGTATACCGTATCCCTTGGACCTTCTTATTGACGATGAAACACAGAAATTGCATCGGAATTAAATACAAAAGCACAATGCCGACGTAAGTACAAGAGGACTGACTCTTCGTGCTGTCTATGTTTTGAACCATTCCATTGACACTAGTTATAGATTCCGATGCTTCACGCCAGGTTTACTGTTTCCCTTGGACCTTGTTATTGACGATGAAACACAGAAATTGCATCGGAATTAAATAGAAAAGGCTCAATGCCGACTTAAGTACAAGGAGACTGACTCTTCTTACTGACTATGCTTTGAACCATTCCTGTGACACTAGTTATAGATTCCGATGCTTCACTTCAGGTTTACAATATCCCTTGGACCTTCTTATTGACGATGAAACACAGAAATTGCTTCGGAATTAAATACAAAAGGCAAAATGCCGACTTAAGTACCAGAAGACTGACTCTTCTTTCTGTCTATGATTTGAACCATTCCTGTGACACTAGTTATAGATTCCGATGCTACACTCCAGGTTTACTGTATCCCTTGGACCTTCTTATTGACGATGAAACACAGAAATTGCATCGGAATTAAATATAAAAGGCACAATGCCGACTTAAGGACAAGAAGACTGAACCTTCCTACTGTCTATGTTTTGAACCATTCCTGTGACACTCGTTATAGATTCCGATGTTTCACTTCAGGTTTACTGTATCCCTTGGACCTTCTTATTGACGCTGAAACACAGAAATTGAATCGGAATTAAATACAAAAGGCACAATGCCGACTTAAGTACATGAAGACTGACTCTTCCTACTGTCTATGTTTTGAACCATTCCTGTGACACTCGTTATTGATTACGATGCTTCACTTGAGGTTTACTGTATCCCTTGGACCTTCTTATTAAAGATGAAACACAGAAATTGAATCGGAATTAAATACAAAATGCACAATGCCGACTTAAGTACACGAAGACTGACTCTTCTTACTGTCTATGATTTGAACCATTCCTGTGACACTAGTTATAGATTCCGATTCTTCACTCCAGGTTTACTGTATCCCTTGGACCTTCTTATTGACGAAGAAACACACAAATTGCATCGGAATTAAATACAAAAGGCACAATGCCGACTTAAGTACAAGAAGACTGACTCTTCTCACTGACTATGTTTTGAACCATTCCTGTGACACTAGCTATAGATTCCGATGCTTCACTTCAGGTTTAGTGTATCCCTCTGACTGTCTTATTGACGATGAAACACAGAAATGGCTTCGGAATTAAATACAAAAGGCACAATGCCGACTTAAGTACAAGAAGACTGACTCTTCTTACTGTCTATGTTTTGAACCATTCCTGTGACACTAGTTATAGATTCCGATGTTTCACTTGAGGTTAACTGTATCCCTTGGACCTTCTTATTGACGATGAAACACAGATATTGCCTCGGAATTAAATACAAAAGGCACAATGCCGACTTAAGTACAAGAAGACTGACTCTTCTTACTGTCTATGCTTTTGAACCATTCCTGTGACACTAGTTATAGATTCCGATGCTTCACTTCAGGTTTACTGCACCCCTTGGACCTTCTTATTGACGATGAAACATAGAAATTGCATCGGAATTAAATACAAAAGGCAAAATGCGGACTTAAGTACAAGAAGACTGACTCTTCTTACTGTCTATGTTTTGAACCATTCCTGTGACACTAGTTACAGATTCCGATGCTACACTCCAGGTTTACTGTATCCCTTGCACCTTCTTATTGACGATGAAACACAGAAATTGCATCAGAATTAAATACAAAAGGCACAATGCCGACTTAAGGACAAGAAGACTGACTCTTCCTACTGACTTTGTTTTGAACCATTAGTGTGACACTAGTTATAGATTCCGATGCATCACTTCAGGTTTACTGTATTCCTTGGACCTTTTTATTGACGATGAAACAGTGAAATTGCATCGGAATGAAATACAAAAGGCACAATGCCGACTTAAGTACAAGAAGACTGGCTCTTCCTACTGTCTATGTTTTTAACCATTCCTGTGACACTAGTTACAGATTCCGATGCTTCACTCCAGGTATACCGTATCCCTTGGACCTTCTTATTGACGACGAAACACAGAAATTGCATCGGAATCAAATACAAAAGGCACAATGCCGACTTAACCACATGATGACCGACTCTTCCTACTGACTATGTTTTTAACCATTCCTGTTACACTAATTATAGATACCGATGCTTCACTTGAGGTTTACTGTATCCCTTGGACCTTCTTATTGACGACGAAACACAGAAATTGTATCGGTATTAAATACAAAAGGCACAATGCCGACTTAAGTACAAGAAGACTGACTCTTCTTACTGTCTATGTTTTTAACCATTCCTGTGACACTAGTTACAGATTCCGATGCTTCACTCCAGGTATACCGTATCCCTTGGACCTTCTTATTGACGATGAAACACAGAAATTGCATCGGAATTAAATACAAAAGCACAATGCCGACGTAAGTACAAGAGGACTGACTCTTCGTGCTGTCTATGTTTTGAACCATTCCATTGACACTAGTTATAGATTCCGATGCTTCACGCCAGGTTTACTGTTTCCCTTGGACCTTGTTATTGACGATGAAACACAGAAATTGCATCGGAATTAAATAGAAAAGGCTCAATGCCGACTTAAGTACAAGGAGACTGACTCTTCTTACTGACTATGCTTTGAACCATTCCTGTGACACTAGTTATAGATTCCGATGCTTCACTTCAGGTTTACAATATCCCTTGGACCTTCTTATTGACGCTGAAACACAGAAATTGAATCGGAATTAAATACAAAAGGCACAATGCCGACTTAAGTACCAGAAGACTGACTCTTCTTTCTGTCTATGATTTGTACCATTCCTGTGACACTAGTTATAGATTCCGATGCTACACTCCAGGTTTACTGTATCCCTTGGACCTTCTTATTGACGATGAAACACAGAAATTGCATCGGAATTAAATACAAAAGGCACAATGCCGACTTAAGGACAAGAAGACTGAACCTTCCTACTGTCTATGTTTTGAACCATTCCTGTGACACTCGTTATAGATTCCGATGTTTCACTTCAGGTTTACTGTATCCCTTGGACCTTCTTATTGACGCTGAAACACAGAAATTGAATCGGAATTAAATACAAAAGGCACAATGCCGACTTAAGTACATGAAGACTGACTCTTCCTACTGTCTATGTTTTGAACCATTCCTGTGACACTCGTTATTGATTACGATGCTTCACTTGAGGTTTACTGTATCCCTTGGACCTTCTTATTAAAGATGAAACACAGAAATTGAATCGGAATTAAATACAAAATGCACAATGCCGACTTAAGTACACGAAGACTGACTCTTCTTACTGTCTATGATTTGAACCATTCCTGTGACACTAGTTATAGATTCCGATTCTTCACTCCAGGTTTACTGTATCCCTTGGACCTTCTTATTGACGAAGAAACACACAAATTGCATCGGAATTAAATACAAAAGGCACAATGCCGACTTAAGTACAAGAAGACTGACTCTTCTTACTGACTATGTTTTGAACCATTCCTGTGACACTAGCTATAGATTCCGATGCTTCACTTCAGGTTTAGTGTATCCCTCTGACTGTCTTATTGACGATGAAACACAGAAATGGCTTCGGAATTAAATACAAAAGGCACAATGCCGACTTAAGTACAAGAAGACTGACTCTTCTTACTGTCTATGTTTTGAACCATTCCTGTGACACTAGTTATAGATTCCGATGTTTCACTTGAGGTTAACTGTATCCCTTGGACCTTCTTATTGACGATGAAACACAGATATTGCCTCGGAATTAAATACAAAAGGCACAATGCCGACTTAAGTACAAGAAGACTGACTCTTCTTACTGTCTATGTTTTGAACCATTCCTGTGACACTAGTTATAGATTCCGATGCTTCACTTCAGGTTTACTGCACCCCTTGGACCTTCTTATTGACGATGAAACATAGAAATTGCATCGGAATTAAATACAAAAGGCAAAATGCGGACTTAAGTACAAGAAGACTGACTCTTCTTACTGTCTATGTTTTGAACCATTCCTGTGACACTAGTTACAGATTCCGATGCTACACTCCAGGTTTACTGTATCCCTTGCACCTTCTTATTGACGATGAAACACAGAAATTGCATCAGAATTAAATACAAAAGGCACAATGCCGACTTAAGGACAAGAAGACTGACTCTTCCTACTGACTTTGTTTTGAACCATTAGTGTGACACTAGTTATAGATTCCGATGCATCACTTCAGGTTTACTGTATTCCTTGGACCTTTTTATTGACGATGAAATAGTGAAATTGCATCGGAATGAAATACAAAAGGCACAATGCCGACTTAAGTACAAGAAGACTGGCTCTTCCTACTGTCTATGTTTTGAACCATTCCTGTGACACTAGTTATAGATTCCGACGCTTCACTTCAGGTTTACTGGATCCCTTGGACCTTCTTATTCACGATGAAACACAGAAATTGCATCGGAATTAAATACAAAACGCACAATGCCGACATAAGTACATGAAGACCGACTCTTCCTACTGACTATGTTTTGAACCATTCCTGTGACACTAGTAATAGATTCAGATGCTTCAGTTGAGGCTTACTGTATCCCTTGGAACTTCTTGTTGACGATGAAACACACAAATTGCATCGGAATTAAATACAAAAGGCACAATGCCGACTTAAGTACAAGAAGACTGACTCTTCTTACTGTCTATGTTTTGAACCATTCCTCTGACACCAGTTATAGATTCCGATGCTTCACTCCAGGTATACTGTATCCCTTGGACCTTCTTATTGACGATGAAACACAGAAATTACATCGGAATTAAATACAAAAGGCACAATGCCGACTTAAGGACAAGAAGACTGACTCTTCCTACTGTCTATGTTTTGAACCATTCCTGTGACACTCGTTATAGATTCCGATGCTTCACTTCAGGTTTACTGTATCCCTTGGACCTTGTTATTGACGCTGAAACACAGAAATTGAATCGGAATTAATTACAAAAGGCACAATGCCGACTTAAGTACATAAAGACTGACTCTTCCTACTGTCTATGTTTTGAACCATTCCTGTCACACTCGTTATAGATTACGATGCTTCACTTCAGGTTTACTGTATCCCTTGGACCTTCTTATTGACGATGAAACACAGAAATTGCATCGGAATTAAATACAAAAGGCACAATGCCGACTTAAGTACATGAAGACCGACTCTTCCTACTGACTATGTTTTGAACCATTCCAGTGACACTAGCTATAGATTCCGATGCTTCACTTCAGGTTTAGTGTATCCCTCTGACTTTCTTATTGACGATGACACACAGAAATGGCTTCGGAATTAAATTCAAATGGCACAATGCCGATTTAAGTACAAGAAGACTGACTCTTCTTACTGTCTATGTTTTGAACCATTCCTGTGACTCTAGTTATAGATTCCGATGCTTCACTTGAGGTTTACTGTATCCCTTGGACCTTCCTATTGACGATGAAACACAGAAATTACATCGGAATTAAATAGAAAATGTACAATGCCGACTTAAGTACAAGAAGACTGACTCTTCTTACTGACTATGTTTTGAACCATTCCAGTGACACTAGTTATAGATTCCGATGCTTCACTTCAGCTTCACTGTATCCCTTGGACCTTCTTATTGACGATGAAACACAGAAATTGCATCGGAATTAAATACAAAAGGCAAAATGCCGACTTATGTACACGAAGACTGACTCTTCTTACTGTCTATGATTTGAACCATTCCTGTGACACTAGTTATAGATTCCGATGCTACACTCCAGGTTTTCTGTATCCCTTGGACCTTCTTATTGACGATGAAACACAGAAATTGCATCGGAATTAAATACAAAAGGCACAATGCCGACTTAAGATTATGAAGATTGACTTTTGCTACTGTCTATGTTTTGAAACATTCCTGTGACTCTCGTTATAGATTCCGATGCTTCACTTCAGGTTTACTGTATCCCTTGGACCTTCTTATTGACGCTGAAACACAGAAATTGAATCGGTATTAAATACAAAAGGCACAATGCCGACTTAAGTACACGAAGACTTCCGCTTCTTACTGTCTATGATTGGAACCATTCCTGTGACACTAGTTATAGATTCCGATGCTTCACTCCAGGTTTGCTGTATCCCTTGGACCTTCTTATTGACGAAGAAACACACAAATTGCATCGGAATTCAATACAAAAGGCACAATGCCGACTTAAGTACAAGAAGACTGACTCTTCTTACTGACTATGTTTTGAACCATTCCTGTGACACTAGCTATAGATTCCGATGCTTCACTTCAGGTTTAGTGTATCCCTCTGACTTTCTTATCGACGATGAAACACAGAAATGGCTTCGGAATTAAATACAAAAGGCACAATGCCGACTTAAGTACAAGAAGACTGACTCTTCTTACTGTCTATGTTTTGAACCATTCCTGTGACACCAATTATAGATTCCGATGCTTCACTCCAGGTTTTCTTTATCCCTTGGACCTTCTTATTGACGATGAAACACAGAAATTGCTTCGGAATTAAACACAAAAGCACAATGCCGACGTAAGTACAAGGGGACTGACTCTTCTTACTGTCTATGTTTTGAACCATTCCATTGACACTAGTTATAGATTACGATGCTTCACTTCAGGTTTACTGTATCCCTTGGACCTTCTTATTGACGCTGAAACACAGAAATTGAATCGGAATTAAATACAAAAGGCACAATGCCGACTTAAGTACATGAAGACCGACTCTTCCTACTGACTATGTTTTGAACCATTCCTGTGACACTAGCTATAGATTCCGATGCTTCACTTCAGGTTTAGTGTATGCCTCTGACTTTCTTATTGACGATGACACACAGAAATGGCTTCGGAATTAAATACAAAGGGCACAATGCCGATTTAAGTACAAGAAGACTGACTCTTCTTACTGTCTATGCTTTTGAACCATTCCTGTGACACTAGTTATAGATACCGATGCTTCACTTGAGGTTTACTGTATCCCTTGGACCTTCTTATTGACGATGAAACACAGAAATTGTATCGGTATTAAAAACAAAAGGCACAATGCCGACTTAAGTACATGAAGTCTGACTCTTCCTACTGACTACGTTTTTAACCATTCCTGTGACACTAGTTATAGATTCCGATGTTTCACTTGAGGCTAACTGTATACCTTGGACATTCTTATTAACGAAGAAACACAGAAATTGCATCGGAATTAAATACAAAAGGCACAATGCCCCCTTAAGTACAAGAAGACTGACTCTTCTCACTGTCTATGTTTTGAACCATTCCTGTGACACTTGTTATAGATTCCGATGCTTCGCTCTAGGTTTACTATATCCCCTGGACCCTCTTATTGACAATGAAACACAGAAATTGCATCGGAATTAAATACAAAAAGCACAATGCCGACTTAAGAACAAGAAGACTGACTCTTCTTTCTGACTATGTTTGAACCATTCCTGTGACACTAGCTATAGATTCCGATGCTTCACTTCAGGTTTACTGTATCCCTCTGACCTTCTTGTTGACGATGAAACACAGATATTGCATCGGAATTAAATACAAAAGCACAATGCAAACGTAAGTACAGGACGACTGACTCTTCTTACTGTCTATGTTTTGAACCATTCCATTGACAATAGTTATAGATTCCGATGCTTCACTCCAGGTTTACTGTTTCCCTTGGACCATGTTATTGACGATGAAACACAGAAATTGCATCGGAATTAAATAGAAAAGGCTCAATGCCGACTTAAGTAGAAGAAGACTGACTCTTCTTACTGACTTTGTTTAGAACCATTCCTGTGACACTAGTTATAGATTCCGATGCTTCACTTCAGGTTTACTGTATCCCTTGGACCTTCTTATTGACAATGAAACACAGAAATTGCTTCGGAATTAAATACAAAAGGCAAAATGCCGACTTAAGTACCAGAAGACTGACTCTTCTTACTGTCTATGATTTGAACCATTCCTGTGACACTAGTTATAGATTCCGATGCTACACTCCAGGTTTACTGTATCCCTTGGACCTTCTTATTGACGATGAAACACAGAAATTGCATCGGAATTAAATACAAAAGGCACAATGCCGACTTAAGGACAAGAAGACTGACTCTTCCTACTGTCTATGTTTTAAACCATTCCTGTGACACCCGTTATAGATTCCGATGCTTCACTTCAGGTTTACTGTATCCCTTGGACCTTCTTATTGACGCTGAAACACAGAAATTGAATCGGAATTAAATACAAAAGGCACAATGCCGACTTAAGTACATGAAGACCGACTCTTCCTACTGACTATGTTTTGAACCATTCCTGTGACACTAGTTATAGATTCCGATGCCTCGCTTCAGGTTTACTGTATCCCTTGGACCTTCTTATTGACGATGAAACACTGAAATGGCATCGGAATTAAATACAAAAGGCACAATGCCGAATTAAGTACAAGAAGACTGACTCTTCTTACTGTCTATGCTTTGAACCATTCCTGTGACACTAGTTATATATTCCGATGCATCACTCCAGGTTTACTGTATCCCTTGGACCTTCTTATTGACGAAGAAACACACAAATTGCATCGGTATTAAACACAAAAGGCACAATGCCGACTTAAGTACAAGAAGACTGACTCTTGTTACTGCCTATGTTTTGAACCATTCCTGTGACACTAGCTATAGATTCCGATGCTTCACTTCAAGGTTTAGTGTATCCCTCTGACTTTCTTATTGACGATGACACACAGAAATGGCTTCGGAATTAAATTCAAAAGGCACAATGCCGATTTATGTACAAGAATACTGACTCTTCTTACTGTCTATGTTTTGAACCATTCCTGTGACTCTAGTTATAGATTCCGATGCTTCACTTGAGGTTTACTGTATCCCTTGGACCTTCTTATTGACGATGAAACACAGAAATTACATCGGAATTAAATAGAAAATGCACAATGCCGACTTAAGTACAAGAAGACTGACTCTTCTTACTGACTATGTTTTGAACCATTCCAGTGACACTAGTTATAGATTCCGATGCTTCACTTCAGGTTCACTGTATCCCTTGGACCTTCTTATTGACGATGAAACACAGAAATTGCATGGGAATTAAATACAAAAGGCAAAATGCCGACTTATGTACACGAAGACTGACTCTTCTTACTGTCTATGATTTGAACCATTCCTGTGACACTAGTTATAGATTCCGATGCTACACTCCAGGTTTTCTGTATCCCTTGGACCTTCTTATTGACGATGAAACACTGAAATTGCATCGGAATTAAATACAAAAGGCACAATGCCGACTTAAGGACATGAAGATTGACTTTTGCTACTGTCTATGTTTTGAAACATTCCTGTGCCTCTCGTTATAGATTCCGATGCTTCACTTCAGGTTTACTGTATCCCTTGGACCTTCTTATTGACGCTGAAACACAGAAATTGAATCGGTATTAAATACAAAAGGCACAATGCCGACTTAAGTTAACGAAGACCTCCTCTTCTTACTGTCTATGATTGGAACCATTCCTGTGACACTAGTTATAGATTCCGATGCTTCACTCCAGGTTTACTGTATCCCTTGGACCTTCTTATTGACGAAGAAACACACAAATTGCATCGGAATTAAATACAAAAGGCACAATGCCGACTTAAGTACTAGAAGACTGACTCTTCTTACTGACTATGTTTTGAACCATTCCTGTGACACTAGCTATAGATTCCGATGCTTCACTTCAGGTTTAGTGTATCCCTGTGACTTTCTTATTGACGATGAAACACAGAAATTATTTCGGAATTAAATACAAAAGGCACAATGCCGACGTAAGTACAAGAAGACTGACTCTTCTTACAGTCTATGTTTTGAACCATTCCTGTGACACTAGTTATAGATTCCGATGCTTCACTTGATTTTTACTGTATCCCTTGGACATTCTTAGTGACGATGAAACACAGAAATTGCATCGGAATTAAATACAAAAGGCACAATGCCGACTTAAGTACAAGAAGACTGACTCTTCTTACTGTCTATGTTTTGAACCATTCCTGTGACACCAGTTATAGATTCCGATGCTTCACTCCAGGTATACTGTATCCCTTGGACCTTCTTATTGACGATGAAACACAGAAATTGCATCGGAATTAAATACAAAAGCACAATGCCGACGTAAGTACAAGAGGACTGACTCTTCTTACTGTCTATGTTTTGAACCATTCCATTGACACTAGTTATAGATTCCGATGCTTCACTCCAGGTTTACTGTTTCTCTTGGACCTTGTTATTGACGATGAAACACAGAAATTGCATCGGAATTAAATAGAAAAGACTCAATGCCGACTTAAGTACAAGAGGACTGACTCTTCTTACTGTCTATGTTTTGAACCATTCCTGTGACACCAGTTATAGATTCCGATGCTTCACTCCAGGTTTACTTTATCCCTTGGACCTTCTTATTGACGATGAAACACTGAAATTGCATCGGAATTAAATACAAAAGCACAATGCCGACGTAAGTACAAGAGGACTGACTCTTCTTACTGTCTATGTTTTGAACCATTCCATTGACACTAGTTATAGATTCCGATGCTTCACTCCAGGTTTACTGTTTCCCTTGGACCTTGTTATTGACGATGAAACACAGAAATTGCATCGGAAATAAATAGAAAAGGCTCAATGCCGACTTAAGTACAAGAGGACTGACTCTTCTTACTGACTATGTTTTAAACCATTCCTGTGACACTAGTTATAGATTCCGATGCTTCACTTCAGGTTTACTGTATCCCTTGGACCTTCTTATTGACGATTAAACACAGAAATTGCTTCGGAATTAAATACAAAATGCAAAATGCCGACTTAAGTACCAGAAGACTGACTCTTCTTACTGTCTATGATTTTAACCATTCCTGTGACACTAGTTATAGATTCCGATGCTACACTCCAGGTTTACTGTATCCCTTGGACCTTCTTATTGACGATGAAACACAGAAATTGCATCGGAATTAAAAACAAAAGGCACAATGCCGACTTAAGGACAAGAAGACTGACTCTTACTACTGTCTATGTTTTGAACCATTCCTGTGACACTCGTTATAGATTCCGATGCTTCACTTCAGGTTTACTGTATCCCTTGGACCTTCTTATTGACGCTGAAACACAGAAATAGAATCGGAATTAAATACAAGTGGCACAATGCCGACTTTAGTACATAAAGACTGACTCTTCCTACTGTCTATGTTTTGAACCATTCCTGTCACACTCGTTATAGATTACGATGCTTCACTTCAGGTTTACTGTATCCCATGGACCTTCTTATTGACGTTGGAACACAGAAATTGCATCGGAATTAAATACAAAAGGCACAATGCCGACTTAAGTACACGAAGAACGACTCTTCCTACTGACTATGTTTTGAACCATTACTGTGACACTAGTTATAGATTCCGATGCCTCGCTTCAGGTTTACTGTATCCCTTGGACCTTCTTATTGACGATGAAACACAGAAATTGCATCGGAATTAAATACAAAAGGGACAATGCCGAATTAAGTGCAAGAAGACTGACTCTTCTTACTGTCTATGATTTGAACCATTCCTGTGACACTAGTTATAGATTCCGATGCATCACTCCAGGTTTACTGTATCCCTTGGACCTTCTTATTGGCGAAGAAACACACAAATTGCATCGGTATTAAATACAAAAGGCACAATGCCGACTTATGTACAAGAAGACTGACTCTTGTTACTGCCTATGTTTTGAACCGTTCCTGTGACACTAGCTATATATTCCGATGCTTCACTTCAGGTTTAGTGTATCCCTCGGACTTTCATATTGACGATGACACACAGAAATGGCTTCGGAATTAAATTCAAAAGGCACAATGCCGATTTAAGTACAAGAAGACTGACTCTTCTTACTGTCTATGTTTGAACCATTCCTGTGACTCTAGTTATAGATTCCGATGCTTCACTTGAGGTTTACTGTATCCCTTGGACCTTCTTATTGACGATGAAACACAGAAATTACATCGGAATTAAATAGAAAATGCACAATGCCGACTTAAGTACAAGAAGACTGACTCTTCTTACTGACTATGTTTTGAACCATTCCAGTGACACTAGTTATAGATTCCGATGCTTCACTTCAGGTTCACTGTATCCCTTGGACCTTCTTATTGACGATGAAACACAGAAATTGCATCGGAAATAAATACAAAAGGCAAAATGCCGACTTATGTACACGAAGACTGACTCTTCTTACTGTCTATGATTTGAACCATTCCTGTGACACTAGTTAAAGATTCCCAAAATACACTCCAGGTTTACTGTTTTTCCTTGGACCTTCTTATTGACGATGAAACACAGAAATTGTATCGGTATTAACAACAAAAGGCACAATGCCGACTTAAGTACATGAAGTCTGACTCTTCCTACTGACTACGTTTTTAACCATTCCTGTGACACTAGTTATAGATTACGATGTTTCACTTGAGGCTAACTGTATACCTTGGACCTTCTTATTAACGAAGAAACACAGAAATTGCATCGGAATTAAATACAAAAGGCACAATGCCCCCTTAAGTACAAGAAGACTGACTCTTCTCACTGTCTATGTTTTGAACCATTCCTGTGTCACTTGTTATAGATTCCGATGCTTCGCTCTAGGTTTACTATATCCCCTGGACCTTCTTATTGACAATGAAACACAGAAATTGCATCGGAATTAAATACAAAAAGCACAATGCCGACTTAAGAACAAGAAGACTGACTCTTCTTTCTGACTATGTTTGAACCATTCCTGTGACACTAGCTATAGATTCCGATGCTTCACTTCAGGTTTACTGTATCCCTCTGACCTTCTTGTTGACGATGAAACACAGATATTGCATCGGAATTAAATACAAAAGCACAATGCAAACGTAAGTACAGGAGGACTGACTCTTCTTACTGTCTATGTTTTGAACCATTCCATTGACAATAGTTATAGATTCCGATGCTTCACTCCAGGTTTACTGTTTCCCTTGGACCATGTTATTGACGATGAAACACAGAAATTGCATCGGAATTAAATAGAAAAGGCTCAATGCCGACTTAAGTAGAAGAATACTGACTCTTCTTACTGACTTTGTTTAGAACCATTCCTGTGACACTAGTTATAGATTCCGATGCTTCACTTCAGGTTTACTGTATCCCTTGGACCTTCTTATTGACAATGAAACACAGAAATTGCTTCGGAATTAAATACAAAAGGCAAAATGCCGACTTAAGTACCAGAAGACTGACTCTTCTTACTGTCTATGATTTGAACCATTCCTGTGACACTAGTTATAGATTCCGATGCTACACTCCAGGTTTACTGTATCCCTTGGACCTTCTTATTGACGATGAAACACAGAAATTGCATCGGAATTAAATACAAAAGGCACAATGCCGACTTAAGGACAAGAAGACTGACTCTTCCTACTGTCTATGTTTTAAACCATTCCTGTGACACCCGTTATAGATTCCGATGCTTCACTTCAGGTTTACTGTATCCCTTGGACCTTCTTATTGACGCTGAAACACAGAAATTGAATCGGAATTAAATACAAAAGGCACAATGCCGACTTAAGTACATGAAGACCGACTCTTCCTACTGAATATGTTTTGAACCATTCCTGTGACACTAGTTATAGATTCCGATGCCTCGCTTCAGGTTTACTGTATCCCTTGGACCTTCTTATTGACGATGAAACACAGAAATGGCATCGGAATTAAATACAAAAGGCACAATGCCGAATTAAGTACAAGAAGACTGACTCTTCTTACTGTCTATGCTTTGAACCATTCCTGTGACACTAGTTATATATTCCGATGCATCACTCCAGGTTTACTGTATCCCTTGGACCTTCTTATTGACGAAGAAACACACAAATTGCATCGGTATTAAACACAAAAGGCACAATGCCGACTTAAGTACAAGAAGACTGACTCTTGTTACTGCCTATGTTTTGAACCATTCCTGTGACACTAGCTATAGATTCCGATGCTTCACTTCAAGGTTTAGTGTATCCCTCTGACTTTCTTATTGACGATGACACACAGAAATGGCTTCGGAATTAAATTCAAAAGGCACAATGCCGATTTAAGTACAAGAATACTGACTCTTCTTACTGTCTATGTTTTGAACCATTCCTGTGACTCTAGTTATAGATTCCGATGCTTCACTTGAGGTTTACTGTATCCCTTGGACCTTCTTATTGACGATGAAACACAGAAATTACATCGGAATTAAATAGAAAATGCACAATGCCGACTTAAGTACAAGAAGACTGACTCTTCTTACTGACTATGTTTTGAACCATTCCAGTGACACTAGTTATAGATTCCGATGCTTCACTTCAGGTTCACTGTATCCCTTGGACCTTCTTATTGACGATGAAACACAGAAATTGCATGGGAATTAAATACAAAAGGCAAAATGCCGACTTATGTACACGAAGACTGACTCTTCTTACTGTCTATGATTTGAACCATTCCTGTGACACTAGTTATAGATTCCGATGCTACACTCCAGGTTTTCTGTATCCCTTGGACCTTCTTATTGACGATGAAACACTGAAATTGCATCGGAATTAAATACAAAAGGCACAATGCCGACTTAAGGACATGAAGATTGACTTTTGCTACTGTCTATGTTTTGAAACATTCCTGTGCCTCTCGTTATAGATTCCGATGCTTCACTTCAGGTTTACTGTATCCCTTGGACCTTCTTATTGACGCTGAAACACAGAAATTGAATCGGTATTAAATACAAAAGGCACAATGCCGACTTAAGTTAACGAAGACCTCCTCTTCTTACTGTCTATGATTGGAACCATTCCTGTGACACTAGTTATAGATTCCGATGCTTCACTCCAGGTTTACTGTATCCCTTGGACCTTCTTATTGACGAAGAAACACACAAATTGCATCGGAATTAAATACAAAAGGCACAATGCCGACATAAGTACAAGAAGACTGACTCTTCTTACTGACTATGTTTTGAACCATTCCTGTGACACTAGCTATAGATTCCGATGCTTCACTTCAGGTTTAGTGTATCCCTGTGACTTTCTTATTGACGATGAAACACAGAAATTATTTCGGAATTAAATACAAAAGGCACAATGCCGACGTAAGTACAAGAAGACTGACTCTTCTTACAGTCTATGTTTTGAACCATTCCTGTGACACTAGTTATAGATTCCGATGCTTCACTTGATTTTTACTGTATCCCTTGGACATTCTTAGTGACGATGAAACACAGAAATTGCATCGGAATTAAATACAAAAGGCACAATGCCGACTTAAGTACAAGAAGACTGACTCTTCTTACTGTCTATGTTTTGAACCATTCCTGTGACACCAGTTATAGATTCCGATGCTTCACTCCAGGTATACTGTATCCCTTGGACCTTCTTATTGACGATGAAACACAGAAATTGCATCGGAATTAAATACAAAAGCACAATGCCGACGTAAGTACAAGAGGACTGACTCTTCTTACTGTCTATGTTTTGAACCATTCCATTGACACTAGTTATAGATTCCGATGCTTCACTCCAGGTTTACTGTTTCTCTTGGACCTTGTTATTGACGATGAAACACAGAAATTGCATCGGAATTAAATAGAAAAGGCTCAATGCCGACTTAAGTACAAGAGGACTGACTCTTCTTACTGTCTATGTTTTGAACCATTCCTGTGACACCAGTTATAGATTCCGATGCTTCACTCCAGGTTTACTTTATCCCTTGGACCTTCTTATTGACGATGAAACACTGAAATTGCATCGGAATTAAATACAAAAGCACAATGCCGACGTAAGTACAAGAGGACTGACTCTTCTTACTGTCTATGTTTTGAACCATTCCATTGACACTAGTTATAGATTCCGATGCTTCACTCCAGGTTTACTGTTTCCCTTGGACCTTGTTATTGACGATGAAACACAGAAATTGCATCGGAATTAAATAGAAAAGGCTCAATGCCGACTTAAGTACAAGAGGACTGACCCTTCTTACTGACTATGTTTTAAACCATTCCTGTGACACTAGTTATAGATTCCGATGCTTCACTTCAGGTTTACTGTATCCCTTGGACCTTCTTATTGACGATTAAACACAGAAATTGCTTCGGAATTAAATACAAAATGCAAAATGCCGACTTAAGTACCAGAAGACTGACTCTTCTTACTGTCTATGATTTTAACCATTCCTGTGACACTAGTTATAGATTCCGATGCTACACTCCAGGTTTACTGTATCCCTTGGACCTTCTTATTGACGATGAAACACAGAAATTGCATCGGAATTAAAAACAAAAGGCACAATGCCGACTTAAGGACAAGAAGACTGACTCTTCCTACTGTCTATGTTTTGAACCATTCCTGTGACACTCGTTATAGATTCCGATGCTTCACTTCAGGTTTACTGTATCCCTTGGACCTTCTTATTGACGCTGAAACACAGAAATTGAATCGGAATTAAATAAAAGTGGCACAATGCCGACTTTAGTACATAAAGACTGACTCTTCCTACTGTCTATGTTTTGAACCATTCCTGTCACACTCGTTATAGATTACGATGCTTCACTTCAGGTTTACTGTATCCCATGGACCTTCTTATTGACGTTGAAACACAGAAATTGCATCGGAATTAAATACAAAAGGCACAATGCCGACTTAAGTACACGAAGAACGACTCTTCCTACTGACTATGTTTTGAACCATTACTGTGACACTAGCTATAGATTCCGATGCCTCGCTTCAGGTTTACTGTATCCCTTGGACCTTCTTATTGACGATGAAACACAGAAATTGCATCGGAATTAAATACAAAAGGGACAATGCCGAATTAAGTGCAAGAAGACTGACTCTTCTTACTGTCTATGATTTGAACCATTCCTGTGACACTAGTTATAGATTCCGATGCATCACTCCAGGTTTACTGTATCCCTTGGACCTTCTTATTGGCGAAGAAACACACAAATTGCATCGGTATTAAATACAAAAGGCACAATGCCGACTTATGTACAAGAAGACTGACTCTTGTTACTGCCTATGTTTTGAACCGTTCCTGTGACACTAGCTATATATTCCGATGCTTCACTTCAGGTTTAGTGTATCCCTCGGACTTTCATATTGACGATGACACACAGAAATGGCTTCGGAATTAAATTCAAAAGGCACAATGCCGATTTAAGTACAAGAAGACTGACTCTTCTTACTGTCTATGTTTGAACCATTCCTGTGACTCTAGTTATAGATTCCGATGCTTCACTTGAGGTTTACTGTATCCCTTGGACCTTCTTATTGACGATGAAACACAGAAATTACATCGGAATTAAATAGAAAATGCACAATGCCGACTTAAGTACAAGAAGACTGACTCTTCTTACTGACTATGTTTTGAACCATTCCAGTGACACTAGTTATAGATTCCGATGCTTCACTTCAGGTTCACTGTATCCCTTGGACCTTCTTATTGACGATGAAACACAGAAATTGCATCGGAAATAAATACAAAAGGCAAAATGCCTACTTATGTACACGAAGACTGACTCTTCTTACTGTCTATGATTTGAACCATTCCTGTGACACTAGTTAAAGATTCCGAAAATACACTCCAGGTTTTCTGTATCCCTTGGACCTTCTTATTGTCGATGAAACACAGAAATTGCATCGGAATTAAATACAAAAGGCACAATGCCGATTTAAGGACATGAAGATTGACTTTTGCTACTGTCTATGTTTTGAAACATTCCTGGGACTCTCGTTATAGATTCCGTTGCTTCACTTCAGGTTTACTGTATCCCTTGGACCTTCTTATTGACGCTGAAACACAGAAATTGAATTGGTATTAAATACAAAAGGGACAATGCCGACTTAAGTACACGAAGACTTCCTCTTCTTACTGTCTATGATTGGAACCATTCCTGTGACACTAGTTACAGATTCCGATGCTTCACTCCAGGTTTACTGTATCCCTTGGACCTTCTTATTGACGAAGAAACACACAAATTGCATCGGAATTAAATACAAAAGGCACATTGCCGACTTAACTACAAGAAGACTGACACTTCTTACTGACTATGTTTTGAACCATTCCTGTGACACTAGCTATAGATTCCGATGCTTCACTTCAGGTTTAGTGTATCCCTCTGACTTTCTTATTGACGATGAAACACAGAAATGGCTTCGGAATTAAATACAAAAGGCAGAATGCCGACTTAAGTACAAGAAGACTGACTCTTCTTACTGTCTATGTTTTGAACCATTCCTGTGACACTAGTTATAGATTCCGATGCTTCACTTGATTTTTACTGTATCCCTTGGACATTCTTAGTGACGATGAAACACAGAAATTGCATCGGAATTAAATACAAAAGGCACAATGCCGATTTAAGTACAAGAGGACTGACTCTTCTTACTGTCTATGTTTTGAACCTTTCCTGTGACACTAGTTATAGATTCCGATGCTTCACTTGAGGTTTACTGTATCCCTTGGACCTTCTTATTGACGATGAAACACAGATATTGCATCGGAATTAAATACAAAAGGCACAATGCCGACATAAGTACATGAAGATCGACTCTTCCTACTGACCATGTTTTGAACCATACCTGTGACACTAGTTATAGAATCCGATGCTTCACTTGAGGCTTACTGTATCCCTTGGAACTTCTTGTTGACGATGAAACACACAAATTGCATCAGAATTAAATACAAAAGGCACAATGCCGACTTAAGTACAAGAAGACTGACTCTTCTTACTGTCTATGTTTTGAACCATTCCTGTGACACCATTTATAGATTCCGATGCTTCACTCCAGGTTTACTTTATCCCTTGGACCTTCTTATTGACGATGAAACACAGAAATTGCATCGGAATTAAATACAAAAGCACAATGCCGACGTAAGTACAAGAGGACTGACTCTTCTTACTGTCTATGTTTTGAACCATTCCATTGACACTAGTTATAGATTCCGATGCTTCACTCCAGGTTTACTGTATCCCTTGGACCTTCTTATTGACGCTGAAACACAGAAATTTAATCGGAATTAAATACAAAAGGCACAATGCCGACTTAAGTACAAGAAGACTGACTCTTCCTACGGTCTATGTTATGAACCATTCCTATGACACTCGTTATAGATTACGATGCTTCACTTCAGGTTTACTGTATCCCTTGGACCTTCTTATTGACGATGAAACACAGAAATTGCATCGGAATTAAATACAAAAGGCACAATGCCGACTTAAGTACATGAAGACCGACTCTTCCTACTGACTATGTCTTGAACCATTCCTGTGACACTAGTTGTAGATTCCGATGCCTCGCTTCAGTTTTACTGTATTCCTTGGACCTTCATATTGACGATGAAACACAGAAATTGCATCGGAATTAAATACAAAAGGTACAATGCCGAATTAAGTACAAGAAGACTGACTCTTCTTACTGTCTATGTTTTGAACCATTCCTGTGACACCAGTTATAGATTCCGATGTTTCACTCCAGGTATACTGTATACCTTGGACCTTCTTATTGACGAAGAAACACACAAATTGAATCGGAATTAAATACAAAAGGCACAATGCCGACTTAAGTACAAGAAGACTGACTCTTCTTACTGATTATGATTTGAACCATTCCTGTGACACTAGTTATAGATTCCGATGCTTCGCTCCAGGGTTACTATATCCCCTGCACCTTCTTATTGACAATGAAACACAGAGATTGCATCGGAATTAAATACAAAAAGCACAATGCCGACTTAAGAACAAGAAGACTGACTCTTCTTTCAGACTATGTTTGATCCAATCCTGTGACACTAGCTATAGATTCCGATGCTTCACTTCAGGTTTACTGTATCCCTCTGACCTTCTTGTTGACGATGAAACACAGAAATTGCATCGGAATTAAATACAAAAGCACAATGCCGACGTAAGTACAAGAGGACTGACTCTTCTAACTGTCTATGTTTTGAACCATTCCATTGACACTAGTTATAGATTCCGATGCTTCACTCCAGGTTTACTGTTTCCCTTGGACCTTGTTATTGACGATGAAACACAGAAATTGCATCGGAATTAAATAGAAAAGGCTCAATGCCGACTTAAGTAGAAGAAGACTGACTCTTCTTACTGACTATGTTTAGAACCATTCCTGTGACACTAGTTATAGATTCCGATGCTTCACTTCAGGTTTACTGTATTCCTTGCACCTTCTTATTGACAATGAAACACAGTAATTGCTTCGGAATTAAATACAAAAGGCAAAACGCCGACTTAAGTACCAGAAGACTGACTCTTCTTACTGTCTATGATTTGAACCATTCCTGTGACTCTAGTTATAGATTCCGATGCTACACTCCAGGTTTACTGTATCCCTTGGACCTTCTTATTGACGATGAAACACAGAAATTGCATCGGAATTAAATACAAAAGGCACAATGCCGACTTAAGGACAAGAAGACTGACTCTTCCTACTGTCTATGTTTTGAACCATTCCCTTGACACCCGTTATAGATACCGATGCTTCACTTCAGGTTTACTGTATCCCTTGGACCTTCTTATTGACGCTGAAACACAGAAATTGAATCGGAATTAAATACAGAAGGCACAATGCCGACTTAAGTGCAAGAAGACTGACTCTTCCTACTGTCTATGTTTTGAACCATTCCTGTGACACTCGTTATAGATTACGATGCTTTACTTCAGGTTTACTGTATCCCTTGGACCTTCTTATTGCCGATGAAACACAGAAATTGCATCGGAATTAAATACAAAAGGCACAATGCCGACTTAAGTACAAGGAGACTGACTCTTGTTCTGCCTATGCTTTGAACCATTCCTGTGACACTAGCTATAGATTCCGATGCTTCACTTCAGGTTTAGTGTATCCCTTTGACTATCTTATTGACGATGAAACACAGAAATGGCTTCGGAATTAAATACAAAAGGCACAATGCCGATTTAAGTACAAGAAGACTGACTCTTCTTACTGTCTATGTTTTGAACCATTCCTGTGACACTAGTTATAGATTCCGATGCTTCACTTGAGGTTTACTGTATCCCTTGGACCTCCTTATTGACGATGAAACACAGAAATTGCATCGGAATCAAATACAAAAGGCACAATGCCGACTTAAGCACATGATGACCGACTCTTCCTACTGACTATGTATTTAACCATTCCAGTGACACTAGTTATAGATTCTGATGTTTCACTTCAGGTTAACTGTATACCTTGGACCTTCGTATTAACGATGAAACACAGAAATTGCATCGGAATTAAATACAAAATGCACAATGCCGACTTAAGTACAAGAAGACTGACTCTTCTTACTGACTATGTTTGAACCATTCCTGTGACACTAGCGTTAGATTTCGATGATTCACTTCAGGTTTACTGTATCCCTCTGACCTTCTTGTTGACGATGAAACACAGAAATAGCATCGGAATTAAATACAATAGGCACAATGCCGACTTAAGTACAAGGCGACTGACTCTTCTTACTGTCTATGTTTTGAACCATTCCATTGACACTAGTTATAGATTCCGATGCTTCACTTGATTTTTACTGTATCCCTTGGACCTTCCTATTGACGATGAAACACAGAAATTGCATCGGAATTAAATACAAAAGGCACAATGCCGATTTAAGTACAAGAGGACTGACTCTTCTTACTGTCTATGGTTTGAACCATTCCTGTGACACCAGTTATAGATTCCGATGCTTCACTCCAGGTATACTGTATCCCTTGGACCTTCTTATTGACGATGAAACACAGAAATTGCATCGGAATTAAATACAAAAGCACAATGCCGACGTAAGTACAAGAGGACTGACTCTTCTTACTGTCTATGTTTTGAACCATTCCATTGACACTAGTTATAGATTCCGATGCTTCACTCCAGGTTTACTGTTTCCCTTGGACCTTGTTATTGACGATGAAACACAGAAATTGCATCGGAATTAAATACAAACGGCTCAATGCCGACATAAGTACAAGAAGACTGACTCTTCTTAGTGACTATGTTATGAACCATTCCTGTAACACTAGTTATAGATTCCGATGCTTCACTTCAGGTTTACTGCACCCCTTAGACCTTCTTATTGACGATGAAACATAGAAATTGCATCGGAATTAAATACAAAAGGCAAAATGCGGACTTAAGTACAAGAAGACTGACTCTTATTAATGTCTATGTTTTGAACCATTCCTGTGACACTAGTTACAGATTCCGATACTACACTCCAGGTTTACTGTATCCCTTGCACCTTCTTATTGACGATGAGACACAGAAATTGCATCGGAATTAAATACAAAAGGCACAATGCCGACTTAAGGACAAGAAGACTGACTCTTCCTACTGACTTTGTTTTGAACCATTAGTGTGACACTAGTTATAGATTCCGATGCTTCACTTCAGTTTTACTGTATTCCTTGGACCTTCTTATTGACGATGAAACACAGAAATTGCATCGGAATTAAATAAAAAAAGGCACAATGCCGAATTAAGTACAAGAAGACTGACTCTTCTTACTGTCTATGTTTTGAACCATTCCTGTGACACTAGTTATAGTTTACGATGCATCACTCCAGGTTTACTGTATCCCATGGACCTTCTGATTGACGAAGAAACACACAAATTGCATCGGTATTAAATACAAAAGGCACAATGCCGACTTAAGTACAAGAAGACTGACTCTTGTTACTGCCTATGTTTTGAACCATTCCTGTGACACTAGCTATAGATTCCGATGCTTCACTTCAGGTTTAGTGTATCCCTCTGACTTTGTTATTGACGATGACACACAGAAATGGCTTCGGAATTAAATACAAAAGGCACAATGCCCACTTAAGTACAAGAAGACTGACTCTTCTCACTGCCTATGTTTTGAACTATTCCTGTGATACTAGTTATAGATTCCGATGCTTCGCTCCAGGTTTACTATATCCCCTGGACCTTCTTATTGACAATGAAACGGAGAGATTGCATCGGAATTAAATACAAAAGGCAAAATGCCGACTTAAGTGCCAGAAGACTGACTCTTCTTACTGTCTATGATTTGAAGCATTCCTGTGACACTAGTTTTAGATTCCGATGCTACACTCCAGGTTTACCGTATCCCTTGGACCTTCTTATTGGCGATGAAACACAGAAATTGCATCGGAATTAAATACAAAAGGCACAATGCCGACTTAAGGACAAGAAGACTGACTCTTCCTACTGTCTATGTTTTGAACCATTCCTGTGACACTCGTTATAGATTCCGATGCTTCACTTCAGGTTTACTGTATCCCTTGGACCTTCTTATTGACGCTGAAAGACAGAAATTGAATCGGAATTAAATACAAAAGGCACAATGCCGACTTAAGTACAAGAAGACTGACTCTTCCTACAGTCTATGTTATGAACCATTCCTGTGAAACTCGTTATAGATTACGATGCTTCACTTCAGGTTTACTGTATCCCTTGGACCTTCTTATTGACGATGAAACACAGAAATTGCATCGGAATTAAATACAAAAGGCACAATGCCGACTTAAGTACATGAAGACCGACTCTTCCTACTGACTATGTCTTGAACCATTCCTGTGACACTAGTTGTAGATTCCGATGCCTCGCTTCAGTTTTACTGTATTCCTTGGACCTTCTTATTGACGATGAAACATGGAAATTGCATCGGAATTAAATACAAAAGGCACAATGCCGAATTAAGTACAAGAAGACTGACTCTTCTTACTGTCTATGTTTTGAACCATTCCTGTGACACCAGTTACAGATTCCGATGCTTCACTCCAGGTATACTGTATCCCTTGGACCTTCTTATTGACGAAGAAACACACAAATTGCATCGGAATTAAATACAAAAGGCACAATGCCCACTTAAGTACAAGAAGACTGACTCTTCTTACTGTCTATGTTTTGAACCATTCCTGTGACACTAGTTATAGATTCCGATGCTTCACTTGATTTTTACTGTATCCCTCGGACATTCTTAGTGACGATGAAACACAGAAATTGCATCGGAATTAAATACAAAAGGCACAATGCCGATTTAAGTACAAGACGACTGACTCTTCTTACTGTCTATGTTTTGAACCATACCTGTGACACTAGTTGTAGATTCCGATGCCTCGCTTCAGTTTTACTGTATTCCTTGGACCTTCTTATTGACGATGAAACACAGAAATTGCATCGGAATTAAATAAAAAAGGCACAATGCCGACTTAAGTACAAGAAGACTGACTCTTGTTACTGCCTATGTTTTGAACCATTCCTGTGACACTAGCTATAGATTCCGATGCTTCACTTCAGGTTTAGTGTATCCCTCTGACTTTCTTATTGACGATGACACACAGAAATGGCTTCGGAATTAAATACAAAAGGCACAATGCCCACTTAAGTACAAGAAGACTGACTCTTCTCACTGTCTATGTTTTGAACCATTCCTGTGACACTAGTTATAGATTCCGATGCTTCGCTCCAGGTTTACTGTTTCCCTTGGACCTTGTTATTGACGATGAAACACAGAAATTGCATCGGAATTAAATAGAAAAGGCTCAAAGCCGACTTAAGTACAAGAAGACTGTCTCTTCTTACTGACTATGTTTTGAACCATTCCTGTGACACTAGTTATAGATTCCGATGCTTCACTTCTGGTTTACTGTATCCCTTGGACCTTCTTATTGACGATGAAACACAGAAATTGCTTCGGAATTAAATACAAAAGGCAAAATGCCGACTTAAGTGCCAGAAGACTGACTCTTCTTACTGACTATGATTTGAAGCATTCCTGTGACACTAGTTTTAGATTCCGATGCTACACTTCAGGTTTACCATATCCCTTGGACCTTCTTATTGGCGATGAAACACAGAAATTGCATCGGAATTAAATACAAAAGGCACAATGCCGACATAAGGACAAGAAAACTGACTCTTCCTACTGTCTATGTTTTGAACCATTCCTGTGACACTCGTTATAGATTCCGATGCTTCACTTCAGGTTTACTGTATCCCTTGGACCTTCTTATTGACGCTGAAACACAGAAATTGAATCGGAATTAAATACAAAAGGCACAATGCCGACTTAAGTACAAGAAGACTGACTCTTCCTACAGTCTATGTTATGAACCATTCCTGTGACACTCGTTATAGATTACGATGCTTCACTTCAGGTTTACTGTATCCTTTGGACCTTCTTATTGACGATGAAACACAGAAATTGCATCGGAATTAAATACAAAAGGCACAATGCCGACTTAAGTACATGAAGACCGACTCTTCCTACTGACTATGTCTTGAACCATTCCTGTGACACTAGTTGTAGATTCCGATGCCTCGCTTCAGTTTTACTGTATTCCTTGGACCTTCTTATTGACGATGAAACACAGAAATTGCATCGGAATTAAATACAAAAGGCACAATGCCGAATTAAGTACAAGAAGACTGACTCTTTTTACTGTCTATGTTTTGAACCATTCCTGTGACACCAGTTATAGATTCCGATGCTTCACTCCAGGTATACTGTATCCCTTGGACCTTCTTATTGACGAAGAAACACACAAATTGCATCGGAATTACATACAAAAGGCACAATGCCGACTTAAGTACAAGAAGACTGACTCTTCTTACTGATTATGATTTGAACCATTAATGTGACACTAGCTATAGATTCCGATGCTTCACTTCAGGTTTAGTGTATCCCTCTGACTTTCTTAATGACGATGAAACACAGAAATGGGTTCGGAATTAAATACAAAAGGCACAATGCCTACTTAAGTACAAGAAGACTGACTCTTCTTACTGTCTATGTTTTGAACCATTCCTGTGACACTAGTTATAGATTCCGATGCTTCACTTGATTTTTACTGTATCCCTCGGACATTCTTAGTGACGATGAAACACAGAAATTGCATCGCAATTAAATACAAAAGGCACAATGCCGATTTAAGTACAAGACGACTGACTCTTCTTACTGTCTATGTTTTGAACCATACCTGTGACACTAGTTGTAGATTCCGATGCCTCGCTTCAGTTTTACTGTATTCCTTGGACCTTCTTATTGACGATGAAACACAGAAATTGCATCGGAATTAAATAAAAAAGGCACAATGCCGAATTAAGTACAAGAAGACTGACTCTTCTTACTGTCTATGTTTTGAACCATTCCTGTGACACTAGTTATAGTTTCCGATGCATCACTCCAGGTTTACTGTATCCCATGGACCTTCTGATTGACGAAGAAACACACAAATTGCATCGGTATTAAATACAAAAGGCACAATGCCGACTTAAGTACAAGAAGACTGACTCTTGTTACTGCCTATGTTTTGAACCATTCCTGTGACACTAGCTATAGATTCCGATGCTTCAATTCAGGTTTAGTGTATCCCTCTGACTTTCTTATTGACGATGACACACAGAAATGGCTTCGGAATTAAATACAAAAGGCACAATGCCCACTTAAGTACAAGAAGACTGACTCTTCTCACTGTCTATGTTTTGAACCATTCCTGTGACACTAGTTATAGATTCCGATGCTTCGCTCCAGGTTTACTATATCCCCTGGACCTTCTTATTGACAATGAAACACAGAGATTGCATCGGAATTAAATACAAAAAGCACAATGCCGACTTAAGAACAAGAAGACTGACTCTTCTTTCTGACTATGTTTGAACCATTCCTGTGACACTAGCTATAGATTCCGATGCTTCACTTCAGGTTTACTGTATCCCCCTGACCTTCTTGTTGACGATGAAACACAGAAATTGCATCGGAATTAAATACAAAAGCACAATGCCGACGTAAGTACATGAGGACAGACTCTTCTTACTGTCTATGTTTTGAACCATTCCATTGACACTAGTTATAGATTCCGATGCTTCACTCCAGGTTTACTGTTTCCCTTGGACCTTGTTATTGACGATGAAATACAGAAATTGCATCGGAATTAAATAGAAAAGGCTCAATGCCGACTTAAGTAGAAGAAGACTGACTCCACTTACTGACTATGTTTAGAACCATTCCTGTGACACTAGTTATAGATTCCGATGCTTCACTTCAGGTTTACAGTATCCCTTGCACCTTCTTATTGACAATGAAACACAGTAATTGCTTCGGAATTAAATACAAAAGGCAAAACGCCGACTTAAGTACAAGAAGACTGACTCTTCTTACTGTCTATGATTTGAACCATTCCTGTGACTCTAGTTATAGATTCCGATGCTACACTCCAGGTTTACTGTATCCCTTGGACCTTCATATTGACGATGAAACACAGAAATTGCATCGGAATTAAATACAAAAGGCACAATGCCGACGTAAGGACAAGAAGACTGACTCTTCCTACTGTCTATGTTTTGAACCATTCCCTTGACACCCGTTATAGATACCGATGCTTCACTTCAGGTTTACTGTATCCCTTGGACCTTCTTATTGACGCTGAAACACAGAAATTGAATCGGAATTAAATACAAAAGGCACAATGCCGACTTAAGTACAAGAAGACTGACTCTTCCTACTGTCTATGTATTGAACCATTCCTGTGACACTCGTTATAGATTACGATGCTTTACTTCAGGTTTACTGTATCCCTTGGACCTTCTTATTGACGATGAAACACAGAAATTGCATTGGAATTAAATACAAAAGGCACAATGCCGACTTAAGTACAAGGAGACTGACTCTTGTTCTGCCTATGTTTTGAACCATTCCTGTGACACTAGCTATAGATTCCGATGCTTCACTTCAGGTTAAGTGTATCCCTCTGACTATCTTATTGACGATGAAACACAGAAATGGCTTCGGAATTAAATACAAAAGGCACAATGCCGATTTAAGTACAAGAAGACTGACTCTTCTTACTGTCTATGTTTTGAACCATTCCTGTGACACTAGTTATAGATTCCGATGCTTCACTTGAGGTTTACTGTATCGCTTGGACCTTCTTATTGACGATGAAACACAGAAATTGCATCGGAATCAAATAAAAAATGCACAATGCCGACTTAAGCACATGATGACCGACTCTTCCTACTGACTATGTTTTGAACCATTCCTGTGACACTGGTTATAGATACCGATGCTTCACTTGAGGTTTATTGTATCCCTTGGACCTTCTTATTGACGATGAAACACAGAAATTGTATCGGTATTAAATACAAAAGGCACAATGCCGACTTAAGTACATGAAGTCTGACTCTTCCTACTGACTATGTTTTTAACCATTCCAGTGACACTAGTTATAGATTCCGATGTTTCACTTCAGGTTAACTGTATACCTTGGACCCTCGTATTAACGATGAAACACAGAAATTGCATCGGAATTAAATACAAAATGCACAATGCCGACTTAAGTACAAGAAGACTGACTCTTCTTACTGTCTATGTTTTGAATAACCTCAATGACACTAGTTATACATTCCGATGCTTCGCTCCAGGTTTACTGTATCCCTTGGACCTTCCTATTGACGATGAAACACAGAAATTGCATCGGAATTAAATACAAAAGGCACAATGCCGATTTAAGTACAAGAGGACTGACTCTTCTTACTGTCTATGGTTTGAACCATTCCTGTGACACTAGTTATAGATTCCGATGCTTCACTTGAGGTTTACTGTATCCCTTGGACCTTCTTATTGACGATGAAACACAGATATTGCATCGGAATTAAGTAGAAAAGGCACAATGCCGACTTAAGTACATGAAGACCGACTCTTCCTACTGACTTTGTTTTGAACCATTCCTGTGACACTAGTTATAGATTCCGATGTTTCACTTGAGGTTAACTGTATCCCTTGGACCTTCTTATTGACGATGAAACACAGAAATTGCCTCGGAATTAAATACAAAAGGCACAATGCCGACTTAAGTACAAGAAAACTGACTCTTCTTACTGTCTATGTTATGAACCATTCCTGTGACACTAGTTATAGATTCCGATGCTTCACTTCAGGTTTACTGCACCCATTGGACCTTCTTATTGACGATGAAACATAGAAATTGAATCGGAATTAAATACAAAAGGCAAAATGCGGACTTAAGGACAAGAAGACTGACTCTTCCTACTGACTTTGTTTTGAACCATTAGTGTGACACTAGATATAGATTCCGATGATTCACTTCAGGTTTACTGTATTCCTTGGACATTTTTATTGACGATGAAACACAGAAATTGCATCGGAATGAAATACAAAAGGCACAATGCCGACTTAAGTACAAGAAGACTGACTCTTCCTACTGTCTATGTTTTGAACCATTCCTGTGACACTAGTTATAGATTCCGACGCTTCACTTCAGGTTTACTGGATCCCTTTGACCTTCTTATTCACGATGAAACACAGAAATTGCATCGGAATTAAATACAAAAGGCACAATGCCGACTTAAGTACAAGGAGACTGACTCTTGTTCTGCCTATGTTTTGAACCATTCCTGTGACACTAGCTATAGATTCCGATGCTTCACTTCAGGTTTAGTGTATCCCTCTGACTATCTTATTGACGATGAAACACAGAAATGGCTTCGGAATTAAATACAAAAGGCACAATGCCGATTTAAGTACAAGAAGACTGACTCTTCTTACTGTCTATGTTTTGAACCATTCCTGTGACACTAGTTATAGATTCCGATGCTTCTCTTGAGGTTTACTGTATCGCTTGGACCTTCTTATTGACGATGAAACACAGAAATTGCATCGGAATCAAATACAAAAGGCACAATGCCGACTTAAGCACATGATGACCGACTCTTCCTACTGACTATGTTTTGAACCATTCCTGTGACACTGGTTATAGATACCGATGCTTCACTTGAGGTTTACTGTATCCCTTGGACCTTCTTATTGACGATGAAACACAGAAATTGTATCGGTATTAAATACAAAAAGCACAATGCCGAATTAAGTACAAGAAGACTGACTCTTCTTACTGTCTATGTTTTGAACCATTCCTATGACACTAGTTACAGATTCCGATACTACACTCCAGGTTTACTGTATCCCTTGCACCTTCTTATTGACGATGAAACACAGAAATTGCATCGGAATTAAATACAAAAGGCACAATGCCGACTTAAGGACAAGAAGACTGACTCTTCCTACTGACTTTGTTTTGAACCATTAGTGTGACACTAGTTATAGATTCCGATGATTCACTTCAGGTTTACTGTATTCCTTGGACATTTTTATTGACGATGAAACACAGAAATTGCATCGGAATCAAATACAAAAGGCACAATGCCGACTTAAGTACATGAAGTCTGACTCTTCCTACTGACTATGTTTTTAACCATTCCAGTGACACTAGTTATAGATTCCGATGTTTCACTTCAGGTTAACTGTATACCTTGGACCTTCGTATTAACGATGAAACACAGAAATTGCATCGGAATTAAATACAAAATGCACAATGCCGACTTAAGTACAAGAAGACTGACTCTTCTTACTGTCTATGTTTTGAATAACCTCAATGACACTAGTTATACATTCCGATGCTTCGCTCCAGGTTTACTGTATCCCTTGGACCTTCTTATTGACAATGAAACACAGAAATTGCATCGGAATTAAATACAAAAGGCACAATGCCGACTTAAGAACAAGAAGACTGACTCTTCTTACTGACTATGTTTGAACCAGTCCTGTGACACTAGCGTTAGATTTCGATGATTCACTTCAGGTTTACTGTATCCCTCTGACCTTCTTGTTGACGATGAAACACAGAAATAGCATCGGAATTAAATACAATTGGCACAATGCCGACTTAAGTACAAGGCGACTGACTCTTCTTACTGTCTATGTTTTGAACCATTCCATTGACACTAGTTATAGAATCCGATGCTTCACTTGATTTTTACTGTATCCCTTGGACCTTCCTATTGACGATGAAACACAGAAATTGCATCGGAATTAAATACAAAAGGCACAATGCCGATTTAAGTACAAGAGGACTGACTCTTCTTACTGTCTATGGTTTGAACCATTCCTGTGACACTAGTTATAGATTCCGATGCTTCACTTGAGGTTTACTGTATCCTTTGGACCTTCTTATTGACGATGAAACACAGATATTGCATCGGAATTAAGTAGAAAAGGCACAATGCCGACTTAAGTACATGAAGACCGACTCTTCCTACTGACTTTGTTTTGAACCATTCCTGTGACACTAGTTATAGATTCCGATGTTTCACTTGAGGTTAACTGTATCCCTTGGACCTTCTTATTGACGATGAAACACAGAAATTGCCTCGGAATTAAATACAAAAGGCACAATGCCGACTTAAGAACAAGAAAACTGACTCTTCTTACTGTCTATGTTATGAACCATTCCTGTGACACTAGTTATAGATTCCGATGCTTCACTTCAGGTTTACTGCACCCCTTGGACCTTCTTATTGACGATGAAACATAGAAATTGCATCGGAATTAAATACAAAAGGCAAAATGCGGACTTAAGTACAAGAAGACTGACTCTTATTACTGTCTATGTTTTGAACCATTCCTATGACACTAGTTACAGGTTCCGATACTACACTCCAGGTTTACCGTATCCCTTGGACCTTCTTATTGACGATGAAACACAGAAATTGCATCGGAATTAAATACAAAAGGCACAATGCCGACTTAAGGACAAGAAGACTGACTCTTCCTACTGACTTTGTTTTGAACCATTAGTGTGACACTAGTTATAGATTCCGATGCTTCACTTCAGGTTTACTGTATTCCTTGGACATTTTTATTGACGATGAAAGACAGAAATTGCATCGGAATGAAATACAAAAGGCAAAATGCCGACTTAAGTACAAGAAGACTGACTCTTCCTACTGTCTATGTTTTGATCCATTCCTGTGACACTAGTTATAGATTCCGACGCTTCACTTCAGGTTTACTGGATCCCTTTGACCTTCTTATTCACGATGAAACACAGAAATTGCATCGGAATTAAATACAAAAGGCACAATGCCGACATAAGTACATGAAGACCGACTCTTCCTACTGACTATGTTTTGAACCATTCCTGTGACACTAGTTATAGATTCCGATGCTTCACTTGAAGCTTACTGTATCCTGTGGAACTTCTCGTTGACGATGAAACACACAAATTGCATCGGAATTAAATACAAAAGGCACAATGCCGACTTAAGTAAAGAAGACTGACTCTTCTTACTGTCTATGTTTTGAACCATTCCTGTGACACCAGTTATAGATTCCGATGCTTCACTCCAGGTATACTGTATCCCTTGGACCTTCTCATTGACGATGAAACACAGAAATTGCATCTGAATTAAATACAAAACCACAATGCCGACGTAAGTACAAGAGGACTGACTCTTCTTACTGTCTATGTTTTGAACCATTCCATTGACACTAGTTATAGATTCCGATGCTTCACTCCAGGTTTACTGTTTCCCTTGGACCTTGTTATTGACGATGAAACACAGAAATTGCATCGGAATTAAATACAAACGGCTCAATGCCGACATAAGTACAAGAAGACTGACTCTTCTTACTGACTATGTTATGAACCATTCCTGTGACACTAGTTATAGATTCCGATGCTTCACTTCAGGTTTACTGCACCCCTTGGACCTTCTTATTGACGATGAAACATAGAAATTGCATCGGAATTAAATACAAAAGGCAAAATGAGGACTTAAGTACAAGAAGACTGACTCTTATTACTGTCTATGTTTTGAACCATTCCTGTGACACTAGTTACAGATTCCGATACTACACTCCAGGTTTACTGTATCCCTTGCACCTTCTTATTGACGATGAAACACAGAAATTGCATCGGAATTAAATACAAAAGGCACAATGCCGACTTACGGACAAGAAGACTGACTCTTCCTACTGACTTTGTTTTGAACCATTAGTGTGACACTAGTTATAGATTCCGATGCTTCACTTCAGTTTTACTGTATTCCTTGGACCTTCTTATAGACGATGAAACACAGAAATTGCATCGGAATTAAATAAAAAAGGCACAATGCCGAATTAAGTACAAGAAGACTGACTCTTCTTACTGTCTATGTTTTGAACCATTCCTGTGACACTAGTTATAGTTTCCGATGCATCACTCCAGGTTTACTGTATCCCATGGACCTTCTGATTGACGAAGAAACACACAAATTGCATCGGTATTAAATACAAAAGGCACAATGCCGACTTAAGTACAAGAAGACTGACTCTTGTTACTGCCTATGTTTTGAACCATTCCTGTGACACTAGCTATAGATTCCGATGCTTCACTTCAGGTTTAGTGTATCCCTCTGACTTTCTTATTGACGATGACACTCAGAAATGGCTTCGGAATTAAATACAAAAGGCACAATGCCCACTTAAGTACAAGAAGACTGACTCTTCTCACTGTCTATGTTTTGAACCATTCCTGTGACACTAGTTATAGATTCCGATGCTTTGCTCCAGGTTTACTATATCCCCTGGACCTTCTTATTGACAATGAAACACAGAGATTGCATCGGAATTAAATACAAAAAGCACAATGCCGACTTAAGAACAAGAAGACTGACTCTTCTTTCTGACTATGTTTGAACCATTCCTGTGACACTAGCTATAGATTCCGATGCTTCACTTCAGGTTTACTGTATCCCTCTGACCTTCTTGTTGACGATGAAACTCAGAAATTGCATCGGAATTAAACACAAAAGCACAATGCCGACGTAAGTACAAGAGAACTGACTCTTCTTACTGTCTATGTTTTGAACCATTCCATTGACACTAGTTATAGATTCCGATGCTTCACTCCAGGTTTACTGTTTCCCTTGGACCTTGTTATTGACGATGAAACACTGAAATTGCATCGGAATTAAATAGAAAAGGCTCAATGCCGACTTAAGTAGAAGAAGACTGACTCTTCTTACTGACTATGTTTAGAACCATTCCTGTGACACTAGTTATAGATTCCGATGCTTCACTTCAGGTTTACTGTATTCCTTGCACCTTCTTACTGACAATGAAACACAGTAATTGCTTCGGAATTAAATACAAAAGGCAAAACGCCGACTTAAGTACCAGAAGACTGACTCCTCTTACTGTCTATGATTTGAACCATTCCTGTGACTCTAGTTATAGATTCCGATGCTACACTCCAGGTTTACTGTATCCCTTGGACCTTCTTATTGACGATGAAACACAGAAATTGCATCGGAATGAAATACAAAAGCCACAATGCCGACTTAAGGATAAGAAGACTGACTCTTCCTACTGTCTATGTTTTGAACCATTCCCTTGACACCCGTTATAGATACCGATGCTTCACTTCAGGTTTACTGTATCCCTTGGACCTTCTTATTGACGCTGAAACACAGAAATTGAATCGGAATTAAATACAAAAGGCACAATGCCGACTTAAGTACAAGAAGACTGACTCTTCCTACTGTCTATGTTTTGAACCATTCCTGTGACACTCGTTATAGATTACGATGCTTTACTTCAGGTTTACTGTATCCGTTGGACCATCTTATTGATGATGAAACACAGAAATTGCATCGGAATTAAATACAAAAGGCACAATGCCGACTTAAGTACAAGGAGACTGACTCTTGTTACTGCCTATCTTTTGAACCATTCCTGTGACACTAGCTATAGATTCCGATGCTTCACTTCAGGTTTAGTGTATACCTCTGACTATCTTATTGACGATGAAACACAGAAATGTCTTCGGAATGAAATACAAAAGGCACATTGCCGATTTAGGTACAAGAAGACTGACTCTTCTTACTGTCTATGTTTTGAACCATTCCTGTGACACTAGTTATAGATTCCGATGCTTCACTTGAGGTTTACTGTATCGCTTGGACCTTCTTATTGACGATGAAACACAGAAATTGCATCGGAATCAAATACAAAAGGCACAATGCCGACTTAAGCACATGATGACCGACTCTTCCTACTGACTATGTTTTGAACCATTCCTGTGACACTAGTTATAGATACCGATGCTTCACTTGAGGTTTACTGTATCCCTAGGACCTTCTTATTGACGATGAAACACAGAAATTGTATCGGTATTAAATACAAAAGGCACAATGCCGACTTAAGTACATGAAGTCTGACTCTTCCTACTGACTATGGTTTTAACCATTCCAGTGACACTAGTTATAGATTCCGATGTTTCACTTCAGGTTAACTGTATACCTTGGACCTTCGTATTAACGATGAAACACAGAAATTGCATCGGAATTAAATACAAAATGCACAATGCCGACTAAAGTACAAGAAGACTGACTCTTCTTTCTGTCTATGTTTTGAATAATCTCAATGACACTAGTTATAGATTCCGATGCTTCGCTCCAGGTTTACTGTATCCCTTGGATCTTCTTATTGACAATGAAACACAGAAATTGCATCGGAATTAAGTACAAAAAGCACAATGCCGACTTAAGAACAAGAAGACTGAATCTTCTTACTGACTATGTTTGAACCATTCCTGTGACACTAGCGTTAGATTTCGATGATTGACTTCAGGTTTACTGTATCCCTCTGACCTTCTTGTTGACGATGAATTACAGAAATAGCATCGGAATTAAATACAATAGGCACAATGCCGACTTAAGTACAAGGCGACTGACTCTTCTTACTGTCTATGTTTTGAACCATTCCATTGACACTAGTTATAGATTCCGATGCTTCACTTGATTTTTACTGTATCCCTTGGACCTTCCTATTGACGATGAAACACAGAAATTGCATCGGAATTAAATACAAAAGGCACAATGCCGACATAAGTACATGAAGACCGACTCTTCCTACTGTTTATGTTTTGAACCATTCCTGTGACACTAGTTATAGATTCCGATGCTTCACTTGAGGCTTACTGTATCCTGTGGAACTTCTCGTTGACGATGAAACACACAAATTGCATCGGAATTAAATACAAAAGGCACAATGCCGACTTAAGTACAAGAAGACTGACTCTTCTTACTGTATATGCTTTGAACCATTCCTGTGACACCAGTTATAGATTCCGATGCTTCACTCCAGGTATACTGTATCCCTTGGACCTTCTTATTGACGATGAAACACAGAAATTGCATCGGAATTAAATACAAAACCACAATGCCGACGTAAGTACAAGAGGACTGACTCTCCTTACTGTCTATGTTTTGAACCATTCCATTGACACTAGTTATAGATTCCGATGCTTCACTCCAGGTTTACTGTTTCCCTTGGACCCTGTTATTGACGATGAAACACAGAAATTGCATCGGAATTAAATACAAACGGCTCAATGCCGACATAAGTACAAGAAGACTGACTCTTCTTACTGACTATGTTTTGAACCATTCCTGTGACACTAGTTATAGCTTCCGATGCTTCACTTCAGGTTTACAATATCCCTTGGACCTTCTTATTGACGATGAAACACAGAAATTGCTTCGGAATTAAATACAAAAGACAAAATGCCGACTTAAGTACCAGAAGACTGACTCTTCTTACTGTCTATGATTTGAACCATTCCTGTGACACTAGTTATAGATTCCGATGCTACACTCCAGGTTTACTGTATCCCTTGGACCTTCTTATTGACGATGAAACACAGAAATTGCATCGGAATTAAATACAAAAGGAACAATGCCGACTTAAGGACGAGAAGACTGACTCTTCCTACTGTCTATGTTTTGAACCATTCCTGTGACACTCGTTATAGATTACGATGCTTCACTTCAGGTTTACTGTATCCCTTGGACCTTCTTATTGACGCTGAAACACAGAAATTGAATCGGAATTAAATACAAAAGGCACAATGCCGACTTAAGTACATGAAGACTGACTCTTCCTACTGTCTATGTTTTGAACCATTCCTGTCACACTCGTTATAGATTACGATGCTTCACTTCAGGTTTACTGTATCCCTTGGACATTCTTATTGACGATGAAACACAGAAATTGAATCGGAATTAAATACAAAAGGCACAATGCCGACTTAAGTACACGAAGACTGACTCTTCTTACTGTCTATGATTTGCACCTTTCCTGTGACACTTGTTATAGATTCCGATGCTTCACTCCAGGTTTACTGTATCCCTTGAACCTTCTTATTGACGAAGAAACACACAAATTGCATCGGAATTAAATACAAAAGGCACAATGCCGACTTAAGTACAAGAAGACTGACTCTTCTTACTGACTATGTTTTGAACCATTCCTGTGACACTAGCTATAGATTCCGATGCTTCACTTCAGGCTTAGTGTATCCCTCTGACTTTCTTATTGACGATGAAACACAGAAATGGCTTCGGAATTAAATACAAAAGGCACAATGCCGACTTAAGTACAAGAAGACTGACTCTTCTTACTGTCTATGTTTTGAACCATTCCTGTGACACTAGTTATAGATTCCGATGCTTCACTTGAGGTTTACTGTATCGCTTGGACCTTCTTATTGACGATGAAACACAGAAATTGCATCGGAATCAAATACAAAAGGCACAATGCCGACTTAAGTACAAGGAGACTGACTCTTGTTCTGCCTATGTTTTGAACCATTCCTGTGACACTAGCTATAGATTCCGATTCTTCACTTCAGGTTTTGTGTATCCCTCTGACTATCTTATTGACGATGAAACACACAAATGGCTTCGGAATTAAATACAAAAGGCACAATGCCGATTTAAGTACAAGAAGACTGACTCTTCTCAGTGTCTATGTTTTGAACCATTCCTGTGACACTAGTTATAGATTCCGATGCTTCACTTGAGGTTTACTGTATCGCTTGGACCTTCTTATTGACGACGAAACACAGAAATTGCATCGGAATCAAATACAAAAGGCACAATGCCGACTTAAGCACATGATGACCGACTCTTCCTACTGACTATGTTTTGAACCATTCCTGTGACACTGGTTATAGATACCGATGCTTCACTTGATGTTTACTGTATCCCTTGGACCTTCTTATTGACGATGAAACACAGAAATTGTATCGGTATTAAAAAAAAAGGCACAATGCCGACTTAAGTACATGAAGTCTGACTCTTCCTACTGACTATGTTTTTAACCATTCCAGTGACACTAGTTATAGATTCCGATGTTTCACTTCAGGTTAACTGTATACCTTGGACCCTCGTATTAACGATGAAACACAGAAATTGCATCGGAATTAAATACAAAATGCACAATGCCGACTTAAGTACAAGAAGACTGACTCTTCTTACTGTCTATGTTTTGAATAACCTCAATGACACTAGTTATACATTCCGATGCTTCGCTCCAGGTTTACTGTATCCCTTGGACCTTCTTATTGACAATGAAACACAGAAATTGCATCGGAATTAAATACAAAAAGCACAATGCCGACTTAAGGACAAGAAGACTGACTCTTCTTACTGACTATGTTTGAACCATTCCTGTGACTCTAGCGTTAGATTTCGATGATTCACTTCAGGTTTTCTGTATCCCTCTGACCTTCTTGTTGACGATGAAACACAGAAATAGCATCGGAATTAAATACAATAGGCACAATGCCGACTTAAGTACAAGGCGACTGACTCTTCTTACTGTCTATGTTTTGAACCATTCCATTGACACTAGTTATAGATTCCGATGCTTCACTTGATTTTTACTGTATCCCTTGGACCTTCCTATTAACGATGAAACACAGAAATTGCATCGGAATTAAATACAAAAGGCACAATGCCGATTTAAGTACAAGAGGACTGACTCTTCTTACTGTCTATGGTTTGAACCATTCCTGTGACACTAGTTATAGATTCCGATGCTGCACTTGAGGTTTACTGTATCCCTTGGACCTTCTTATTGACGATGAAACACAGATATTGCATCGGAATTAAGTAGAAAAGGCACAATGCCGACTTAAGTACATGAAGACCGACTCTTCCTACTGACTTTGTTTTAAACCATTCCTGTGACACTAGTTATAGATTCCGATGTTTCACTTGAGGTTAACTGTATCCCTTGGACATTCTTATTGACGATGAAACACAGAAATTGCCTCGGAATTAAATACAAAAGGCACAATGCCGACTTAAGTACAAGAAAACTGACACTTCTTACTGTCTATGTTATGAACCATTCCTGTGACACTAGTTATAGATTCCGATGCTTCACTTCAGGTTTACTGCACCCCTTGGACCTTCTTATTGACGATGAAACATAGAAATTGCATCGGAATTAAATACAAAAGGCAAAATGCGGACTTAAGTACAAGAAGACTGACTCTTATTACTGTCTATGTTTTGAACCATTCCTATGACACTAGTTACAGATTCCGAAACTACACTCCAGGTTTACTGTATCCCTTGCACCTTCTTATTGACGATGAAACACAGAAATTGCATCGGAATTAAATACAAAAGGCACAATGCCGACTTAAGTACAAGGAGACTGACTCTTGTTCTGCCTATGTTTTGAACCATTCCTGTGACACTAGCTATAGATTCCGATGCTTCACTTCAGGTTTAGTGTATCCCTCTGACTATCTTATTGACGATGAAACACAGAAATGGCTTCGGAATTAAATACAAAAGGCACAATGCCGATTTAAGTACAAGAAGACTGACTCTTCTTACTGTCTATGTTTTGAACCATTCCTGTGACACTAGTTATAGATTCCGATGCTTCACTTGAGGTTTACTGTATTGCTTGGACCTTCTTATTGACGATGAAACACAGAAATTGCATCGGAATCAAATACAAACGGCACAATGCCGACTTAAGCACATGATGACCGACTCTTCCTACTGACTATGTTTTGAACCATTCCTGTGACACTGGTTATACATACCGATGCTTCACTTGAGGTTTACTGTATCCCTTGGACCTTCTTATTGACGATGAAACACAGAAATTGTATCGGTATTAAATCCAAAAGGACAATGCCGACTTAAGTACATGAAGTCTGACTCTTCCTACTGACTATGTTTTTAACCATTCCAGTGACACTAGTTATAGATTCCGATGTTTCACTTCAGGTTAACTGTATACCTTGGACCTTCGTATTAACGATGAAACACAGAAATTGCATCGGAATTAAATACAAAATGCACAATGCCGACTTAAGTACAAGAAGACTGACTCTTCTTACTGTCTATGTTTTGAATAACCTCAATGACACTAGTTATACATTCCGATGCTTCGCTCCAGGTTTACTGTATCCCTCGGACCTTCTTATTGACAATGAAACACAGAAATTGCATCGGAATTAAATACAAAAAGCACAATGCCGACTTAAGAACAAGAAGACTGACTCTTCTTACTGACTATGTTTGAACCATTCCTGTGACACTAGCATTAGATTTCGATGATTCACTTCAGGTTTACTGTATCCCTCTGACCTTCTTGTTGACGATGAAACACAGAAATAGCATCGGAATTAAATACAATAGGCACAATGCCGACTTAAGTACAAGGCGACTGACTCTTCTTACTGTCTATGGTTTGAACCATTCCTGTGACACTAGTTATAGATTCCGATGCTTCACTTGAGGTTTACTGTATCCCTTGGACCTTCTTATTGACGATGAAACACAGATATTGCATCGGAATTAAGTAGAAAAGGCACAATGCCGACTTAAGTACATGAAGACCGACTCTTCCTACTGACTTTGTTTTGAACCATTCCTGTGACACTAGTTATAGATTCCGATGTTTCACTTGAGGTTAACTGTATCCCTTGGACCTTCTTATTGACGATGAAACACAGAAATTGCCTCGGAATTAAATACAAAAGGCACAATGCCGACTTAAGAACAAGAAAACTGACTCTTCTTACTGTCTATGTTATGAACCATTCCTGTGACACTAGTTATAGATTCCGATGCTTCACTTCAGGTTTACTGCACCCCTTGGACCTTCTTATTGACGATGAAACATAGAAATTGCATCGGAATTAAATACAAAAGGCAAAAGGCGGACTTAAGTACAAGAAGACTGACTCTTATTACTGTCTATGTTTTGAACCATTCCTATGACACTAGTTACAGATTCCGATACTACACTCCAGGTTTACTGTATCCCTTGCACCTTCTTATTGACGATGAAACACAGAAATTGCATCGGAATTAAATACAAAAGGCACAATGCCGACTTAAGAACAAGAAGACTGACTCTTCCTACTGACTATGTTTTGAACCATTAGTGTGACACTAGTTATAGATTCCGATGCTTCACTTCAGGTTTACTGTATTCCTTGGACATTTTTATTGACGATGAAACACAGAAATTGCATCGGAATGAAATACAAAAGGCACAATGCCGACTTAAGTACAAGAAGACTGACTCTTCCTACTGTCTATGTTTTGAACAATTACTGTGACACTAGTTATAGATTCCGACGCTTCACTTAAGGTTTACTGGATCCCTTTGACCTTCTTATTCACGATGAAACACAGAAATTGCATCGGAATTAAATACAAAAGGCACAATGCCGACATAAGTACATGAAGACCGACTCTTCCTACTGACTATGTTTTGAACCATTCCAGTGACACTAGTTATAGATTCCGATGCTTCACTTGAGGCTTACTGTATCCTAGGGAACTTCTCGTTGACGATGAAACACACAAATTGCATCGGAATTAAATACAAAAGGCACAATGCCGACTTAGGTACAAGAAGACTGACTCTTCTTACTGTCTATGTTTTGAACCATTCCTGTGACACCAGTTATAGATTCCGATGCTTCACTCCAGGTATACTGTATCCCTTGGACCTTCTTATTGACGATGAAACACAGAAATTGCATCTGAATTAAATACAAAAGCACAATGCCGACGTAAGTACAAGAGGACTGACTCTTCTTACTGTCTATGTTTTGAACCATTCCATTGACACTAGTTATAGATTCCGATGCTTCACTCCAGGTTTACTGTTTCCCTTGGACCATGTTATTGACGATGAAACACAGAAATTGCATCGGAATTAAATACAAACAGCTCAATGCCGACATAAGTACAAGAAGACTGACTCTTCTTACTGACTATGTTATGAACCATTCCTGTGACACTAGTTATAGATTCCGATGCTTCACTTCAGGTTTACTGCACCCCTTGGACCTTCTTATTGACGATGAAACATAGAAATTGCATCGGAATTAAATACAAAAGGCAAAATGCGGACTTAAGTACAAGAAGACTGACTCTTATTACTGTCTATGTTTTGAACCATTCCTGTGACACTAGTTACAGATTCCGATACTACACTCCAGGTTTACTGTATCCCTTGCACCTTCTTATTGACGATGAAACACAGAAATTGCATCGGAATTAAATACAAAAATCACAAAGCCGACTTACGGACAAGAAGACTGACTCTTCCTACTGACTTTGTTTTGAACCATTAGTGTGACACTAGTTATAGATTCCGATGCTTCACTTTAGTTTTACTGTATTCCTTGGACCTTCTTATTGACGATGAAACACAGAAATTGCATCGGAATTAAATAAAAAAGGCACAATGCCGAATTAAGTACAAGAAGACTGACTCTTCATACTGTCTATGTTTTGAACCATTCCTGTGACACTAGTTATAGTTTCCGATGCATCACTCCAGGTTTACTGTATCCCATGGACCTTCTGATTGACGAAGAAACACACAAATTGCATCGGTATTATATACAAAAGGCACAATGCCGACTTAAGTACAAGAAGACTGACTCTTGTTACTGCCTATGTTTTGAACCATTCCTGTGACACTAGCTATAGATTCCGATGCTTCACTTCAGGTTTAGTGTATCCCTCTGACTTTCTTATTGACGATGACACACAGAAATGGCTTCGGAATTAAATACAAAAGGCACAATGCCGACTTAAGTAGAAGAAGACTGACTCTTCTTACTGACTATGTTTAGAACCATTCCTGTGACACTAGTTATAGATTCCGATGCTTCACTTCAGGTTTACTGTATTCCTTGCACCTTCTTACTGACAATGAAACACAGTAATTGCTTCGGAATTAAATACAAAAGGCAAAACGCCGACTTAAGTACCAGAAGACTGACTCCTCTTACTGTCTATGATTTGAACCATTCCTGTGACTCTAGTTATAGATTCCGATGCTACACTCCAGGTTTACTGTATCCCTTGGACCTTCATGTTGACGATGAAACACAGAAATTGCATCGGAATGAAATACAAAAGGCACAATGCCGACTTAAGGATAAGAAGACTGACTCTTCCTACTGTCTATGTTTTGAACCATTCCCTTGAAACCCGTTATAGATACCGATGCTTCACTTCAGGTTTACTGTATCCCTTGGACCTTCTTAATGACGCTGAAACACAGAAATTGAATCGGAATTAAATACAAAAGGCACAATGCCGACTTAAGTACATGAAGACTGACTCTTCCTACTGTCTATGTTTTGAACCGTTCCTGTCACACTCGTTATAGATTACGATGCTTCACTTCAGGTTTACTGTATCCCTTGGACCTTCTTTTTGACGATGAAACACAGAAATTGAATCGGAATTAAATACAAAATGCACAATGCCGACTTAAGTACACGAAGACTGACTCTTCTTACTGTCTATGATTTGCACCTTTCCTGTGACACTTGTTATAGATTCCGATGCTTCACTCCAGGTTTACTGTATCCGTTGAACCTTCTTATTGACGAAGAAACACACAAATTGCATCGGAATTAAATACAAAAGGCACAATGCCGACTTAAGTACAAGAAGACTGACTCTTCCTACTGTCTATGCTTTTGAACCATTCCTGTCACACTCGTTATGGATTACGATGCTTCACTTCAGGTTTACTGTATCCCTTGGACCTTCTTATTGACGATGAAACACAGAAATTGCATCGGAATTAAATACAAAAGGCACAATGCCGACGTAAGTACATGAAGACCGACTCTTCCTACTGACTATGTTTTGAACCATTCCTGTGACACTAGTTATAGATTCCGATGCCTCGCTTCAGGTTTACTGTATCCCTTGGACATTCTTATTGACGATGAAACACAGAAATTGCATCGGAATTAAATACAAAAGGCACAATGCCGAATTAAGTACAAGATGACTGACTCTTCTTACTGTCTATGTTTGGACCATTCCTGTGACACTAGTTATAGATTCCGATGCATCACTCCAGGTTTACTGTATCACTTGGACCTTCTTATTGACGAAGAAACACACAAATTGCATCGGTATTAAATACAAAAGGCACAATGCCGACGTAAGTACAAGAAGACTGACTCTTGTTACTGCCTATGTTTTGAACCATTCCTGTGACACTAGCTATAGATTCCGATGCTTCACGTCAGGTTTAGTGTATCCCTCTGACTTTCTTATTGACGATGACACACAGAAATTGCTTCGGAATTAAATACAAAAGGCAAAATGCCGATTTAAGTACAAGAAGACTGACTCTTCTTACTGTCTATGTTTTGAACCATTCCTGTGACTATAGTTATAGATTCCGATGCTTCACTTGAGGTTTACTGTATCCCTTGGACCTTCTTATTGACGATGAAACACAGAAATTGCATCGGAATCAAATACAAAAGGCACAATGCTGACTTAAGTACATGATGACCGACTCTTCCTACTGACTATGTTTTGAACCATTCCTGTGACACTAGTTATAGATACCGATGCTTCACTTGAGGTTTACTGTATCCCTTGGACCTTCTTATTGACGATGAAACACAGAAATTGTATCGGTATTAAATACAAAAGGCACAATGCCGACTTAAGTACATGAAGTCTTACTCTTCCTACTGACTATGTTTTTAACCACTCCTGTGACACTAGTTATAGATTCCGATGTTTCACTTGAGGTTAACTGTATACCTTGGACCTTCTTATTGACGATGAAACATAGAAATTGCATCGGAATTAAATACAAAAGGCAAAATGCGGACTTAAGTACAAGAAGACTGACTCTTATTACTGTCTATGTTTTGAACCATTCCTGTGACACTTGTTTCAGATTCCGATGCTACACTCCAGGTTTACTGTATCCCTTGCACCTTCTTATTGACGATGAAACACAGAAATTGCATCGGAATTAAATACAAAAGGCACAATGCCGACTTAAGGACAAGAAGACTGACTCTTCCTACTGACTTTGTTTTGAACCATTAGTGTGACACTAGTTATAGATTGCGATGCTTCACTTCAGGTTTACTGTATTCCTTGGACCTTCTTATTGACGATGAAACACAGAAATTGCATCGGAATGAAATACAAAAGGCACAATGCCGAGTTAAGTACAAGATGACTGACTCTTCCTACTGTCTACGTTTTGAACCATTCCTGTGACACTAGTTACAGATTCCGATGCTACACTCCAGGTTTACTGTATCCCTTGCACCTTCTTATTGACGATGAAACACAGAAATTGCATCGGAATTAAATACAAAAGGCACAATGCTGACTTAAGGACAAGAAGACTGACTCTTCTTACTGACTTTGTTTTGAACCATTAGTGTGACACTAGTTATAGATTCCGATGCTTCACTTGATTTTTACTGTATCCCTTGGACCTTCTTATTGACGATGAAACACAGAAATTGTATCGGTATTAAATACAAAAGGCACAATGCCGACTTAAGTACATGAAGTCTTACTCTTCCTACTGACTATGTTTTTAACCACTCCTGTGACACTAGTTATAGATTCCGATGTTTCACTTGAGGTTAACTGTATACCTTGGACCTTCTTATTGACGATGAAGCATAGAAATTGCATCGGAATTAAATACAAAAGGCAAAATGCGGACTTAAGTACAAGACGACTGACTCTTATTACTGTCTATGCTTTAAACCATTCCTGTGACACTTGTTTCAGATTCCGATGCTACACTCCAGGTTTACTGTATCCCTTGCACCTTCTTATTGACGATGAAACACAGAAATTGCATCGGAATTAAATACAAAAGGCAAAATGCGGACTTAAGTACAAGACGACTGACTCTTATTACTGTCTATGCTTTAAACCATTCCTGTGACACTTGTTTCAGATTCCGATGCTACACTCCAGGTTTACTGTATCCCTTGCACCTTCTTATTGACGATGAAACACAGAAATTGAATCGGAATTAAATACAAAAGGCACAATGCCTAATTAAGGACAAGATGACTGACTCTTCCTACTGTCTACGTTTTGAACCATTCCTGTGAGACTAGTTACAGATTCCGATGCTACACTCCAGGTTTACTGTATCCCTTGCACCTTCTTATTGACGATGAAACACAGAAATTGCATCGGAATTAAATACAAAGGGCACAATGCCGATTTAAGTACAAGAGGACTGACTCTTCTTACTGTCAATGTTTTGAACCATTCCTGTGACACTAGTTATAGATTCCGACGCTTCACTTCAAGTTTACTGGATCCCTTGGACCTTCTTATTGACGATGAAACACAGAAATTGCATCGGAATTAAATACAAAAGGTACAATGCCGACATAAGTAAATGAAGACCGACTCTTCCTACTGACTATGTTTTGAACCATTCCTGTGACACTAGTTATAGATTCCGATGCTTCACTTCAGGTTTACTGTATCCCTTGGACCTTATTATTGACGACGAAACACAGAAATTGCTTCGGAATTAAATACAAAATGGAAAATGCCGACTTAAGTACCAGAAGACTGCCTCTTCTTACTGTCTATGATTTGAACCATTCCTGTGACACTAGTTATAGATTCCGATGCTACACTCCAGGTTTACTGTATCCCTTGGACCTTCTTATTGACGATGAAACACAGAAATTGCATCGGAATGAAATACAAAAGGCACGATGCCGAGTTAAGTACAAGATGACTGACTCTTCCTACTGTCTACGTTTTGAACCATTCCTGTGACACTAGTTACAGATTCCGATGCTACACTCCAGGTTTACTGTATCCCTTGCACCTTCTTATTGACGATGAAACACAGAAATTGCATCGGAATTAAATACAAAAGGCACAATGCTGACTTAAGGACAAGAAGACTGACTCTTCTTACTGACTTTGTTTTGAACCATTAGTGTGACACTAGTTATAGATTCCGATGCTTCACTTGATTTTTACTGTATCCCTTGGACCGTCTTATTGACGATGAAACACAGAAATTGTATCGGTATTAAATACAAAAGGCACAATGCCGACTTAAGTACATGAAGTCTGACTCTTCCTACTGACTATGTTTTTAACCACTCCTGTGACACTAGTTATAGATTCCGATGTTTCACTTGAGGTTAACTGTATACCTTGGACTTTCTTATTGACGATGAAACATAGAATTTGCATCGGAATTAAATACAAAAGGCAAAATGCGGACTTAAGTACAAGAAGACTGACTATTATTACTGTCTATGTTTTGAACCATTCCTGTGACACTTGTTTCAGATTCCGATGCTACACTCCAGGTTTACTGTATCCCTTGCACCTTCTTATTGACGATGAAACACAGAAATTGCATCGGAATTAAATACAAAAGGCAAAATGCCGACTTAAGGACAAGAAGACTGACTCTTCCTACTGACTTTGTTTTGAACCATTAGTGTGACACTAGTTATAGATTCCGATGCTTCACTTCAGGTTTACTGTATTCCTTGGACCTTCTTATTGACGATGAACCACAGAAATTGCATCGGAATGAAATACAAAAGGCACAATGCCGAGTTAAGTACAAGATGACTGACTCTTCCTACTGTCTACGTTTTGAGCCATTCCTGTGACACTAGTTACAGATTCCGATGCTACACTCCAGGTTTACTGTATCCCTTGCACCTTCTTATTGACGATGAAACACAGAAATTGCATCGGAATTAAATACAAAGGGCACAATGCCGATTTAAGTACAAGAGGACTGACTCTTCTTACTGTCAATGTTTTGAACCATTCCTGTGACACTAGTTATAGATTCCGACGCTTCACTTCAAGTTTACTGGATCCCTTGGACCTTCTTATTGACGATGAAACACAGAAATTGCATCGGAATTAAATACAAAAGGCACAATGCCGACATAAGTACATGAAGACCGACTCTTCCTACTGACTATGTTTTGAACCATTCCTGTGACACTAGTTATAGATTCCGATGCTTCACTTCAGGTTTACTGTATCCCTTGGACCTTATTATTGACGACGAAACACAGAAATTGCTTCGGAATTAAATACAAAATGGAAAATGCCGACTTAAGTACCAGAAGACTATCTCTTCTTACTGTCTATGATTTGAACCATTCCTGTGACACTAATTATAGATTCCGATGCATCACTCCAGGTTTACTGTATCCCTTGGACCTTCTTATTGACGAAGAAACACACAAATTGCATCGGTATTAAATACAAAAGGCACAATGCCGACATAAGTACAAGAAGACTGACTCTTGTTACTGCCTATGTTTTGAACCATTCCTGTGACTCTAGCTATAGATTCCGATGCTTCACTTCAGGTTTAGTGTATCCCTCTGACTTTCTTATTGACGATGACACACAGAAATGGCTTCGGAAGTAAATACAAGAGGCACAATGCCGATTTAAGTACAAGAAGACTGACTCTTCTTACTGTCTATGTTTTGAACCATTCCTGTGACTCTAGTAATAGATTCCGATGCTTCACTTGAGGTTTACTGTATCCCTTGGACCTTCTTATTGACGATGAAACACAGAAATTGCATCGGAATCAAATACAAAAGGCACAATGCCGACTTAAGTATATGATGACCGACTCTTTCTACTGACTATGTTTTGAACCATTCCTGTGACACTAGTTATAGATACCGATGCTTCACTTGAGGTTTACTGTATCCCTTGGACCTTCTTATTGACGATGAAACACAGAAATTGTATCGGTATTAAATACAAAAGGCACAATGCCGACTTAAGTACATGAAGTCTGACTCTTCCTACTGACTATGATTTTAACCACTCCTGTGACACTACTTATAGATTCCGATGTTTTACTTGAGGTTAACTGTATACCTTGGACCTTCTTATTAACGATGAAACACAGAAATTGCATCGGAATTAAATTCAAAAGGCACAATGCCGACTTAAGTACAAGAAGACTGACTCTTCTTACTGTCTATGTTTGGAACCATTCCTGTGACACTAGTTATAGATTCCGATGCTTCGCTCCGGGTTTACTATATCCCTTGGACCTTCTTATTGACAATGAAACACAAAAATTGCATCGGAATTAAATATAAAAAGCACAATGCCGACTTAAGAACAAGAAGACTGACTCTTCTTACTGACTATGTTTGAACCATTCCTGTGACACTAGCTATAGATTCCGATGCTTCACTTCAGGTTTACTGTATCCCTCTGACATTCTTGTTGACGATGAAACACAGAAATAGCATCGGAATTTAATACAATAGGTACAATGCCGACTTAAGTACAAGACGACTGACTCTTCTTACTGTCTATGTTTTGAACCATTCCTGTGACACTAGTTATAGATTCCGATGCCTCGCTTCAGGTTTGCTGTATCCCTTGGACCTTCTGATTGACGATGAAACACAGAAATTGCATCGGAATTAAATACAAAAGGCACAATGCCGAACTAAGTACAAGAAGACTGACTCTTCTTACTGTCTATGTTTTGAACCATTGCTGTGACACTAGTTATATATTCCGATGCATCACTACAGGTTTACTGTATCCCTTGGACCTTCTTATTGACGAAGAAACACACAAATTGCATCGGAATTAAGTAGAAAAGGCACAATGCTGACTTAAGTACATGAAGTCTCACTCTTCCTCCTGACTTTGTTTTGAACCATTAGTGTGACACTAGTTATAGATACCGGTGCTTCACTTGAGGTTTACTGTATCCCTTGGACCTTCTTATTGACGATGAAACACAGAAATTGTATCGGTATTAAATACAAAAGGCACAATGCCGACTTAAGTACATGAAGTCTGACTCTTCCTACTGACTATGTTTTTAACCATTCCTGTGACACTAGTTATAGATTCCGATGTTTCACTTGAGGTTTAGCTGTATACCTTGGACCTTCTTATTAACGATAAAACACAGAAATTGCATCGGAATTAAAAACAAAAGGCACAATGCCGACATAAGTACAAGAAGACTGACTCTTGTTACTGCCTATGTTTTGAATCATTCCTGTGACCCTAGCTATAGATTCCGATGCTTCACTTCAGGTTTAGTGTATCCCTCTGACTTTCTTATTGACGATGACACACAGAAATGGCTTCGGAATTAAATACAAAAGGCACAATGCCGATTTAAGTACAAGAAGACTGACTCTTCTTACTGTCTATGTTTTGAACCATTGCTGTGCCACTAGTTATAGATTCTGATGCTTCACTTGAGGATTACTGTATCCCTTGGACCTCCTTATTGACGATGAAACACTGAAATTGCATCGGAATCAAATACAAAAGGCACAATGCCGACTTAAGTACATGATGACCGACTCTTCCTACTGACTATGTTTTGAACCATTCCTGTGACACTAGTTATAGGTACCGATGCTTCACTTGAGGTTTACTGTATCCCTTGGACCTTTTTATTGACGATGAAACACAGAAATTGTATCGGTCTTAAATACAAAAGGCACAATGCCGACTTAAGTACATGAAGTCTGACTCTTCCTACTGACTATGTTTTTAACCATTCCTGTGACACTAGTTATAGATTCCGATGTTTCACTTGAGGTTAACTGCATACCTTGGACCTTCTTATTAACGATGAAAAACAGAAATTGCATCGGAATTAAATACAAAAGGCACAATGCCGACATAAGTACAAGAAGACTAACTCTTCTTACTGTCTATGTTTTGAACCATTCCTGTGACACTAGTTATAGATTCCGATGCTTCGCTCCAGGTTTACTATATCCCTTGGACGTTCTTATTGACAATGAAACACAGAAATTGCATCGGAATTAAATACAAAAAGCACAATGCCGACTTAAGAACAAGAAGACTGACTCTTCTTACTGTCTATGTTTTGAACCATTCCATTGACACTAGTTATAGATTCCGATGCTTCACTCCAGGTTTACTGTTTCCCTTGGACCTTGTTATTGACGATGAAACACAGAAATTGCATCGGAATTAAATAGAAAAGGCTCAATGCCGACTTAAGTAGAAGAAGACTGACTCTTCTTACTGACTATGTTTAGAACCATTCCTGTGACACTAGTTATAGATTCCGATGCTTCACTTCAGGTTTACTGTATCCCTTGGACCTTCTTATTGACAATGAAACACAGAAATTGCTTCGGAATTAAATACAAAAGGCAAAATGCCGACTTAAGTACCAGAAGACTGACTCTTCTTACTGTCTATGATTTGAACCATTCCTGTGACTCTAGTTATAGATTCCGATGCTACACTCCAGGTTTACTGTATCCCTTGGACCTTCTTATTGACGATGAAACACAGAAATTGCATCGGAATTAAATACAAAAGGCACAATGCCGACTTAAGGACAAGAAGACTGACTCTTCCTACTGTCTATGTTTTGAACCATTCCTGTGACACCCGTTATAGATTCCGATGCTTCACTTCAGGTTTACTGTATCCCTTGGACCTTCTTATTGACGCTGAAACACAGAAATTGAATCGGAATTAAATACAAAAGGCACAATGCCGACTTAAGTACAAGAAGACTGTCTCTTCCTACTGTCTATGTTTTGAACCATTCCTGTGACACTCGTTATAGATTACGATGTTTTACTTCAGGTTTACTGTATCCCTTGGACCTTCTTATTGACGATGAAACACAGAAATTGCATCGGAATTATATACAAAAGGCACAATGCCGACTTAAGTACATGAAGACCGACTCTTCCTACTGACTATGTTTTAACCATTCCTGTGACACTAGTTATAGATTCCGATGCCTCGCGTCATGTATACTGTATCCCTTGGACCTTCTTATTGACGATGAAACACAGAAATTGCATCGGAATTAAATACAAAAGGCACAATGCCGAATTAAGTACAAGAAGACTGACTCTCCTTAATGTCTATGTTTTGAACCATTCCTGTGACACTAGTTATATATTCCGATGCATCACTCCATGTTTACTGAATCCCTTGGACCTTCTTATTGACGAAGAAACACACAAATTGCATCGGTATTAAATACAAATGGCACAATGCCGACTTAAGTACAAGAAGACTGACTCTTGTTACTGCCTATGTTTTGAACCATTCCTGTGACACTAGCTATAGATTCCGATGCTTCACTTCAGGTTTGCTGTATCCCTCTGACTATCTTATTGACGATGAAACACAGAAATGGCTTCGGAATTAAATACAAAAGGCACAATGCCGATTTAAGTACAAGAAGACTGACTCTTCTTACTGTCTATGTTTTGAACCATTCCTGTGACACTAGTTATAGGTTCCGATGCTTCACTTGAGGTTTACTGTATCCCTTGGACCTTCTTATTGACGATGAAACACAGAAATTAAATCGGAATCAAATACAAAAGGCACAATGCCAACTTAAGCACATGATGACCGACTCCTCCTACTGACTATGTTTTGAAGCATTCCTGTGACACTAGTTATAGATACCGATGCTTCACTTGAGGTTTACTGTATCCCTTGGACCTTCTTATTGACAATGAAACACAGAAATTACATCGGAATTAAATACAAAAAGCACAATGCCGACTTAAGAACAAGAAGACTGACTCTTCTTACTGACTATGTTTGAACCATTCCTGTGACACTAGCGTTAGATTTCGATGATTCACTTCAGGTTTACTCTATCCCTCTGACCTTCTTGTTGACGATGAAACACAGAAATAGCATCGGAATTAAATACAATAGGCACAATGCCGACTTAAGTACAAGGCGACTGACTCTTCTTACTGTCTATGTTTTGAACCATTCCATTGACACTAGTTATAGATTCCGATGCTTCACTTGATTTGTACTGTATCCCTTGGACCTTCTTATTGACGATGAAACACAGAAATTGCATCGGAATTAAATACAAAAGGCACAATGCCGATTTAAGTACAAGAGGACTGACTCTTGTTACTGTCTATGGTTTGAACCATTCCTCTGACACTAGTTATAGATTCCGATGCTTCACTTGAGGTTTACTGTATCCCTTGGACCTTCTTATTGACGATGAAACACAGATATTGCATCGGAATTAAGTAGAAAAGGCACAATGCCGACTTAAGTACATGAAGACCGACTCTTCCTACTGACTATGTTTTGAGCCATTCCTGTGACACTAGTTATAGATTCCGATGTTTCACTTGAGGTTAACTGTATCCCTTGGACCTTCTTATTGACGATGAAACACAGAAATTGCCTCGGAATTAAATACAAAAGGCACAATGCCGACTTAAGTACAAGAAAACTGACTCTTCTTACTGTCTATGTTTAGAAACATTCCTGTGACACTAGTTATAGATTCCGATGCATCACTTCAGGTTTACTGCACCCCTTGGACCTTGTTATTGACGATGAAACATAGAAATTGCATCGGAATTAAATACAAAAGGCAAAATGCGGACTTATGTACAAGAAGACTGTCACTTCTTACTGTCTATGTTTTGAACCATTCCTGTGACACTAGTTACAGATTCCGATACTACACTCCAGGTTTACTGTATCCTTTGCACCTTCTTATTGACGATGAAACACAGAAATTGCATCGGAATTAAATACAAAAGGCACAATGCCGACTTAAGGACAAGAAGACTGACTCTCCTACTGACTTTGTTTTGAACCATTAGTGTGACACTAGTTATAGATTCCGATGCATCACTTCAGGTTTACTGAATTCCTTGGACCTTTTTATTGACGATGAAACACAAAAATTGCATCGGAATGAAATACAAAAGGCACAATGCCGAGTTAAGTACAAGATGACTGACTCTTCCTACTGTCTATGTTTTGAACCATTCCTGTGACACTAGTTACAGATTCCGATGCTACACTCCAGGTTTACTGTATCCCTTGCACCTTCTTATTGACGATGAAACACAGAAAATTCATCGGAATTAAATACAAAAGGCACAATGCTGACTTAAGGACAAGAAGACTGACTCTTCCTACTGACTTTGTTTTGAGCCATTAGTGTGACACTAGTTATAGATTCCGATGCGTCACTTGATTTTTACTGTATCCCTTGGACCTTCTTATTGACGATGAAACACAGAAATTGCATCGGAATTAAATACAAAGGGCACAATGCTGATTTAAGTACAAGAGGACTGACTCTTCTTACTGTCAATGTTTTGAACCATTCCTGTGACACTAGTTATAGATTCCGATGCTTCACTTCAGGTTTACTGGATTCCTTGGACCATCTTATTGACGATGAAACACAGAAATTGCATCGGAATTAAATACAAAAGGCACAATGCCGACATAAGTACATGAAGACCCACTCTTCCTACTGACTATGTTTTGAACCATTCCTGTGACACTAGTTATAGATTCCGATGCTTCACTTCAGGTTTACTGTATCCCTTGGACCTTATTATTGACGACGAAACACAGAAATTGCTTCGGAATTAAATACAAAATGGAAAATGCCGACTTATGTACCAGAAGACAGCCTCTTCTTACTGTCTATGATTTGAACCATTCCTGTGACACTAGTTATAGATTCCGATGCTACACTCCAGGTTTACTGTATCCCTTGGACCTTCTTATTGACGATGAAACACAGAAATTGCATCGGAATTAAATACAAAAGGCACAATGCCGACTAAAAGACAAGAAGACTGACTCTTCCTACTGTCTATGTTTTGAACCATTCCTGTGACACTCATTATAGATTCCGATGCTTCACTTCAGGTTTACTGTATCCCTTAGACCTTCTTATTGACGCTGAAACACAGAAATTGAATCGGAATTAAATACAAAAGGCACAATGACGACATAAGTACATGAAGACTGACTCTTCCTACTGTCTATGTTTTGAACCATTCCTGTCACACTCGTTATAGATTACGATGCTTCACTTCAGGTTTACTGTATCCCTTGGACCTTCTTATTGACGATGAAACACAGAAATTGCATCGGAATTAAATACAAAAGGCACAATGCCGACTTAAGTACATGAAGACCGACTCTTCCTACTGACTATGTTTTGAACCATTCCTGTGACACTAGTTATAGATTCCGATGCCTCGCTTCAGGTTTACTGTATCCCTTGGCCCTTCTTATTAACGAAGAAACACAGAAATTGCATCGGAATTAAATACAAAAGGCACAATGCCGAATTAAGTACAAGAAGACTGACTCATCTTACTGTCTATGTTTTGAACCATTCCTGTGACACTAGTTATAGATTCCGATGCATCACTCCAGGTTTACTGTATCCCTTGGACCTTCTTATTGACGAAGAAACACACAAATTGCATCGGTATTAAATACAAAAGGCACAATGCCGACATAAGTACAAGAAGACTGACTCTTCTTACTGACTATGTTTAGAACCATTCCTGTGACACTAGTTATAGATTCCGATGCTTCACTTCAGGTTTACTGTATCCCTCTGACATTCTTGTTGACGATGAAACACAGAAATAGCATCGGCATTTAATACAATAGGGACAATGCCGACTTAAGTACAAGAAGACTGACTCTTCTTACTGTCTATGTTTTGAACCATTCCATTGACACTAGTTATAGATTCCGATGCTTCACTCCAGGTTTACTGTTTCCCTTGGACCTTGTTATTGACGATGAAACACAGAAATTGCATCGGAATTAAATAGAAAAGGATCAATGCCGACTTAAGTAGAAGAAGACTGACTCTTCTTACTGACTATGTTTAGAACCATTCCTGTGACACTAGTTATAGATTCCGATGCTTCACTTCAGGTTTACTGTATCCCTTGGACCTTCTTATTGACAATGATACACAGAAATTGCTTCGGAATTAAATACAAAATGCAAAATGCCGACTTAAGTACCAGAAGACTGACTTTTCTTACTGTGTATGATTTGAACCATTCCTGTGACTCTAGTTATAGATTCCGATGCTACACTCCAGGATTACTGTATCCCTTGGACCTTCTTATTGACGATGAAACACAGAAATTGCATCGGAATTAAATACAAAAGGCACAATGCCGACTTAAGGACAAGAAGACTGACTCTTCCTACTGTCTATGTTTTGAACCATTCCTGTGACACCCGTTATAGATTCCGATGCTTCACTTCAGGTTTACTGTATCCCTTGGACCTTCTTATTGACGCTGAAACACAGAAATTGAATCGGAATTAAATACAAAAGGCACAATGCCGACTTAAGTACAAGAAGACTGACTCTTCCTACTGTCTATGCTTTGAACCATTCCTGTGACACTCGTTATAGATTACGATGCTTTACTTCAGGTTTACTGTAACCCTTGGACCTTCTTATTGATGATGAAACACAGAAATTGCATCGGAATTAAATACAAATGGCACAATGCCGACTTAAGTACATGAAGACCGACTCTTTCTACTGACTATGTTTTGAACCATTCCTGTGACACTAGTTATAGATTCCGATGCCTCGCTTCAGGTTTACTGTATCCCTTGGACCTTCTTATTGACGATGAAACACAGAAATTGCATCGGAATTAAATACAAAAGGCACAATGCCGAATTAAGTACAAGAAGACTGACTCTCCTTACTGTCTATGTTTTGAACCATTCCTGTGACACTAGTTATATATTCCGATGCTTCACTTCAGGTTTGCTGTATCCCTCTGACTATCTTATTGACGATGAAACACAGAAATGGCTTCGGAATTAAATACAAAAGGCACAATGCCGATTTAAGTACAAGAAGACTGACTCTTCTTACTGTCTATGTTTTGAACCATTCCTGTGACACTAGTTATAGATTCCGATGCTTCACTTGAGGTTTACTGTATCCCTTGGACCTTCTTATTGACGATGAAACACAGAAATTGCATCGGAATCAAATACAAAAGGCACAATGCCGACTTAAGCACATGATGACCGACTCCTCCTACTGACTATGTTTTGAAGCATTCCTGTGACACTAGTTATAGATACCGATGCTTCACTTGAGGTTTACTGTATCCCTTGGACCTTCTTGTTGACGATGAAACACAGAAATTGTAACGGTATTAAATACAAAAGGCACAATGCCTACTTAAGTACATGAAGTCTGACTCTTCCTACTGACTATGTTTTTAACCATTCCTGTGACACTAGTTATAGATTCCGATGTTTCACTTCAGGTTAACTGTATACCTTGGACCTTCGTATTAACGATGAAACACAGAAAATGCATCGGAATTAAATACAAAAGGCACAATGGCGACTTCAGTACATGTAGATTGACTTTTCCTACTGTCTATGTTTTGAACCATTCCTGTGACACTAGTTATAGATTCTGATGGTTCATTTCAGGTTTACTGTATCCCTTGGACCTTTTTATTGACGATGAAAGACAGTAATTGCATCGGAATTAAATACAAAAGCCACAATGCCGACTTAAGTACAAGAAGACTGACTCTTCCAACTGTCTATGCTTTGAACCATTCCTCTGACACTAGTTATAGATTCTGATGCTTCACTTCAGGTTTACTGTATCCCTCTGACCGTCTTATTGACGATGAAACACAGAAATTGCATCGGAATTAAATACAATAGGCACAATGCCGACTTACGTACAAGAAGACTTACTCTTCCTACTGTCTATGTTTTGAACCATTCCTGTGACACTAGTTATAGTTTCCGATTCTTCAATTCAGCTCTACTGTATCCCTTGGACCTTCTTATTGACGAAGAAACACACAAATTGCATCGGTATTAAATACAAAAGGCACAATGCCGACATAAGTACAAGAAGACTGACTCTTCTTACTGACTATGTTTAGAACCATTCCTGTGACACTAGTTATAGTTTCCGATGCTTCACTTCAGGTTTACTGTATCCCTCTGACATTCTTGTTGACGATGAAACACAGAAATAGCATCGGCATTTAATACAATAGGGACAATGCCGACTTAAGTACAAGAAGACTGACTCTTCTTACTGTCTATGTTTTGAACCATTCCATTGACACTAGTTATAGATTCCGATGCTTCACTCCAGGTTTACTGTTTCCCTTGGACCTTGTTATTGACGATGAAACACAGAAATTGCATCGGAATTAAATAGAAAAGGCTCAATGCCGACTTAAGTAGAAGAAGACTGACTCTTCTTACTGACTATGTTTAGAACCATTCCTGTGACACTAGTTATATATTCCGATGCTTCACTTCAGGTTTGCTGTATCCCTCTGACTATCTTATTGACGATGAAACACAGAAATGGCTACGGAATTAAATACAAAAGGCACAATGCCGATTTAAGTACAAGAAGACTGACTCTTCTTACTGTCTATGTTTTGAACCATTCCTGTGACACTAGTTATAGATTCCGATGCTTCACTTGAGGTTTACTGTATCCCTTGGACCTTCTTGTTGACGATGAAACACAGAAATTGCATCGGAATCAAATACAAAAGGCACAATGCCGACTTAAGCACATGATGACCGACTCCTCCTACTGACTATGTTTTGAAGCATTCCTGTGACACTAGTTATAGATACCGATGCTTCACTTGAGGTTTACTGTATCCCTTGGACAATCTTATTGACGATGAAACACAGAAATTGTATCGGTATTAAATACAAAAGGCACAATGCCTACTTAAGTACATGAAGTCTGACTCTTCCTACTGACTATGTTTTTAACCATTCCTGTGACACTAGTCATAGATTCCGATGTTTCACTTCAGGTTAACTGTATACCTTGGACCTTCGTATTAACGATGAAACACAGAAAATGCATCGGAATTAAATACAAAAGGCACAATGCCGACTTCAGTACATGTAGATTGACTTTTCCTACTGTCTATGTTTTGAACCATTCCTGTGACACTAGTTATAGATTCTGATGGTTCATTTCAGGTTTACTGTATCCCTTGGACCTTTTTATTGACGATGAAAGACAGTAATTGCATCGGAATTAAATACAAAAGCCACAATACCGACTTAAGTACAAGAAGACTGACTCTTCCAACTGTCTATGCTTTGAACCATTTCTCTGACACTAGTTATAGATTCTGATGCTTCACTTCAGGTTTACTGTATCCCTCTGACCGTCTTATTGACGATGAAACACAGAAATTGCATCGGAATTAAATACTATAGGCACAATGCCGACTTACGTACAAGAAGACTTACTCTTCCTACTGTCTATGTTTTGAACCATTCCTGTGACACTAGTTATAGATTCCGATTCTTCAATTCAGCTCTACTGTATCCCTTGGACGTTCTTTTTGACGATGAAACACAGAAATTGCTTCGAAATTAATTACAAAAGACACAATGCCGACTTAAGTACAACAAGACTGACTCATCCAACTGTCTATGTTTTGAACCATTCGTGTGACACAAGTTATAGATTCCGATGCTTCACTTCGGGTTTACTTTATCCCTCTGACCGTCTTATTGACGATGAAACACAGAAATTGCTTCTGAATTAAATAGAAAATGCACAATGCCGACTTAAGTTCTAGAAGACTGACTCTTCCTACTGTGTATGTTTTAAACCATTCCAGGGACACTAGTTATAGATTCCGATGCTTCGCTTCAGGTTTACTGTATCCCTTGGACCTTCTTATTGACGATGATACACAGTAATTGCATCGGAATTAAATACAAACGGCGCAATTCCGACATAACTACAAGAAGACTGACTCTTCTTACTGACTATGCTTTGAACCATTCCTGTGACAATAGTTATAGATTCTGATGCTTAACTTCAGGATTTCTGTATCCCTCTGACCTTCTTATTGACGATGAAGCACAGAAATTGCATCGGAAATAAATACAAAAGGCACAATGCAGAGTTAAGTACATGTAGACTGACTTTTCCTACTGTCTATGCTTTTGAACCATTCCTGTTACACTAGTTATAGATTCCGATGCTTCACTTCAGGTTTACTGTATCCCTCTGACCGTCTTGTTGACGATGAAACACAGAAATTGCATCGGAATTAAATAGAAAAGGCACAATGCCGACTTAAGTACTAGAAGACTGACTCTTCCTACTGTCTATGTTTTGAACCATTCCTGTGACACCAGTTATATATTCCGATGCTTCAAATCAGGTCTACTGTATCCCTTGGAACTTCTTATTGACGATGAAAGACAGAAATTGCATCGGAATTAAATACAAAAGGCACAATGCCGACTTAAGTACATGTAGACTGATTTTTCCGACTGTCTATGTTTTGAACATTTCCTGTGACACTAGTTATAGATTCCGATGGTTCATTTCAGGTTTACTGTATCCCTTGGACCTTCTTATTGACGATGAAACACAGAATTTGCATCGAAATTAATTACAAAAGGCACAATGCCGACTTAAGTACATGAAGACCCACTCTTCCTACTGACTATGTTTTGAACCATTCCTGTGACACTAGTTATAGATTCCGATGCCTCGCTTCAGGTTTACTGTATCCCTTGGCCCTTCTTATTAACGAAGAATTACAGAAATTGCATCGGAATTAAATACAAAAGGCACAATGCCGAATTAAGTACAAGAAGACTGACTCTTCTTACTGTCTATGTTTTGAACCATTCCTGTGACACTAGTTATAGATTCCGATGCATCACTCCAGGTTTACTGTATCCCTTGGACCTTCTTATTGACGAAGAAACACACAAATTGCATCGGTATTAAATACAAAAGGCACAATGCCGACATAAGTACAAGAAGACTGACTCTTCTTACTGACTATGTTTAGAACCATTCCTGTGACACTAGTTATAGATTCCAATGCTTCACTTCAGGTTTACTGTATCCCTCTGACATTCTTGTTGACGATGAAATACAGAAATAGCATCGGCATTTAATACAATAGGGACAATGCCGACTTAAGTACAAGAAGACTGACTCTTCTTACTGTCTATGTTTTGAACCATTCCATTGACACTAGTTATAGATTCCGATGCTTCACTCCAGGTTTACTGTTTCCCTTGGACCTTGTTATTGACGATGAAACACAGAAATTGCATCGGAATTAAATAGAAAAGGCTCAATGCCGACTTAAGTAGAAGAAGACTGACTCTTCTTACTGACTATGTTTAGAACCATTCCTGTGACACTAGTTATAGATTCCGATGCTTCACTTCAGGTTTACTGTATCCCTTGGACCTTCTTATTGACAATGATACACAGAAATTGCTTCGGAATTAAATACAAAATGCAAAATGCCGACTTAAGTACCAGAAGACTGACTTTTCTTACTGTCTATGATTTGAACCATTCCTGTGACTCTAGTTATAGATTCCGATGCTACACTCCAGGATTACTGTATCCCTTGGACCTTCTTATTGACGATGAAACACAGAAATTGCATCGGAATTAAATACAAAAGGCACAATGCCGACTTAAGGACAAGAAGACTGACTCTTCCTACTGTCTATGTTTTGAACCATTCCTGTGACACCCGTTATAGACTCCGATGCTTCACTTCAGGTTTACTGTATCCCTTGGACCTTCTTATTGACGCTGAAACACAGAAATTGAATCGGAATTAAATACAAAAGGCACAATGCCGACTTAAGTACAAGAAGACTGACTCTTCCTACTGTCTATGCTTTGAACCATTCCTGTGACACTCGTTATAGATTACGATGCTTTACTTCAGGTTTACTGTATCCCTTGGACCTTCTTATTGACGATGAAACACAGAAATTGCATCGGAATTAAATACAAAAGGCACAATGCCGACTTAAGTACATGAAGACCGACTCTTCCTACTGACTATGTTTTGAACCATTCCTGTGACACTAGTTATAGATTCCGATGCCTCGCTTCAGGTTTACTGTATCCCTTGGACCTTCTTATTGACGATGAAACACAGAAATTGCATCGGAATTAAATACAAAACGCACAATGCCGAATTAAGTACAAGAAGACTGACTCTCCTTACTGTCTATGTTTTGAACCATTCCTGTGACACTAGTTATATATTCCGATGCTTCACTTCAGGTTTGCTGTATCCCTCTGACTATCTTATTGACGATGAAACACAGAAATTGCATCGGCATTAATTAGAAAAGGCACAATGCCGACTTAAGTACAAGAAGACTGACTCTTCTTACTGTCTATGTTTTGAACCATTCCTGTGACACTAGTTATAGATTCCGATGCTTCACTTGAGGTTTACTGTATCCCTTGGACCTTATTATTGACGATGAAACACAGAAATTGCATCGGAATCAATTACAAAAGGCACAATGCCGACTTAAGCACATGATGACCGACTCCTCCTACTGACTATGTTTTGAAGCATTCCTGTGACACTAGTTATAGATACCGATGCTTCACTTGAGGTTTACTGTATCCCTTGGACCTTCTTATTGACGATGAAACACAGAAATTGTATCGGTATTAAATACAAAAGGCACAATGCCTACTTAAGTACATGAAGTCTGACTCTTCCTACTGACTATGTTTTTAACCATTCCTGTGACACTAGTTATAGATTCCGATGTTTCACTTCAGGTTAACTGTATACCTTGGACCTTCGTATTAACGATGAAACACAGAAAATGCATCGGAATTAAATACAAAAGGCACAATGCCGACTTCAGTACATGTAGATTGACTTTTCCTACTGTCTATGTTTTGCACCATTCCTGTGACACTAGTTATAGATTCTGATGGTTCATTTCAGGTTTACTGTATCCCTTGGACCTTTTTATTGACGATGAAAGACAGTAATTGCATCGGAATTAAATACAAAAGCCACAATGCCGACTTAAGTACAAGAAGACTGACTCTTCCAACTGTCTATGCTTTGAACCATTCCTGTGACACTAGTTATAGATTCTGATGCTTCACTTCAGGTTTACTGTATCCCTCTGACCGTCTTATTGACGATGAAACACAGAAATTGCATCGGAATTAAATACAATAGGCACAATGCCGACTTACGTACAAGAAGACTTACTCTTCCTACTGTCTATGTTTTGAACCATTCCTGTGACACTAGTTATAGATTCCGATTCTTCAATTCAATTCTACTGTATCCCTTGGACCTTCTTATTGACGATGAAACACAGAAATTGCATCGAAATTAATTACAAAAGACACAATGCCGACTTAAGTACAACAAGACTGACTCATCCAACTGTCTATGTTTTGAACCATTCGTGTGACACAAGTTATAGATTCCGATGCTTCACTTCGGGTTTACTTTATCCCTCTGACCGTCTTATTGACGATGAAACACAGAAATTGCTTCTGAATTAAATAGAAAATGCACAATGCCGACTTAAGTTCTAGAAGACTGACTCTTCCTACTGTGTATGTTTTAAACCATTCCAGGGACACTAGTTATAGATTCCGATGCTTCGCTTCAGGTTTACTGTATCCCTTGGACCTTCTTATTGACGATGAAACACAGAAATTGCATCGGAATTAAATACAAACGGCGCAATTCCGTCTTAACTACAAGAAGACTGACTCTTCTTACTGACTATGCTTTGAACCATTCCTGTGACAATAGTTATAGATTCTGATGCTTAACTTCAGGATTTCTGTATCCCTCTGACCTTCTTATTGACGATGAAGCACAGAAATTGCATCGGAAATAAATACAAAAGGCACAATGCAGAGTTAAGTACATGTAGACTGACTTTTCCTACTGTCTATGCTTTTGAACCATTCCTGTTACACTAGTTATAGATTCTGATGCTTCACTTCAGGTTTACTGTATCCCTCTGACCGTCTTGTTGACGATGAAACACAGAAATTGCATCGGAATTAAATAGAAAAGGCACAATGCCGACTTAAGTACTAGAAGACTGACTCTTCCTACTGTCTATGTTTTGAACCATTCCTGTGACACCAGTTATATATTCCGATGCTTCAAATCGGGTCTACTGTATCCCTTGGACCTTCTTATTGACGATGAAAGACAGAAATTGCATCGGAATTAAATACAAAAGGCACAATGCCGACTTAAGTACATGTAGACTGATTTTTCCGACTGTCTATGTTTTGAACATTTACTGTGACACTAGTTATAGATTCCGATGGTTCATTTCAGGTTTACTGTATCCCTTGGACCTTCTTATTGACGATGAAACACAGAATTTGCATCGAAATTAATTACAAAAGGCACAATGCCGACTTAAGTACAACAAGACTGACTCTTACAACTGTCTATGTTTTGAACCATTCCTGTGACACTAGTTATAGATTCCGATGCTTCACATTAGGTTTACTGTATCCCTCTGACATTATTGACGATGAAACACAGAAATTGCATCGGAATTAAATACAAAAGGCACAATGCCGACTTCAGTACATGTAGATTGACTTTTACTACTGCCTATGTTTGGAACCATTCCTGTGACACTAGTTATAGATTCCAATGGTTCATTTCAGGTTTACTGTATCCCTTGGACCTTCTTATTGACGATGAAACACAGAAATTGCATCGAAATTAATTACAAAAGGCACAATGCCGACTTATGTACAACAAGACTGACTCATCCAACTGTCTATGTTTTGAACCATTCCTGTGACACTAGTTATAGATTCCGATGCTTCACTTCAGGTTTACTGTATCCCTCTGACCGTCTTATTGACGATGAAACACAGAAATTGCATCAGTATTAAATAGAAAATGCACAATGCCGACTTAAGTACTAGAAGACTGACTCTTCCTACTTTGTATGTTTTGAACCATTCCTGTGACACTAGTTATAGATTCCGTTGCTTCACATCAGGTTTACTGTATCCCTTGGATCTTCTTATTGACGATGAAACACAGAAATTGAATCCAAATTAAATACAAAATACACAATGCCGACTTAAGTACAAGAAGACTGACTCTTCCTACTGTCTATGTTTTGAACCATTCCTGTGACACTAGTTATAGATTCCGATGCTTCAATTCTGGTGTACTGTATCCCTTGGACTTTCTTATTGACGATGAAACACAGAAATTGCATCGGAATTAAATACAAAAGGCACAATGCCGACTTACATACATGTAGACTGACTTTTCCTACTGTCTATGTTTGGAACCATTCCTGTGACACTAGTTATAGATTCCGATGGTTCATTTCAGGTTTACTGTATCCCTTGGACCTTCTTATTGACGATGAAACACAGAAATTGCATCGAGATTAATTACAAAAGGCACAATGCCGACTTAAGTACAACAAGACTGACTCATCCAACTGTCTATGTTTGAACCACTCCTGTGACACTAGTTATAGATTCCGATGCTTCACTTCAGGTTTACTGTATCCCACTGACCGTCTTATTGACGATGAAACACAGAAATTGCATCTGAATTAAATAGAAAATGGACAATGCCGACTTAAGTTCTAGAAGACTGACTCTTCCTACTGTGTATGTTTTGAACCATTCCTGTGACTTTAGTTATAGATTCCGTTGCTTCACTTCAGGTTTACTGTATCCCTTGGATCTTCTTATTGAAGATGAAACACAGAAATTGCATCGGAATTAAATACAAACGGCACAATGCCGACTTAACTACAAGAAGACTGACTCTTCTTACTGACTATGTTTTGAACCATTCCTGTGACACTAGTTATAGATTCCGATGCTTCACTCCAGGTTTACTGTGTCCCTTCGACCTTCTTATTGACGATGAAACACAGAAATTGCATCGGAATTAAATACAAAAGGCACAATGCCGACTTAAGTACATGTAGACTGACTTTTCCGACTGTCTATGTTTTGAACATTTCCTGTGACACTAGTTATAGACTCCGATGGTTCATTTCAGGTTTACTGTATCCCTTGGACCTTCTTATTGACGATGAAACACAGAAATTGCATCGAAATTTATTACAAAAGGCACAATGCCGACTTATGTATAACAAGACTGACTCATCCAACTGTCTATGTTTTGAACCATTCCTGTGACACTAGTTATAGATTCCGTTGCTTCACATCAGGTTTACTGTATCCCTTGGATCTTCTTATTGACGATGAAACACAGAAATTGAATCCAAATTAAATACAAAATACACAATGCCGACTTAAGTACAAGAAGACTGACTCTTCCTACTGTCTATGTTTTGAACCATTCCTGTGACACCAGTTATATATTCCGATGCTTCAAATCAGGTCTACTGTATCCCTTGGACCTTCTTATTGACGATGAAAGACAGAAATTGCATCGGAATTAAATACAAAAGGCACAATGCCGACTTAAGTACATGTAGACTGATTTTTCCGACTGTCTATGTTTTGAACATTTCCTGTGACACTAGTTATAGATTCCGATGGTTCATTTCAGGTTTACTGTATCCCTTGGACCTTCTTATTGACGATGAAACACAGAAATTGCATCGAGATTAATTACAAAAGGCACAATGCCGACTTAAGTACAACAAGACTGACTCATCCAACTGTCTATGTTTTGAACCATTCCTGTGACACTAGTTATAGATTCCGATGCTTCACTTCAGGTTTACTGTATCCCTCTGACCGTCTTATTGACGATGAAACACAGAAATTGCATCAGAAATAAATAGAAAATGCACAATGCCGACTTATGTACTAGAAAACTGACTCTTCCTACTGTGTATGTTTTAAACCATTCCTGTGACACTAGTTATAGATTCCGTTTCTTCACTTCTGGTTTACTGTATCCCTTGGATCTTCTTAGTGACGATGAAACACAGAAATTGCATCGGAATTAAATACAAAAAGCACAATGCCGACATAAGTACAAGAATACTGACCCATCTTACTGTCTATGTTTTGAACAGTCCCTGTGACTCTAGTTATAGATTCCGATGCTTCACTCCAGGTTTAATGAATCCCTTGGACCTTCTTATTGACGATGAAACGCAGAAATTGCATCGGAATTAAATACAAAAAGCTCAATGCCGACTTAAGTACAAGAAGAATGACTCTTCCAACTGTCTATGTTTTGAACCATTCGTGTGACACTAGTTATAGATTCCGATGCTTCACTTCAGGTTTAGTTTATCCCTCTGACCGTCTTATTGACCATGAATCACAGAAATTGCATCGGAATTAAATAGAAAATGCACAATGCTGACTTAAGTTCTAGAAGTCTGACTCTTCCTACTGTGTATGTTTTAAACCATTCCGGGGACACTAGTTATAGTTTCCGATGCTTCGCTTCAGGTTTACTGTATCCCTCTGACCGTCTTATTGACGATGAAACACAGAAATTACATCAGAAATAAATAGAAAATGCACAATGCCGACTTAAGTACTAGAAGACTGACTCTTCTTACTGCCTATGCTTTGAACCATTCCTGTGACAATAGTTATAGATTCTGATGCTTAACTTCAGGATTTCTGAATCCCTCTGACCTTCTTATTGACGATGAAACACAGAAATTGCATCGGAAATAAATGCAAAAGGCACAATGCAGACTTAAGTACATGTAGACTGCCTTTTCCTACTGTCTATGTTTTGAACCATTCCTGTTACACTAGTTATAGATTCCGATGGTACATTTCAGGTTTACTGTATCCCTTGGAGCTTCTTATTGACGATGAAACACAGAAATTTCATCGGAATTAAATACAAAAGGCACAATGCCGACTTAAGTACAAGTAGACTGACTTTACCGTCTGTCTATGTTTTGAACCATTCCTGTGACACTAGTTATAGAATCAGATGGTTCATTTCAGGTTTACTGTATCCCTTGGACCTTCTTATTGACGATGAAACACAGAAATTGCATCGAAATTAATTACAAAAGGCACAATCCCGTCTGAAGTAAAACAAGACTGACTCTTACAACTGTCTATGTTTCGAACCATTCCTGTGACACTAGTTATAGATTCCGATGCTTCACATCAGGTTTACTGTATCCCTCTGACCTTCGTATTGACGATGAAACACAGAAATTGCATCAGAATTAAATACAAACGGCACAATGCCGACTTCAGTACATGTAGATTGACTTTTCCGACTGTCTATGTTTGAACCATTCCTGTGACACTAGTTATAGATTCCGATGGTTCATTTCATGTTTACTGTATCCCTTGGACCTTCATATTGACGATGAAACACAGTAATTGCATCGGAATTAAATACAAAAGGCACAATGCCGACTTAAGTACATGAAGACTGACTCTTCCAACTGTCTATGCTTTGAACCATTCCTGTGACACTAGTTATAGATTCTCATGCTTCACTTCAGGTTTACTGTATCCCTCTGACCGTCTTATTGACGATGAAACACAGAAATTGCATCGGAATTAAATAGAAAAGGCACAATGCCGACTTAAATACTAGAAGACTGACTCTTCCTACTGTCTATGTTTTGAACCATTCTTGAGACACTAGTTATAGATTCCGATGCTTTATTTCAGGTTTACTGTATCCCGTGGACCTTCTTATTGACGATGAAACACAGAAATTGCATCGGAATTAAATACAAAATTCACAATGCCGACTTACATACATGTAGACTGACTTTTCCTACTGTCTATGTTTAGAACCATTGCTGTGACACTAGTTATAGATTCAGATGGTTCATTTCAGGTTTACTGTATCCCTTGGACCTTCTTATTGACGATGAAACACAGAAATTGCATCGAAATTAATTACAAAAGGCACAATGCCGACTTAACTACAAGAAGACTGACTCTTCTTACTGACTATGTTTTGAACCATTCCTGTGACACTAGTTATAGATTCCGATGCTTCACTCCAGGTTTACTGTGTCCCTTCGACCTTCTTATTGACGATGAAACACAGAAATTGCATCGGAATTAAATACAATAGGCACAATGCCGACTTACGTACAAGAAAACTTACTCTTGCTACTGTCTATGTTTTGAACCATTCCTGTGACACTAGTTATAGATTCCGATTCTTCAATTCAGCTCTACTGTATCCCTTGGACCTTCTTATTGACGATGAAACACAGAAATTGCATCGAAATTAATTACAAAAGACACAATGCCGACTTAAGTACAACAAGACTGACTCATCCAACTGTCTATGTTTTGAACCATTCGTGTGACACAAGTTATAGATTCCGATGCTTCACTTTGGGTTTACTTTATCCCTCTGACCGTCTTATTGACGATGAAACGCAGAAATTGCTTCTGAATTAAATAGAAAATGCACAATGCCGACATAAGTTCTAGAAGACTGACTCTTCCTACTGTGTATGTTTTAAACCATTCCAGGGACACTAGTTATAGATTCCGATGCTTCGCTTCAGGTTTACTGTATCCCTTGGACCTTCTTATTGACGATGAAACACAGAAATTGCATCGGAATTAAATACAAACGGCGCAATTCGGACTTAACTACAAGAAGACTGACTCTTCTTACTGACTATGCTTTGAACCATTCCTGTGACAATAGTTATAGATTCTGATGCTTAACTTCAGGATTTCTGTATCCCTCTGACCCTCTTATTGACGATGAAGCACAGAAATTGCATCGGAAATAAATACGAAAGGCACAATGCAGACTTAAGTACATGTAGACTGACTTTTCCTACTGTCTATGCTTTTGAACCATTCCTGTTACACTAGTTATAGATTCCGATGCTTCACTTCAGGTTTACTGTATCCCTCTCACCGTCTTGTTGACGATGAAACACAGAAATTGCATCGGAATTAAATAGAAAAGGCACAATGCCGACTTAAGTACTAGAAGACTGACTCTTCCTACTGTCTATGTTTTGAACCATTCCTGTGACACCAGTTATATATTCCGATGCTTCAAATCAGGTCTGCTGTATCCCTTGGACCTTCTTATTGACGATGAAAGACAGAAATTGCATCGGAATTAAATACAAAAGGCACAATGCCGACTTAAGTACATGTAGACTGACTTTTCCGACTGTCTATGTTTTGAACCTTTCCTGTGACACTAGTTATAGATTCCGATGGTTCATTTCAGGTTTACTGAATCCCTTGGACCTTCTTATTGACGATGAAACACAGAAATTGCATCGAAATTAATTACAAAAGGCACAATGCCGACTTAAGTACAACAAGACTGACTCTTACAACTGTCTATGTTATGAACCATTCCTGTGACACTAGTTATAGATTCCGATGCTTCACATTAGGTTTACTGTGTCCCTCTGACCTTATTGACGATGAAACACAGAAATTGCATCGGAACTAAATACAAAAGGCACAATGCCGACTTCTGTACATGTAGATTGACTTTTACTACTGCCTATGTTTGGAACCATTCCTGTGACACTAGTTATAGATTCCAATGGTTCATTTCAGGTTTACTGTATCCCTTGGACCTTCTTATTGACGATGAAACACAGAAATTGCATCGAAATTAATTACAAAAGGCACAATGCCGACTTATGTACAACAAGACTGACTCATCCAACTGTCTATGTTTAGAACCATTCCTGTGACACTAGTTATAGATTCCGATGCTTCACTTCAGGTTTACTGTATCCCTCTGACCGTCTTATTGACGATGAAACACAGAAATTGCATCAGAATTAAATAGAAAATGCACAATGCCGACTTAAGTACTAGAAGACTGACTCTTCCTACTTTGTATGTTTAGAACCATTCCTGTGACACTAGTTATAGATTCCGTTGCTTCACATCAGGTTTACTGTATCCCTTGGATCTTCTTATTGACGATGAAACACAGAAATTGAATCCAAATTAAATACAAAATACACAATGCCGACTTAACTACAAGAAGACTGACTCTTCCTACTGTCTATGTTTTGAACCATTCCTGTGACACTAGTTATAGATTCCGATGCTTCAATTCTGGTGTACTGTATCCCTTGGACTTTCTTATTGACGATGAAACACAGAAATTGCATCGGAATTAAATACAAAAGGCACAATGCCGACTTACATACATGTAGACTGACTTTTCCTACTGTCTATGTTTGGAACCATTCCTGTGACACTAGTTATAGATTCCGATGGTTCATTTCAGGTTTACTGTATCCCTTGGACCTTCTTATTGACGATAAAACACAGAAATTGCATCGAGATTAATTACAAAAGGCACAATGCCGACTTAAGTACAACAAGACTGACTCATCCAACTGTCTATGTTTTGAACCATTCCTGTGACACTAGTTATAGATTCCGATGCTTCACTTCAGGTTTACTGTATCCCTCTGACCGTCTTATTGACGATGAAACACAGAAATTGCATCGAAATTAATTACAAAAGGCACAATCCCGTCTTAAGTACAACAAGACTGACTCTTACAACTGTCTATGTTTTGAACCATTCCTGTGACACTAGTTATAGATTCCGATGCTTCACATCAGGTTTACTGTATCCCTCTGACCTTCTTATTGACGATGAAACACAGAAATTGCATCAGAATTAAATACAAACGGCACAATGCCGACTTCAGTACATGTAGATTGACTTTTCCGACTGTCTATGTTTTGAACCATTCCTGTGACACTAGTTATAGATTCCGATGGTTCATTTCAGGTTTACTGTATCCCTTGGACCTTCTTATTGACGATGAAACACAGAAATTGCATCGAAATTAATTACAAAAGACACAATGCCGACTTAAGTACAACAAGACTGACGCATCCAACTGTCTATGTTTTGAACCATTCCTGTGACACTAGTTATAGATTCCGATGCTTCACTTCAGGTTTACTGTATCCCTCTGACCGTCTTATTGACGATGAAACACAGAAATTGCATCAGAATTAAATAGAAAATGCACAATGCCGACTTAAGTACTAGAAGACTGACTCTTCCTACTGTGTATGTTTTGAACCATTCCTGTGACACTAGTTATAGATTCCGTTGCTTAACTTCAGGTTTACTGTATCCCTTGGATCTTCTTATTGACGATGAAACACAGAAATTGCATCGGAATTAAATACAAACGGCACAATGCCGACTTAACTACAAGAAGACTGACTCTTCTTACTGACTATGTTTTGAACCATTCCTGTGACACCAGTTATAGATTCCGATGCTTCACTCCAGGTTTACTGTGTCCCTTCGACCTTCTTATTGACGATGAAACACAGAAATTGCATCGGAATTAAATACAATAGGCACAATGCCGACTTACGTACAAGAAGACTTACTCTTGCTACTGTCTATGTTTTGAACCATTCCTGTGACACTAGTTATAGATTCCGATGCTTCAATTCAGAACTACTGTATCCCTTGGACCTTCTTATTGACGATGAAACACAGAAATTGCATCGGAATTGAATACGAAAGGCACAATGCCGACTTAAGTACATGTAGACTGACTTTTCCTACTGTCTATGTTTTGAACCATTCCTGTGACACTAGTTATGGATTCCGATGGTTCATTTCAGGTTTACTTTATAAATTGGACCTTCTTATTGACGATAAAACACAGAAATTGCATCGGAATTAAATACAAAAAGAACAATGCCGACTTAAGTACAAGAAGAATGACTCTTCCAACTGTCTATGCTTTGAACCATTCCTGTGACACTAGTTATAGATTCTGATGCGTCACTTCAGGTTTACTGTATCCCTCCGACCGTCTTATTGACGATGAACCACAGAAATTGCATCGGAATTAAATAGAAAAGGAACAATGCCGACTTAAGTACTAGAAGACTGATTCTTCCTACTGTCTATGTTTTGAACCATTCCTGTGACACTAGTTATAGATTCCGATGGTTTATTTCAGGTTTACTGTATCCCTTGGACCTTCTTATTGACGATGAAACACAGAAATTGCATCGGAATTAAATACAAAATGCACAATCCCGACTTAAGTACAAGAAGACTGACTCTTCCTACTGTGTATGTTTTAAACCATTCCAGGGACACTAGTTATAGATTCCGATGCTTCGCTTCAGGTTTACTGTATCCCTTGGACCTTCTTATTGACGATGAAACACAGAAATTGCATCGGAATTAAATACAAACGGCGCAATTCCGACTTAATGACAAGAAGACTGACTCTTCTTACTGACTATGCTTTGAACCATTCCTGTGACAATAGTTATAGATTCTGATGCTTAACTTCAGGATTTCTGTATCCCTCTGACCCTCTTATTGACGATGAAGCACAGAAATTGCATCGGAAATAAATACAAAAGGCACAATGCAGACTTAAGTACATGTAGACTGACTTTTCCTACTGTCTATGCTTTTGAACCATTCCTGTTACACTAGTTATAGATTCCGATGCTTCACTTCAGGTTTACTGTATCTCTCTCACCGTCTTGTTGACGATGAAACACAGAAATTGCATCGGAATTAAATAGAAAAGGCACAATGCCGACTTAAGTACTAGAAGACTGACTCTTCCTACTGTCTATGTTTTGAACCATTCCTGTGACACCAGTTATATATTCCGATGCTTCAAATCAGGTCTGCTGTATCCCTTGGACCTTCTTATTGACGATGAAACACAGAAATTGCATCGAAATTAATTACAAAAGGCACAATGCCGACTTATGTACAACAAGACTGACTCATCCAAATGTCTATGTTTTGAACCATTCCTGTGACACTAGTTACAGATTCCGATGCTTCACATTAGGTTTACTGTGTCCCTCTGACCTTATTGACGATGAAACACAGAAATTGCATCGGAACTAAATACAAAAGGCACAATGCCGACTTCTGTACGTGTAGATTGACTTTTACTACTGCCTATGTTTGGAACCATTCCTGTGACACTAGTTATAGATTCCAATGGTTCATTTCAGGTTTACTGTATCCCTTGGACCTTCTTATTGACGACGAAACACAGAAATTGCATCGAAATTAATTACAAAAGGCACAATGCCGACTTATGTACAACAAGACTGACTCATCCAACTGTCTATGTTTTGAACCATTCCTGTGACACTAGTTATAGATTCCGATGCTTCACTTCAGGTTTACTGTATCCCTCTGACCGTCTTATTGACGATGAAACACAGAAATTGCATCAGAATTAAATAGAAAATGCACAATGCCGACTTAAGTACTAGAAGACTGACTCTTCCTACTTTGTATGTTTAGAACCATTCCTGTGACACTAGTTATAGATTCCGTTGCTTCACATCAGGTTTACTGTATCCCTTGGATCTTCTTATTGACGATGAAACACAGAAATTGAATCCAAATTAAATACAAAATACACAATGCCGACTTAACTACAAGAAGACTGACTCTTCCTACTGTCTATGTTTTGAACCATTCCTGTGACACTAGTTATAGATTCCGATGCTTCAATTCTGGTGTACTGTATCCCTTGGACTTTCTTATTGACGATGAAACACAGAAATTGCATCGGAATTAAATACAAAAGGCACAATGCCGACTTACATACATGTAGACTGACTTTTCCTACTGTCTATGTTTGGAACCATTCCTGTGACACTAGTTATAGATTCCGATGGTTCATTTCAGGTTTACTGTATCCCTTGGACCTTCTTATTGACGATGAAACACAGAAATTGCATCGAGATTAATTACAAAAGGCACAATGCCGACTTAAGTACAACAAGACTGACTCATCCAACTGTCTATGTTTTGAACCATTCCTGTGACACTAGTTATAGATTCCGATGCTTCACTTCAGGTTTACTGTATCCCTCTGACCATCTTATTGACGATGAAACACAGAAATTGCAACAGAAATAAATAGAAAATGCACAATGCCGACTTAAGTACTAGAAGACTGACTCTTCCTACTGTGTATGTTTTAAACCATTCCTGTGACACTAGTTATAGATTCCGTTTCTTCACTTCTGGTTTACTGTATCCCTTGGATCTTCTTAGTGACGATGAAACACAGAAATTGCATCGGAATTAAATACAAAAACCACAATGCCGACATAAGTACAAGAATACTGACCCATCTTACTGTCTATGTTTCGAACCGTCCCTGTGACTCTAGTTATAGATTCCGATGCTTCACTCCAGGTTTAATGAATCCCTTGGACCTTCTTATTGACGATGAAACGCAGAAATTGCACCGGAATTAAATACAAAAAGCTCAATGCCGACTTAAGTACAAGAAGAATGACTCTTCCAACTGTCTATGTTTTGAACCATTCGTGTGACACTAGTTATAGATTCCGATGCTTCACTTCAGGTTTAGTTTATCCCTCTGACCGTCTTATTGACCATGAATCACAGAAATTGCATCGGAATTGAATAGAAAATGCACAATGCTGACTTAAGTTCCAGAAGTCTGACTCTTTCTACTGTGCATGTTTTAAACCATTCCGGGGACACTAGTTGTAGTTTCCGATGCTTCGCTTCAGGTTTACTGTATCCCTTGGACCTTCTTATTGACGATGAAACACAGAAATTGCATCGGAATTAAATACAAACGGCGCAATGCCGACTTAACTACAGGAAGACTGACTCTTCTTACTGCCTATGCTTTGAACCATTCCTGTGACAATAGTTATAGATTCTGATGCTTAACTTCAGGATTTCTGAATCCCTCTGACCTTCTTCTTGACGATGAAACACAGAAATTGCATCGGAAATAAATGCAAAAGGCACAATGCAGACTTAAGTACATGTAGACTGAGTTTTCCTACTGTCTATGTTTTGAACCATTCCTGTGACACTAGTTATAGATTCCGATGGTACATTTCAGGTTTACTGTATCCCTTGGAGCTTCTTATTGACGATGAAACACAGAAATTTCATCGGAATTAAATACAAAAGGCACAATGCCGACTTAAGTACAAGTAGACTGACTTTTCCGTCTGTCTATGTTTTGAACCATTCCTGTGACACTAGTTATAGATTCAGATGGTTCATTTCAGGTTTACTGTATCCCTTCGACCTTCTTATTGACGATGAAACACAGAAATTGCATCGAAATTAATTACAAAAGGCACAATCCCGTCTTAAGTACAACAAGACTGACTCTTACAACTGTCTATGTTTTGAACCATTCCTGTGACACTAGTTATAGATTCCGATGCTTCACATCAGGTTTACTGTATCCCTCTGACCTTCTTATTGACGATGAAACACAGAAATTGCATCAGAATTAAATACAAACGGCACAATGCCGACTTCAGTACATGTAGATTGACTTTTCCGACTGTCTATGTTTTGAACCATTCCTGTGACACTAGTTATAGATTCCGATGGTTCATTTCAGGTTTACTGTATCCCTTGGACCTTCATATTGACGATGAAACACAGTAATTCCATCGGAATTAAATACAAAAGGCACAATGCCGACTTAAGTACATGAAGACTGACTCTTCCAACTGTCTATGCTTTGAACCATTCCTGTGACACTAGTTATAGATTCTCATGCTTCACTTCTGGTTTACTGTATCCCTCTGACCGTCTTATTGACGATGAAGCACAGAAATTGCATCGGAATTAAATAGAAAAGGCACAATGCCGACTTAAGTACTAGAAGACTGACTCTTCCTACTGTCTATGTTTTGAACCATTCTTGGGACACTAGTTATAGATTCCGATGCTTTATTTCAGGTTTACTGTATCCCGTGGACCTTCTTATTGACGATGAAACACAGAAATTGCATCGGAATTAAATACAAAATTCACAATGCCGACTTACATACATGCAGACTGACTTTTCCTACTGTCTATGTTTGGAACCATTGCTGTGACACTAGTTATAGATTCTGATGCGTCACTTCAGGTTTACTGTATCCCTCCGACCGTCTTATTGACGATGAACCACAGAAATTGCATCGGAATTAAATAGAAAAGGAACAATGCCGACTTGAGTACTAGAAGACTGATTCTTCCTACTGTCTATGTTTTGAACCATTCCTGTGACACTAGTTATAGATTCCGATGGTTTATTTCAGGTTTACTGTGTCCCTTGGACCTAATTATTGACGATGAAACACAGAAATTGCATCGGAATTAAATACAAAATACACAATGCCGACTTAAGTACAAGAAGACTGACTCTTCCTACTGTCTATGTTTTGAACCATTCCTGTGACACTAGTTATAGATTCCGAAGCTTCAATTCAGGTCTACTGTATCCCTTGGACTTTCTTATTGACGATGAAACACAGAAATTGCATCGGATTGAAATACAAAAGGCACAATGCCGACTTACATACATGTAGACTGACTTTTCCTACTGTCTATGTTTTGAACCATTCCTGTGACACTAGTTATAGATTCCGATGCTTCACTTCAGGTTTACTGTATCCCTCTGACCGTCTTATTGACGATGAAACACAGAAATTGCATCAGAATTAAATAGAAAATGCACAATGCCGACTTAAGTACTAGAAGACTGACTCTTCCTACAGTGTATGTTTTGAACCATTCCTGCGACACTAGTTATAGTTTCCGTTGCTTCACTTCAGGTTTACTGTATCCCTTGGATCTTTTTATTGACGATGAAACACAGAAATTGCATTGGAATTAAATACAAACGGCACAATGCCGACTTAACTACAAGAACACTGACTCTTCTTACCAACTATGCTTTGAACCATTCCTTTGACAATAGTTATAGATTCTGATGCTTAACTTCAGGATTACTGTATCCCTCAGAGCTTCTTATTGACGATGAAACACAGAAATTGCATCGGAATTAAATACAAAAGGCACAATGGCGACTTAAGTACATGTAGACTGACTCTTCCAACTGTCTCCACTTTGAACCATTCCTGTGACACTAGTTATAGATTCCGATGTTTCACTTCAGGTTAACTGTATCCATCTGACCTTCTTAGTGACGATGGAACACAGAAATTGCATCGGAATTAAATACAAAAAGCAGAATGCCGACATAAGTACAAGAATACTGACCCATCTTACTGTCTATGTTTTGAACCGTCCCTGTGACTCTAGTTATAGATTCCGATGCTTCACTCCAGGTTTAGTGTATCCCTTAAACCTTCTTCTTGACGATGAAACACAGAAATTGCATCGGAATTAAATACAAAATGTACAATGCCGACTTAAGTACAAGAAGACTGATTCTTCTTACTGTCTATGTTTTGAACCATTCCTGTTACTAGTTATAGATTCCGATGCTTCACTTCAGGTTTAATGTATCCCTCTGACCTTCTTATTGAAGATGAAACACAGAACTTGCATCGGAATTAAATACAAAAGGCGCAATGCCGAATTAAGTACAAGAAGACTGACTCTTCTTACTGTCTATGTTTGAACCATTCCTGTGACACAAGTTATAGACTCCGATGCATCACTGCAGGTTTACTGTATCCCTTGGACCTTCTTATTGACGATGAAAGACAGAAACTGCATCGGAATTAGATACAAAAAACACAATGCCGACTTAAGTAAAAGAAGTCTACTCTTCTTACTGTCTATGATTTGAACCATTCCTGTGACATTAGTTATAGATTACGATGCTTCACTCCAGGTATACTGTATCTCTTGGACCATCTTATAGACGATGAAACACAGAAATTGAATCAGAATTAAATAGAAAATGCACAATGATGACTTAAGTACAAGAAGACTGACTCTTCTTACTGACTATGTTTTGAACCATTCCTGTGACACTAGTTATAGAATCCGATGCTTCACTTCAGGTTTACTGTATCACTTGGACCTTCTTATTGACGATGAAACATAGAAATTGCATTGGAATTAAATAGAAAAGGCACAATGCCGACTTAAGTACAAGAATACAGACTCATCTTACTGTCTATGACTTGAACCGTCCCTGTGACACTAGTTATAGATTCCGATGCTTCACTCCAGGTTTACTGTATCCCTTGGACCTTCTTATTGACGATGAAAGACAGAAACTGCATCGGAATTAAATACAAAAGGCACAATGCCGACTTAAGTACATCTATACTGACTTTTCCTACTGTCTATGTTTTGAACCATTCCTGTGACACTAGTTATAGATTCCGATGGTTCATTTCAGGTTAACTGTTTCCCTTGGACCTTCTTATTGACGATGAAACACAGAAATTGCATCGGAATTAAATACAAAAGGCACAATGCCGACTTATGTACAACAAGACCGACTCTTCCAACTGTCTATGCTTTGAACCATTCCTGTGACACTAGTTATAGATTCCGATGCTTCACTTCAGGTTTACTGTATCCCTCTGACCGTCTAATTGACGATGAAACACAGAAATTGCATCGGAATTAAATAGAAAATGCACAATGCCGACTTAAGTACTAGAAGACTGACTCTTACTACTGTGTATGTTTTGAACCATTCCTGTGACAATAGTTACAGATTCCGATGGTTCATTTCAGGTTTACTGTATCCCTTGGACCTTCTTATTGACGATGAAACACAGAAATTGCATCGGATTGAAATACAAAAGGCACAATGCCGACTTACATACATGTAGACTGACTTTTCCTACTGTCTAAGTTTTGAACCATTCCTGTGACACTAGTTATAGATTCCGATGGTTCATTTCAGGTTTACTGTATCCCTTGGACCTTCTTATTGACGATGAAACACAGAAATTGCATCGAAATTAATTACAAAAGGCACAATGCCGACTTAAGTACAACAAGACTGACTCATCCAACTGTCTATGTTTTGAACCATTCCTGTGACACTAGTTATAGATTCCGATGCTTCACTTCAGGTTTACTGTATCCCTCTGACCGTCTTATTGACGATGAAACACAGAAATTGCATCAGAATTAAATAGAAAATGCACAATGCCGACTTAAGTACTAGAAGACTGACTCTTCCTACAGTGTATGTTTTGAACCATTCCTGCGACACTAGTTATAGTTTCCGTTGCTTCACTTCAGGTTTACTGTATCCCTTGGATCTTTTTATTGACGATGAAACACAGAAATTGCATCGGAATTAAATACAAACGGCACAATGCCGACTTAACTACAAGAACACTGACTCTTCTTACCAACTATGCTTTGAACCATTCCTTTGACAATAGTTATAGATTCTGATGCTTAACTTCAGGATTACTGTATCCCTCAGAGCTTCTTATTGACGATGAAACACAGAAATTGCATCGGAATTAAATACAAAAGGCACAATGGCGACTTAAGTACATGTAGACTGACTCTTCCAACTGTCTCCACTTTGAACCATTCCTGTGACACTAGTTATAGATTCCGATGTTTCACTTCAGGTTAACTGTATCCATCTGACCTTCTTAGTGACGATGGAACACAGAAATTGCATCGGAATTAAATACAAAAAGCAGAATGCCGACATAAGTACAAGAATACTGACCCATCTTACTGTCTGTGTTTTGAACCGTCCCTGTGAATCTAGTTATAGATTCCGATGCTTCACTCCAGGTTTAGTGTATCCCTTGGACCTTCTTATTGACGATGAAACGCAGAAATTGCATCGGAATTAAATACAAAAAGCTCAATGCCGACTTAAGTACAAGAAGACTGACTCTTCTTACTGACTATGTTTTGAACCATTGCTGTGACACTCGTTATAGATTCCGATACTTCACTTGTGGTTTACTGTATCCCTCTGACCTTCTTATTGAAGATGAAACACAGAACTTGCATCGGAATTAAATACAAAAGGCGCAATGCCGAATTAAGTACAAGAAGACTGACTCTTCTTACTGTCTATGTTTGAACCATTCCTGTGACACAAGTTATAGACTCCGATGCTTCACCTCAGGTTTACTGTATCCCTTGGCCCTTCTTATTGACGATGAAAGACAGAAACTGCATCGGAATTAGATACAAAAAACACAATGCCGACTTAAGTAAAAGAAGTCTGACTCTTCTTACTGTCTATGATTTGAACCATTCCTGTGACATTAGTTATAGATTCCGATGCTTCACTCCAGGTATACTGTATCCCTTGGACCATCTTATAGCCGATGAAACACAGAAATTGAATCAGAATTAAATAGAAAATGCACAATGATGACTTAAGTACAAGAAGACTGACTCTTCTTACTGACTATGTTTTGAACCATTCCTGTGACACTAATTATAGAATCCGATGCTTCACTTCAGGTTTACTGTATCACTTGGACCTTCTTATTGACGATGAAACATAGAAATTGCATTGGAATTAAATAGAAAAGGCACAATGCCGACTTAAGTACAAGAATACAGACTCATCTTACTGTCTATGACTTGAACCGTCCCTGTGACACTAGTTATAGATTCCGATGCTTCACTCCAGGTTTACTGTATCCCTTGGACCTTGTTATTGACGATGAAAGACAGAAACTGCATCGGAATTAAATACAAAAGGCACAATGCCGACTTAAGTGCATCTATACTGACTTTTCCTACTGTCTATGTTTTGAACCATTCCTGTGACACTAGTTATAGATTCCGATGGTTCATTTCAGGTTAACTGTTTCCCTTGGACCTTCTTATTGACGATGAAACACAGAAATTGCATCGGAATTAAATACAAAAGGCACAATGCCGACTTATGTACAACAAGACCGACTCTTCCAACTGTCTATGCTTTGAACCATTCCTGTGACAATAGTTATAGATTCCGATGGTTCATTTCAGGTTTACTGTATCCCTTGGACCTTAGTATTGACGATGAAACACAGAAATTGCATCGGAATTAAATACAAAAGGTACAATACCGACTTAACTACAAGAAGACTGACTCTTCTTTCTGACTATGCTTTGAACCAACCCTGTGACACTAGTTATAGATTCCAATGCTTCACTTCAGGATTACTATATCCCTCTGTCCTTCTTAGTGACGATGAAACACAGAAATTGCATCGGAATTAAATATAAAAAGCACAATGCCGACTTAAGTACAAGAATACTGACTCATCTTACTGTCTATGTTTTGAACCGTCCCTGTGACTCTAGTTATAGATTTCGATGCTTCACTCCAGGTTTAATGTATCCCTTGGATCTTCTTATTGACGATGAATTACAGAAATTGCATCGGAACTAATTACAAACCCCACAATGCAGACTTAACTACAAGAAGACTGACTCTTCCTACTGACTATGCTTTGAACCATTCCTTTGACAATAGTTATAGATTCTGATGCTTAACTTCAGGATTACTGTATCCCTCTGACCTTCTTATTGACGATGAAACACAGAAATTGCATCGGAATTAAATACAAAAGACACAATGCCGACTTAAGTACATGTAGACTGACTCTTCCAACTGTCTATACTTTGAACCATTCCTGTGACACTAGTTACAGATTCCGATGGTTCATTTCAGCTTAACTGTATCCCTTGGACCTTCTTATTGACGATGAAACACAGAAATTGCATCGGAATTAAATACAAAAGGCACAATGCCGACTTAAGTACAACAAGACTGACTCTTCCAACTGTCTACGTTTTGAACCATTCATGTGACACTAGTTACAGATTCCGATGCTTCACTTCAGGTTTACTGTATCCCTCTGACCGTCTTATTGACGATGAAACACAGAATTTGCATGGGAATTAAATAGAAAATGCACAATGCCGACTTAAGTACTAGAAGACTGACTCTTTCTACTCTGTATGATTTGAACCATTCCTGTGACACTAGTTATAGATTCCTATGCTTCACTTCAGGTTTACTGTATCACTTGGACCTTCAGATTGACGATGAAACACAGAAATTGCATTGGAATTAAATAGAAAGGCACAATGCCGACTTAAGTACAAGAATACTGACTCATCTTACCGTCTATGACTTGAACCGTCCCTGTGACACTAGTTATAGATTCCGATGCTTCACTCCAGGTTTACTGTATCCCTTGGACCTTCTTATTGACGATGAAACACAGAAATTGGATCGGAATTAAATACAAAACGCACAATGCCGACTTAAGTACATCTATACTGACTTTTCCTACTGTCTATGTTTTGAACAATTCCTGTGACACTAGTTATAGATTCCGATGGTTCATTTCAGCTTAACTGTATCCCTTGGTCCTTCTTATTGACGATGAAACACAGAAATTGCATCGGAATTAAATAGAAAAGGCACAATGCCGACTTAAGTACAAGAAGACTGACTCTTCCTACTGTCTACGTTTGAACCATTTCTATGACACTAGTTATAGATTCCGATGCTTCACTCCAGGTTTACTGTATCCCTTGGACCTTCTTATTGACGATGAAACACAGAAATTGGATCGGAATTAAATACAAAACGCACAATGCCGACTTAAGTACATCTATACTGACTTTTCCTACTGTCTATGTTTTGAACCATTCCTGTGACACTAGTTATAGATACCGATGGTTCATTTCAGGTTATCTGTTTCCCTTGGACCTTCTTATTGACGATGAAACACAGAAATTGCATCGGAATTAAATACAAAAGGCACAATGCCGTCTTATGTACAACAAGACCGACTCTTCCAACTGTCTATGCTTTGAACCATTCCTGTGACACTAGTTATAGATTCCGATGCTTCACTTCAGGTTTACTGTATCCCTCTGACCGTCTAATTGACGATGAGACACAGAAATTGCATCGGAATTAAATAGAAAATGCACAATGCCGACTTAAGTACTAGAAGACTGACTCTTCCTACTGTGTATGTTTTGAACCATTCCTGTGACAATAGTTATAGATTCCGATGGTTCATTTCAGGTTTACTGTATCCCTTGGACCTTCTTATTGACGATGAAACACAGAAATTGCATCGGAATTAAATACAAAAGGTTCAATGCCGACTTAACTACAAGAAGACTGACTCTTCTTACTGACTATGCTTTGAACCAATCTTGTGACACTAGTTATAGATTCCAATGCTTCACCTCAGGATTACTGTATCCCTCTGTCCTTCTTAGTGACGATGAAACACAGAAATTGCATCGGAATTAAATATAAAAAGCACAATGCTGACTTAAGTACAAGAATACTGACTCATCTTACTGTCTATGTTTGAACCATTTCTATGACACTAGTTATAGATTCCGATGCTTCACTTCAGGTTTACTTTATCCCTTGGACCTTCTAATTGACGATGAAACACAGAAATTGCAGCGGAATTAAATACAAAAGGTACAATGCCGACTTATCTACAAGAAAACTGACTCTTCATACTGACTATGCTTTGAACCATTTCTGTGACACTAGTTATAGATTCCGATGCCTTACTTCAGGATTACAGTATCCCTCTGACCTTCTTAGTGACGATGAAACACAGAAATCGCATCGGAATTAAATACAAAACTCACAATGCCGACGTAAGTACAAGAATACTGACTGAATTTACTGTCTATGTTCTGAACCGTCCCTGTGACTCTAGTTATAGATTGCGATGCTTCACTCCAGGTTTAAAGTATCCATTGGGCCATCTTATTGACGATGAAACACAGCAATTGCATCGGAATTAAATACAAAAGGCACAATGCCGACTTAAGTACAAGAAGAGTGACTCTTCTTACTGACTATGTTTTGAACCATTTATGTGACACTAGTTATAGATTCCGATGCTTTACTTGAGGTTTACTGTGTCCCTTGGACCTTCTTATTGACGAAGAATCACAGAAATTGCATCGGAATTAAATACAAAAGGCACAATGCCGACTTAAGTACAAGAAGACTGACACTTCTTACTGCCTATGTTTTGAACCATTCCTGTGACACTAGTTATAGACTTCGATGCTTCACACCAGGTTTACTGTTTCCCTCTGACCTTCATATTGACGTTGAAAAACAGAAATTGCATCGGAATTAAATACAAAAAACACAATGCCGACTTAAGTACAGGAAGACTGACCCTTCCTACTGTCTATGTTTTGAACCATTCCTGTGACACTAGTTATAGATTCCGATGCTTCACTTGAGGTTTACTGTATCCCTCTGACCTTCTTATTGACGATGAAACACAGAAATTGCATCGGAATGAAATACAAAATTCGCAATGCCGAATTAAGTACAAGAAGACTGACTCTTCTTACTGTCTATGTTTTGAACCATTCCTGTGACACTAGTTATAGACTCCGAAGCTTCACTCCAGGTTTACTGTATCCCTTGGACCTTCTTATTGACGATGAAAGACAGAAACTGCATCGCAATTAGATACAAAAGGCACAATGCCGACTGAAGTAAAAGAAGTCTGCCTCTTCTTACTGTCTATGTTTTGAACCATTCCTGTGACACTAGTTATAGATTCCGATGCTTCCCTCCAGGTATACTGTATCCCTTGGACCATCTTATTGACAATTAAACACAGAAATTACATCAGAATTAAATAGAAAATGCACAATGATGACTTAAGTACAAAAAGACTGAGTCTTCTTACTGACTATGTTTTGAACCATTCCTGTGACACTAGTTATAGTTTCCGATGCTTCACTTCAGGTTTACTGTATCCATTGGACCTTCTTCTTGACGATGAAACACAAAAATTGCATTGGAATTAAATAGAAAAGGCACAATGCCGACTTAAGTACAAGAATACTGACTCATCTTACTGTCTATGATTTGAACCGTTCCTGTGACACTAGTTATAGATTCCGATGCTTCACTTCAGGTTTACTGGATCCCTCTGACCTTCTTATTGACGAAGAATCACAGAAACTGCATCGCAATTAGATACAAAAGGCACAATGCCGACTGAAGTAAAAGAAGTCTGCCTCTTCTTACTGCCTCTGTTTTGAACCATTCCTGTGACACTAGTTATGGACTCCGATGCTTCACACCAGGTTTACTGTATCCCTCCGACCTTCATATTGACGTTGAAAAACAGAAATTGCATCGGAATTAAATACAAAAGACACAAATGCCGACTTAAGGACAAGAAGACTCACCCTTCCAACTGTCTATGGTTTGAACCATTCCTGTGACACTAGTTACAGATTCCGATGCTTCACTCGAGGTTTACTGTGTCCCTTGGACCTTCTTATTGACGAAGAATCACAGAAATTGCATCGGAATTAAATACAAAAGGCACAATGCCGACTTAAGTAAAAGAAGTCTGACTGTTCTTACTGACAATGTTTTGAACCATTCCTGTGACACTAGTTATAGATTCCGATGCTTCACTTGAGGTTTACTGTATCCCTCTGACCTTCTTATTGACGATGAAACACAGAAATTGCATCGGAATTAAATACAAAAGGCGCAATGCCGAATTAAGTACAAGAAGACTGACTCTTCTTACTGTCTATGTTTTGAACCATTCCTGTGACACTGTTTATAGACTCCGATGCTTCACTGCAGGTTTACTGTATCCCTTAGACCTTCTTATTGACGATGAAAGGCAGAAACTGCATCGGAATTAGATACAAAAGGCACAATGCCGACTTAAGTAAAAGCAGTCTGACTCTTCTTACTGTCTATGTTTTGATCCATTCCTGTGACACTAGTTATAGATTCCGATGCTTCACTTCAGGTTTACTGTATCACTTGGACCTTCTTATTGACGATGAAACACAGAAATTGCATTGGAATTAAATACAAAAGGCACAATGCCGACATAAATACATCTATACTGACTTTTCCCACTGTCTATGTTTTGAACAATCACTGTGACACTAGTTATAGATTCCGATGGTTCATTTCAGCTTAACTGTATCCCTTGGACCTTCTTATTGACGATGAAACACAGAAATTGCATCGGAATTAAATACAAAAGGCAGAAGGCCGACTTAAGTACAACAAGACTGACTCCTCCAACTGTCTACGTTTTGAACCATTCCTGTGTCACTAGTTATAGATTCCGATGCTTCACTTCAGGTTTACTGTATCCCTCTGCCCGTCTTATTGGCGATGAAACACAGAAATTGCATCGGAATTAAATACAAATGGCACAATACCGACTTAAGTACAAGAAGACTGACTCTTCCAACTGTCTATGTTTTGAACCATTCCAGTGTCACTAGTTATAGATTCCGATGCTTCACTTCAGGTTTACTGTATCCCTCTGACCGTCTTATTGACGATGAAACACAGATATTGCATTGGAATGAAATAGAAATGGCACAATGCCGACTTAAGTAGAAGAAGACTGACTCTTCCTACTGTCTATGTTTTGAACCATTTCTGTGACACTAGTTATAGATTCCGATGCTTCACTTCAGGTTTACTGTATCCCTTGGACCTTCTTATTGACGATGAAAAACAGAAATTGCATCTGAATTAAATACAAAAGGTACAATGCCGACTTAACTGCAAGAAAACTGACTCTTCATACTGACTATGCTTTTAACCATTCCTGTGACACTAGTTATAGATTCCGATGCTTAACTTCAGGATTACTGTATCCCTCTGACCTTATTAGTGACGATGAAACACAGAAATTGAATCGGAATTAAATACAAAAAGCACAATGCCGACTTAAGTACAAGAATACTGACTCATCTTACTGTCTATGTTTTGAACCGTCCCTGTGACACTAGTTATAGATTCCGATGCTTCACTCCAGGTATACTGTATCCCTTGGACCATCTTATTGACGATTAAGCACAGAAATTGCATCAGAAGTAAATAGAAAATGCACAATGATGACTTAAGTATAAGAAGAATGACTCTTCTTACTGACTATGTTTTGAACCATTCCTGTGACACTAGTTATAGTTTCCGATGCTTCACTTCAGGTTTACTGTATCCATTGGACCTTCTTCTTGATGATGAAACACAGAAATTGCATTGGAATTATATAGAAAAGGCACAATGCCGACTTAAGTACAAGAATACTGACTCATCTTACTGTCTATGATTAGAACCGTTCCTGTGACACTAGTTATAGATTCCGATGCTTCACTTCAGGTTTACTGTATCCCTCTGACCTTCTTATTGACGAAGAATCACAGAAATTGCATCGGAATTAAATACAAAAGGCACAATGCCGATTTAAGTACAAGAAGACTGACACTTCCTATTGTCTATGTTTTGAACCATTCCTATGACACTAGTTACAGATTCCGATGCTTCACGCAAGGTTTACTGTGTCCCTTGGACCTTCTTATTGACGATGAAACACAGATATTGCATCGGAATTAAATACAATAGGCACAATGCCGACTTAAGTACAAGAAGACTGACTCTTGCTACTGTCTATGTTTTGAACCATTCCTGGGACGCTAGTTATAGATTCCGTTGCTTCACTTCAGGTTTACTGTTTCCCTTGGACCTTCTTATTGACGATGAAACACAGAATTTGCATCGGAATAAAATACAAAAGGCACAATACCGACATAAGTACAAGAAGACTGACTCTTCTTACAGACTATGGTTTGAACCATTCTTGTGACACTAGCTGTAGATTCCGATCCTTCACTTCAAGTTTTCTGTATCCCTTAAACCTTCTTATTGACGATGAAACACAGAAATTGCATCGGAATTAAATACAAAAGGCACAATGCCGACTTATGTACAAGAAGACTGACTCTTCTTACTGTCTATGTTGTGAACCATTCCTGTGACTCTAGTTATAGATTCCGATGCTTCACTTCAGGTTTACTGTATCCCTCTGACCTTCTTATTGACGATGAAACACAGAAATTGCATCTTAATTAAATACAAAAGGCACAATGCCCACTTAAGTACAAGAAGACTGACTCTTCTTACTGTCTATGATATGAACCATTCCTGTGACACTAGTTATACATTCCGATGCTTCAATTCAGGTCTACTGTATCCCTTGGACCTTCTTATATACGATGAATCACAGAAATTGCATCGTAATTAAATACAAAAGGCACAAAGCCGACTTAAGTACAAGAAGACTGACTCTTCTTATTGACTATGTTTTGAACCATTCCTGTGAAACTAGTGATAGACTCCGATGCTTCACTCCAGGTTTACTGTATCCCTTGGACCTTCTTATTGACGATGAAACACAGAAATTGCATCGGAATTAAATACAAAAGGCACAATGCAGACTTGTGTGAAAGAAGTCTGACTTTTCTTTCTGTCTATGTTTTAAACTATTCCTGTGATACTAGTTATAGACTCCGATGCTTCACTCCAGGTTTACTGTATCCCTTGGACGTTCTTAATGACGATGAAACATAGAAATTGCATCAGAATTAAATAGAAAATGCACAATGATGACTTAAGTACAAGAAGACTGACTCTTCTTACTATGATTTGAACCATTCCTGTGACACTAGTTATAGATTCCGGTGCTTCACTTCAGGTTTACTGTATCCCTTGGACCTTCCTATTGACGATGAAACACAGATATTGCATCGGAATTAAATAGAAAAGGCACAATGCCGACTTAAGTACAAGAAGACTGACTCTTCCTACTGTTTATGTTTTGAACCATTCCTGTGACACTACTTTTAGATTCCGATGCTTTACTCCAGGTTTACTGTATCCCTTGGACGTTCTTATTGACGATGAAACACAGAAATTGCGTCGGAATTAAATACAAAAGGCACAATGCCGACTGAAGTACCAGAAGACTGACTCTTCTTACAGTCTATATTTTGAACCATTCCTGTGACACTAGTTATAGATTCCGGTGCTTCACTCCAGGTTTGCTGTTTCCCTTGGACCTTCTTATTGACGATGAAACACAGAAATTGCATCAGAATTAAATAGAAAAGGCACAATGTCGACTTAAGTACAAGAAGACTGACGCTTCTTACTGACTATGATATGAACCATTCCTGTGACACTAGTTATAGATTCCGATTCTTCACTTCTGGTTTACTGTATCCCTTGGACCTACTTATTGACGATGAAACACAGAAATAGCATCGGAATTAAATACAAAAGGTACAATGCCGACTTAACTACAAGAAAACTGACTCTTCTTACTGACTATGCTTTGAACTATTCCTGTGACACTAGTTATAGATTCCGATGGTTCATTTCAGCTTAACTGTATCCCTTGGACCTTCTAATTGACGATGAAACACAGAAATTGCATCGGAATTAAATACAAAAGGCACACGGCCGACTTAGGTACAAGAAGACTGACTCTTCCAACTGTCTACGTTTTGAACCATTCCTGTGACACTAGTTATAGATTCCGATGCTTCACTCCAGGTTTACTGTATACCTCTGACCGTCTTATTGGCGATGAAACACAGAAATTGTATCGGAATGAAATACAAAAGGCACAATACCAACTTAAGTAAAAGAAGACTGACTCTTCCAACTGTCTATGTTTTGAACCATTCCTGTGTCACTAGTTATAGATTCCGATGCTTCACTCCAGGTATACTGTATCCCTTGGACCATCTTATTGACGATTAAACACAGAAATTGCATCAGAAGTAAATAGAAAATGCACAATGATGACTTAAGTACAAGAAGAATGACTCTTCTTACTGACTATGTTTTGAACCATTCCTGTGACACTAGTTATAGTTGCCGATGCTTCACTTCAGGTTTACTGTATCCATTGGACCTTCTTCTTGACGATGAAACACAGAAATTGCATTGGAATTATATAGAAAAGGCACAATGCCGACTTAAGTACAAGAATACTGACTCATCTTACTGTCTATGATTAGAACCGGTCCTGTGACACTAGTTATAGATTCCGATGCTTCACTTCAGGTTTACTGTATTCCTCTGACCTTCTTATTGACGAAGAATCACAGAAATTGCATCGGAATTAAATACAAAAGGCACAATGCCGACTTAAGTACAAGTAGACTGACTCTTCTTACTGCCTTTGCTTTGAACCATTCCTGTGACACAAGTTATAGACTGCGATGCTTCACTCCAGGTTTACTGTATCCCTCTGACCTTCATATTGACGATGAAAAACAGAAATTGCATCGGAATTAAATACAAAAGGCACAATACTGACTTAAGTACAAGAAGACTGACTCTTCCAACTGTCTATGTTTTGAACCATTCCTGTGTCACTAGTTATAGATTCCGATGCTTCACTTCAGGTTTACTGTATCCATTGGACCTTCTTCATGACGATGAAACACAGAAATTGCATTGGAATAATATAGAAAAGGCACAATGCCGACCTAAGTACAAGAATACTGACTCATCTTACTGTCTATGTTTTGAACCGTCCCTGTGACACTAGTTATAGATTCCGATGCTTCACTCCAGGTATACTGTATCCCTTGGACCATCTTATTGACGATTAAACACAGAAATTGCATCAGAATTAAATAGAAAATGCACAATGATGACTTAAGTACAAGAAGAAAGACTCTCCTTACTGACTATGTTATGAACCATTCCTGTGACTACTAGTTATAGTTTCCGATGCTTCACTTCAGGTTTACTGTATCCATTGGACCTTCTTCTTGACGATGAAACACAGAAATTGCATTGGAATTATATAGAAAAGGCACAATGCCGACTTAAGTACAAGAATACTGACTCATCTTACTGTCTATGATTAGAACCGTTCCTGTGACACTAGTTATAGATTCCGATGCTTCACTTCAGATTTACTGTATCCCTCTGACCTTCATATTGACGATGAAAAACAGAAATTGCATCGGAATTAAATACAAAAGGCACAATGCCGATTTAAGTACAAGAAGACAGACACTTCCTACTGTCTATGTTTTGAACCATTCCTGTGACACTAGTTACAGATTCCGATGCTTCACTCAAGGTTTACTGTGTCCCTTGGACCTTCTTATTGACGATGAAACACAGAAATGCATCGGAATTAAATACAATAGGCACAATGCCGACTTAAGTACAAGAAGACCGACTCTTGCTACTGTCAATGTTTTGAACCATTACTGGGACACTAGTTATAGATTCCGTTGCTTCACTTCAGGTTTACTGTTTCCCTTCGACCTTCTTATTGACGATGAAACACAGAATTTGCATCGGAATAAAATACAAAAGGCACAATACCGACATAAGTACAAGAAGACTGACTCTTCTTACAGACAATGGTTTGAACCATTCTTGTGACACTAGCTGTAGATTCCGATCCTTCACTTCAGGTTTTCTGTATCCCTTATACCTTCTTATTGACGATGAAACACAGAAATTGCATCGGAATTAAATACAAAAGGCACAATGCCGACTTATGTACAAGAGGACTGACTCTTCTTACTGTCTACGTTGTGAACCATTCCTTTGACTCTAGTTATAGATTCCGATGCTTCACTTCAGGTTTACTGTATCCCTCTGACCTTCTTATTGACGATGAAACACAGAAATTGCATCTTAATTAAATACAAAAGGCACAATGCTACTTAAGTACAAGAAGACTGACTCTTCTTACTGTCTATGAAATGAACCATTCCTGTGACACTAGTTATACATTACGATGCTTCAATTCAGGTCTACTGTATCCCTTGGACCTTCCTATTGACGATGAAACACAGATATTGCATCGGAATTAAATAGAAAAGGCACAATGCCGACTTAAGTACAAGAAGACTGACTCTTCCTACTGTTTATGTTTTGAACCATTCCTGTGACATTAGTTATAGGTTCCGATGCTTTACTCCAGGTTTACTGTATCCCTTGGACGTTCTTATTGAAGATGAAACACAGAAATTGCGTCGGAATTAAATACAAAAGGCACAATGCCGACTGAAGTACCAGAAGACCGACTCTTCTTACAGTCTATATTTTGAACCATTCCTGTGACACTAGTTATAGATTCCGGTGCTTCACTCCAGGTTTACTGTTTCCCTTGGACCTTCTTATTGACGATGAAACACAGAAATTGCATCAGAATTAAATGGAAAAGGTACAATGCCGACTTAACTACAAGAAAACTGACTCTTCATACTGACTATGCTTTGAACCATTCCTGTGACACTAGTTGTTGTGTCGGTAGCTGGGCCGACACCGTGAAGTTGAGATGGCTGAAAATGCACGCTAGACTAAAGCTGTAGCCGATAGGGCACGCAAGGCTAACGCAGACGGGCGTGAAGTCTGGAACATGAGAACTTATAAATGAATAAGAAGAAAAGTATGTAGATGCTTATTACTTATCTTTTTATTAGTCCTTGGAATACATCTCTCTTGAATACTCGTAAGCTATAGGCACTGATACAAATGGCGCCTTGCTAGTTCGTAGCCATTAACTTAGCTGATGGCTATTCTGTCTCTCGGCTAATGAGAGAGAAAGGCTTCGTACATCTGGTCGGTAGCTAGGTTCTCGTACAACTGGGGCGAGTGCTCTCTCGTATCACGAGACCTGCCTTGGTGGTGGCGCTAGGTCTGCGATTACACAGTGGCGACACGCGGGTCCGACATGTACTAAATGGACCGCGGCCGATTTAAGCTACCACCTAGCAAGTGTGGTGTCTGGCGGTGACACCACATTCCTCCCCCGCAAATCGGCGAACGGTCGTGTGATAAGGCTTCCGCCCGCCGTGGGGAGGACCACATGTTGACGTATGCGATGAGGTGGGGAGCCTAACAACAGGCGAGGCTGTGCCACCCGCACCCGGCCATTCGGTCCGAGGGGAGCTAGGAAACGCCTGAAAAACTAGTCCAGGGTGCACGTCAACATGCGGTGTATGCGCCCGTAAAGAGACAGGAGGGACCGAAGGGTCAACCTCCATAGCGTCGGGGTAGCCGACGCGCGATGACGTCATGTGGTCCGGAGCGGGCGGGAGGTCCATGGCGGAGGACAGCTGGTCACGGGAAGCGATCGGCGGCGCGTGACCCTGGGAGGCGCTTGGCGGCTGCAACGAAGCGTCGAATGCGGGCGGCGCCGGCGGGAGAACAAGCTGCGGCGGCGGCGGCTGCTGCTGCTGCGGCGGCGGCGGCGCGTCGCCATGGGGCAAAATGGAAGGCATCGTCGGTAACACCTGGGGATGAGGCGAGCCAGTAGATGGGTCCCCAGGGCGCTGACGGGACGGCACCGTCGCTGAAAGCAGACGGGGAGCGGCAGAACCCGAGCGACGACAGAGGCGCAGCTGATTGAGATGCCGACGCACCTCACCAGAGGCCCCCAAAACCAAATACATCGCGCGGCTGAGGCAGCGAAGAATGCGCCCTGCGAGCCAACGCCGTGAACCTCGATAGTTGCGATAAAATACAACGTCGCCTGGAGCAAAAGCAGGAGTCTGCCGCTGCACAGGAACCTGATGCGGCGGATGCAGCAAAGACATCAAGGTGCGATGAGGACGACCGTGGAGCAACTCAGCCGGCGAGCGACCATCTCGGGGCTGAGAGCGATACGAAGACAAAAAGAGCAACAATGCGTCCTCCCGAGAATGCGACTCTTTCAATTTCAACATCTGTGACTTGAAAGTCCGGACCAATCGTTCAGCGGCACCGTTGGACTGAGGCGAAAACGGCGCGGATGTCAGATGTTGAATACCATTGGCCTGGCAGAATGACTGAAATTCTGCGGACATGAATTGTGGGCCATTGTCGGAAACAATAGTCTGCGGAAGACCTTCAATGCAAAAGATAGCAGACAACGCTTGGATGGTGGCAGAGGACGTCGTGGAAGACATCCGGACAACAAAAGGAAAATTACTGAAGGCGTCGACCAGAACCAACCATCGAGCATTCCAGAATGGACCAGCAAAATCAATGTGCAAGCGTTGCCAAGGGGAAGTGGCTTTTGGCCACGCAAAGACTTTCCGCGGCGGTGCGGACTGTTGTTCGGCACACGCCGGGCACGAAGAACACATATTCGTAATCGCAGCATCGATTCCGAACCATGTACAGTGCTGACGAGCAAGTTGTTTCGTTCGCACTATACCCCAATGTCCTTGGTGAAGAAGCCGTAAAACAGATGACTGTAACGAACGTGGGACCACGACTCTGGACTGATCATTATCAGAACGCAACAACAAAACACCACGTCGAACAAAAAGTCTCTCCTTATGAGCAAAAAATCGGCGAACCAACGGATCCTCGATCCGAGACTTTGACAAAGGCCATTGCGTAGCAACAAAACGTAAAACAGTAGCAAGGACAGGGTCAGCAGCTGTGGCTGTAGCGACACGACGAAAATCAATCGGAAACGATGCGACCACTTCATCGGTTTCCGAATCAATGAACATGCAAGCAAGTTCGGAAGAATCGAATGCTTTATCCTCAGCAACAGGCAAACGGGACAACGCATCGGCGTTTCCGTGCTTAGCAGTGGACCGATACAAGATATCGTAGCGGTACTGCGAGAGGAAAATAGACCAGCGAATGAATTTCTGCGCTGTACATGGAGGTACAGGCTTGGTCGGATGAAAAAGCGATGTCAAAGGTTTGTGGTCTGTGATGATGGTAAAGTGACGATCATACAAGAAATCATGGAACTTAGTAACACCAAACACTAGAGCCAAAGCTTCTTTCTCTATCTGTGAATAATTTCTTTGCGCAGACGAGAGCAATTTGGACGCAAAGGCAATAGGGCGATCATGGGAGCCAACTTTGTGCGCAAGCACAGCACCGATCCCGAAATCCGATGCATCTACCATCAACAAAAGGGGTTTCTGGGGATCGAATGGCGTAAGGCAAGTATTAGAAAGCAACGCCGATTTCAACTGGCGAAAGGCGCGTTCACATTCCGTCGTCCAGACGAACGGAACACCTTTACGGCGTAAGCGATGAAGCGGAGCTGAAATGGAAGAGGCATTGCGCACAAATTTATTGTAATAATTAATTTTACCCAACACACTCTGTAGCTGTTTCACATTTTGAGGGGAAGGCAATTCTTGTATGGCACGGAGGTGCTCGGGACTCGGATGTATGCCTTGGGCATTAATGACATGTCCCAGGTATGGTAAGTCACGAGCAAAAAACACACATTTGTCCTTCCTCAAGCGAAGACCATTTTGCCGCAAGACCTGAAATAATGTTCGTAAGTTCGCAAGATGATCTTCTTCTGTCTGTCCGGAGATCACTATATCGTCCAGATAGTTTGCTGCAGTAGGGACCGACGCACAAATAGTTTGTAAATATTGCTGAAACAAGGCAGGGGCGGATGCACACCCGAATGGCAGTCTTTTGAAGCGGTACAATCCAAGATGCGTGTTAACCACCAATACGCGCTGGGATTCGTCGTCCACCGGTATTTGCAAGTACGCATCGGCTAGGTCCAACTTTGAAAAATATTTTCCCGGGCACAGTTTAGCAAAAAGATCTTCCGGGCGGGGCAAAGGAAAAGTAGCAGTCACTAGCTGTGGATTCACTGTGGCCTTGAAGTCCACGCAAAGTCTCAATTTTCCGGAAGGTTTTGGCAAAATTACTAAGGGTGAGGCCCAGAGAGAAGCTTGCACACGTTCAATTACACCCTGTGATTCGAGATCGTGTAACGTTCTTGCGACCTCATCACGCAATGCGTGGGGAACATTGCGCGCCCTGAAAAATTTCGGTTGCGCGTTTACCTTCAGTTCTAAATGTGCTTCATAGTTTTTAGCGCAACCTAAGCCCGGTGCAAAAATGTCTGCAAATTCGTCACACAGCCGAGAAACACTGTCTGTAGGCACAGTCTGATTCACTGATAGGACCTGATTTACAATAGACATGTTAAACAACTGAAATAAATCGAGACCAAACAAGTTCACTGCAGAAGAAGAACGAAGAACGTAAAATGACACAAGTTTTGTTTGTCCCTTGTATGTCGCAAGATGGCTGCACTGCCCTAACACAGGAATTTTCTGTCCGGAATATGTAGTTAGCTTAACATTTGCGGAACGCAACGGAGGTTTGCCCAGTTGTTTGTACGTGTCATGATTGAGCAATGAAACTGCAGCTCCGGTATCGAGCTGGAATGGTATCACTTTGCCTTCAAAGTCTAAGTCCACAAAAAGTTTATTGTCCTGCTGACGACAAAAGCGACTGTTTTGTGCAATTGGAACAGACACTGGTACAGAATCACTTGCTAATTGACGTGATTTCCGGCGACGTCGACGCACAGTTTTTGTGGGACGATCACAGTCACTGTTAGAGAAAGTGTCACTGGACGAAGCGGAATTAACGACATGAATGTCCACAGGCGAAGGTCCACGAGCCTGAGTGTCCTTGGTTCGATTCCGGCGCGAAGCAAAGGGCCTGGAATGATTGCGATTGTCTGATCTGAGCTTTTTCTGGCAAACACTTTGAACATGTCCTTTCTTATTGCAGAAAAAGCAAATAGCTTGGCGTGACGGGCAATTTTCACGCGAATGTCTAGTAGCACACCGCGGGCATGATTTCACTACATTTGTGGGCTGGCGCGGCACACGTGGCTTAGCGCGCGGCGGCAGCAGTGCGGACGGGCGCGAGGCCCGGTTACCGGGCCGCGCAGCGCGTCCAGCGGGCCGGTTAATGTTACACACGGCTGGCGAGGTTTCAAAAGATTCCCGAGCACAGTCAAGTGTGTCCTGTCTATCCAATATGTCTATCACTTGTTGAAGGGAGGGATTAACTAGTTTCAAAATTTGCTCCCGTATGCGAACATCAGAAACGTTCTGTGCAATTGCATCACGCACCATTGTATCTGAATAAGAAAGACCACAGTCACATTCAAAGGCACAGTCCCTAGTAAGTCCTTGCAATGTTGCTACCCACTCCCTATTAGTTTGACCGGCCGTACGTTTTGTACGAAAGAACGTATACCGTTTTGCAACCACATTAACTGTTTCTTTGAAATAGGCATCTAATGCAGACAAAATTTCCTCGTAGGACAGAGTTGCTACGTCGCGTCGGGGAAACAATTGCACTATCACACGGTATGTGGACACACCGACACAAGAAAGCAAAAACGGCTGCCGCTCATTACCTTGAATTCTGTAGGCTGCTAGATGAAAGTTGAACTGGCGAGACCACTCGTGCCAGGTCTCATCGGCTGCCACGTATGGTCGAAAGGGAGGTGCAACAGCGTTTAGTGGCAGCGGTAGCGAAGAAGCGGCGGCGGCCGCATCGGTTTGAATGTTACGTTGACCCTGGACGAGCTGTCCAAGGGCATCCAGTAACGCCTACGTCTGCTGATTCTGCAAGCGATAAAATTCGGACAGTACATCTGGAGAATGTGGCGAAGCCATGACACAATTAAATGTAAGGAATCAGAAAGAAAACTTTATCTCGTCGCCAATGTTGTGTCGGTAGCTGGGCCGACACCGTGAAGTTGAGATGGCTGAAAATGCACGCTAGACTAAAGCTGTAGCCGATAGGGCACGCAAGGCTAACGCAGACGGGCGTGAAGTCTGGAACATGAGAACTTATAAATGAATAAGAAGAAAAGTATGTAGATGCTTATTACTTATCTTTTTATTAGTCCTTGGAATACATCTCTCTTGAATACTCGTAAGCTATAGGCACTGATACAAATGGCGCCTTGCTAGTTCGTAGCCATTAACTTAGCTGATGGCTATTCTGTCTCTCGGCTAATGAGAGAGAAAGGCTTCGTACATCTGGTCGGTAGCTAGGTTCTCGTACAACTGGGGCGAGTGCTCTCTCGTATCACGAGACCTGCCTTGGTGGTGGCGCTAGGTCTGCGATTACACAGTGGCGACACGCGGGTCCGACATGTACTAAATGGACCGCGGCCGATTTAAGCTACCACCTAGCAAGTGTGGTGTCTGGCGGTGACACCACACTAGTTATAGATTCCGTTGGTTCATTTCAGCTTAACTGTATCCCTTGGACCTTCTTATTGACGATGAAACACAGAAATTGCATCGGAATTAAATACAAAAGGCACAAGGCCGACTTAAGTACAACAAGACTGACACTTCCAACTGTCTACGTTTTGAACCATTTCTGTGACACTAGTTATAGATTCTTCACTTCAGGTTTACTGTATCCCTTGGACCTTCTTATTGCCGATGAAACACAGAAATTGCATCGGAATTAAATACAAAAGGTACAATGCCGACTTAACTACAAGAAAACTGACTCTTCATACTGACTATGCTTTGAACCATTCCTGTGACACTAGTTATAGATTCCGATGCTTAACTTCAGGATTACTGTATCCCTCTGACCTTCTTATTGACGATGAAACACAGAAATTGCATCGGAATTAAGTACAAAAGGCACAAGGCCGACTTAAGTACAACAAGACTGACTCTTCCAACTGTCTACGTTTTGAACCATTTCTGTGACACTAGTTATAGATTCCGATGCTTCACTCCAGGTATACTGTATCCCTTGGACCATCTTATTGACGATTAAACACAGAAATTGCATCAGAATTAAATAGAAAATGCACAATGATGACTTAAGTACAAAAAGACTGACTCTTCTTACTGACTATGTTATGAACCATTCCTGTGACACTAGTTATAGTTTCCGATTCTTCACTTCAGGTTTACTTTATCCATTGGACCTTCTTCTTGACGATGAAACACAGAAATTGCATTGGAATGAAATAGAAAAGGCACAATGCCGACTTAAGTACAAGAATACAGACTCATCTTACTGTCTATGATTTGAACCGTTCCTGTGACACTAGTTATAGATTCCGATGCTTCACTTCAGGTTTACTGTATCCCTCTGACCTGCTTATTGACGAAGAATCACAGAAATTGCATCGGAATTAGATACAAAAGGCACAATGCTGACTTAAGTACAAGAAGATTGACTCTACTTACTGCCTATGTTTTGAACCATTCCTGTGACACTAGTTATAGACTCCGATGCTTCACACCAGGTTTACTGTATCCCTCCGACCTTCATATTGACGTTGAAAAACAGAAATTGCATTGGAATTAAATACAAAAGGCACAATGCCGACTTAAGTACAAGAAGACTGACCCTTCCTACTGTCTATGTTTTGAACCATTCCTGTGACACTAGTTACAGATTCCGATGCTTCACTCGAGGTTTACTGTGTCCCTTGGACCTTCTTATTGACGAAGAATCACAGATATTGAATCGGAATTAAATACAAAAGGCACAATGCCGACTTAAGTAAAAGAAGTCTGACTGTTCTTACTGACTATGTTTTGAACCATTCTTGTGAGACTAGTTATAGATTCCGATGCTTCACTTGAGATTTACTGTATCCCTCTGACCTTCTTATTGACGATGAAACACAGAAATTGCATCGGAATTAAATACAAAAGGCGCAATGCCGAATTAAGTACAAGAAGACTGACTCTTCTTACTGTCTATGTTTTGAACCTTTCCAGTGACACTGTTTATAGACTCCGATGCTTCACTCCATGTTTACTGTATCCCTTAGACCTTCTTATTGACGATGAAAGACAGAAACTGCATCGGAAATAGATACAAAAGGCACAATGCCGACTTAAGTAAAAGAAGTCTGACTCTTCTTACTGTCTATGTTTCGAACCATTCCTGTGACACTAGTTATAGATTCCGATGCTTCACTCCAGGTATACTGTATCCCTTGGACCATCTTTTTGACGATGAAACACAGAAATTGAATCAGAATTAAATAGAAAATGCACAATGATGACTTAAGTACAAGAAGACCGACTCCTCTTACTGACTATGTTTTGAACCATTCCTGTGACACTAGTTATAGATTCCTATGCTTCGCTTCAGGTTTACTGTATCACTTGGACCTTCTTCTTGACGATGAAACACAGAAATTGCGTCTTAATTAAATACAAAAGGCACAATGCCCACTTAAGTACAAGAAGACTGACTCTTCTTACTGTCTATGATATGAACCATTCCTGTGACACTAGTTATACATTCCGATGCTTCAATTCAGGTCTACTGTATCCCTTGGACCTTCTTATTGACGATGAAACACAGAAAATGCATCGGAATTAAATACAAAAGGCACAAAGCCGACTTAAGTACAAGAAGACTGACTCTTCTTACTGACTATGTTTAGAACCATTCCTGTGACACTAGTTATAGACTCCGATGCTTCACTCCAGGTTTACTGTATCCCTTGGACCTTCTTATTGACGATGAAACACAGAAATTGCATCGGAATTAAATACAAAAGGCACAATGCAGACTTAAGTGAAAGAAGTCTGACTTTTCTTACTGTCTATGTTTTAAACTATTCCTGTGATACTAGTTATAGATTCCGATGCTTCACTCCAGGTTTACTGTATCCCTTGGACCATCTTAATGACGATGAAACACAGAAATTGCATCAGAATTAAATAGAAAATGCACAATGATAACTTAAGTACAAGAAGACTGACTCTTCTTGCTGACTATGTTTTGAACCATTCCTGTGACACTAGTTATAGTTTCCGATGCTTCACTTCAGGTTTACTGTATCCATTGGACCTTCTTCTTGACGATGAAACACAGAAATTGCATTGGAATTATATAGAAAAGGCACAATGCCGACTTAAGTACAAGAATACTGACTCATCTTACTGTCTATGATTTGAACCGTTCCTGTGACACTAGTTATAGATTCCGATGCTTCACTTCAGGTTTACTGTATCCCTCAGACCTTGTTATTGACGTAGAATCACAGAAATTGCATCGGAATTAAATACAAAAGGCACAATGCCGACTTAAGTACAAGAAGACTGACTCTTCTTACTGCCTATGTTTTGAACCATTCCTGTGGCACTAGTTATAGACTGCGATGCTTCACTCAAGGTTTACTGTATCCCTCTGACCTTCATATTGACGATGAAAAACAGAAATTGCATCGGAATTAAATACAAAAGGCACAATGCCGACTTAAGTACAAGAAGACTGACACTTCCTACTGTCTATGTTTTGAACCATTCCTGTGACACTAGTCACATATTCCGATACTTCACTCAAGGTTTACTGTGTCCCTTGGACCTTCTTATTGACGATGAAACACAGAAATTGCATCGGAATAAAATACGAAAGGCACAATACCGACATAAGTACAAGAAGACTGACTCTTCTTACTGTCTATGTTTTGAACCATTCCTGTGACACTAGTTATAGACTCCGATGCTTCACTCCAGGTTTACTGTGTCCCTTGGATCTTCTTATTGACGATGAAACACAGAAATTGCATCGGAATTAAATACAATAGGCACAATGCCGACTTAAGTACAAGAAGACTGACTCTCGCTACTGTCTATGTTTTGAAGCATTCCTGGGACACTAGTTATAGATTCCGTTGCTTCACTTCAGGTTTACTGTTTCCCTTGGACCTTCTTATTGACGATGAAACACAGAATTTGCATCGGAATAAAATACAAAAGGCACAATACCGACATAAGTACAAGAAGACTGACTCATCTTACAGACTATGGTTTGAACCATTCATGTGACACTAGCTGTAGATTCCGATCCTTCACTTCAGGTTTTCTCTATCCCTTAAACCTTCTTATTGACGATGAAACACAGAAATTGCATCGGAATTAAATACAAAAGGCACAATGCCGACTTATGTACAAGAAGACTGACTCTTCTTACTGTCTATGTTTTGAACCATTCCTGTGACTCTAGTTATAGATTCCGATGCTTCACTTCTGGTTTACTGTATCCCTCAGACCTTCTTATTGAAGATGAAACACAGAAATTGCGTCTTAATTAAATACAAAAGGCACAATGCCCACTTAAGTACAAGAAGACTGACTCTTCTTACTGTCTATGATATGAACCATTCCTGTGACACTAGTTATACATTCCGATGCTTCAATTCAGGTCTACTGTATCCCTTGGACCTTCTTATTGACGATGAAACACAGAAAATGCATCGGAATTAAACACAAAAGGCACAAAGCCGACTTAAGTACAAGAAGACTGACTCTTCTTACTGACTATGTTTGGAACCATTCCTGTGACACTAGTTATAGACTCCGATGCTTCACTCCAGGTTTACTGTATCCCTTGGACCTTCTTATTGACGATGAAACACAGAAATTGCATCGGAATTAAATACAAAAGGCACAATGCAGACTTAAGTGAAAGAAGTCTGACTTTTCTTACTGTGTATGTTTTAAACTATTCCTGTGATACTAGTTATAGATTCCGATGCTTCACTCCAGGTTTACTGTATCCCTTGGACCATCTTAATGACGATGAAACACAGAAATTGCATCAGAATTAAATAGAAAATGCACAATGATAACTTAAGTACAAGAAGACTGACTCTTCTTACTGACTATAATTTGAACCATTCCTGCGACACTAGTTATAGACTCCGATGCTTCACTCCAGGTTTACTGTATCTCTTGGACCTAGTTATTGACGATGAAACACAGAAACTGCATCGGAATTAAATACAAAAGGCACAATGCCGACTTAAGTAAAAGAAGTCTGACTCTTCTTACTGTCTATGTTTTGAACCATTCCTGTGACACTAGTTATAGATTCCGATGCTTCACTCCAGGTACACTGTATCCCTTGGACCATCTTATTGACGATTAAACACAGAAATTGCATCAGAATTAAATAGAAAATGCAGAATGATGACTTAAGTACAAGAAGACTGACTCTTCTTGCTGACTACGTTTTGAACCATTCCTGTGACACTAGTTATAGTTTCCGATGCTTCACTTCAGGTTTACTGTATCCATTGGACCTTCTTCTTGACGATGAAACACAGAAATTGCATTGGAATTATATAGAAAAGGCACAATGCCGACTTAAGTACAAGAATACTGACTCATCTTACTGGCTATGATTTGAACCGTTCCTGTGACACTAGTTATAGATTCCGATGCTTCACTTCAGGTTTACTGTATCCCTCAGACCTTCTTATTGACGTAGAATCACAGAAATTGCATCGGAATTAAATACAAAAGGCACAATGCCGACTTAAGTACAAGAAGACTAACTCTTCTTACTGCCTATGTTTTGAACCATTCCTGTGACACTAGTTATAAACTGCGATGCTTCACTCCAGGTTTACTGTATCCCTCTGACCTTCATATTGACGATGAAAAACAGAAATTGCATCGGAATTAAATACAAAAGGCACAATGCCGACTTAAGTACGAGAAGACTGACACTTCCTACTGTCTATGTTTTGAACCAATCCTGTGACACTAGTTACATATTCCGATACTTCACTCAAGGTTTACTGTGTCCCTTGGACCTTCTTATTGACGATGAAACACAGAAATTGCATCGGAATTAAATACAAAAAGCACAATGCCGACTTAAGTACAAGAAGACTGACTCTTCCTACTGTTAATGTTTTGAACCTTTCCTGTGACACTATTTATAGATTCCGATGCTTCACTTCAGGTTTACTGTATCCCTCTGACCATCTTATTGACGATGAAACACAGAAATTGCATCGGAATGAAATACAAAAGGCACAATGCCGACTTAAGTACATGTAGACTGACTTTTAATACTGTCTATGTTTTGAACCATTCCTGTGACACTAGTTATAGTTTCCGATGGTTCATCTCAGTTTTACTGTATCCCTTGGACCTTTTTATTGACAATGAAACACAGAAATTGCATCGGAATTAAATACAAAAATCACAATGCTGACTTAAGTACAAGATGACTGACTCTTCCAACTGACTATGTTTTGAACCATTTCAGTAACACTATTAATAGATTCTGATGCTTCACTTCAGGTTTACTGTATCCTTTGGACCTTCTTATTGACGATCAAACACAGATACTGCATCGGAATAAAATACAAAAGGCAGAATGCAGACTTAACTACAAGAAGACTGGCTCCTCTTACTGACTATGCTTTGAACCATTCCTGTGACACTAGTTATAGATTCCGACGCTTAACTTCAGGATTACTGTATGCCTCTGACCTTCTTAGTGACGATGAAACACAGAAATTGCATCGGAATTAAATACAAAAAGCACATTGCCGACTTAAGTACAAGAATACTGACTCATCTTACTGTCTTAGTTTTGAACCGTCCCTGTGACACTAGTTATAGATTCCGATGCTTGACTCCAGGTTTACTGCATCCCTTGGACCTTATTATTGACGATGAAACACAGAAATTACATCGGAATTAAATACAAAAGGCACAATGCTGACTTAAGTACAAGAAGACTGACTCTTCTTACTGACTATGTTTTGAACCATTCCTGTGACGCTAGTAATAGATACCGATCCTTCACTCCAGGTTTACTGTATCCCTCTGAACTTCTTATTGACGATGAAACACAGAAATTGCATCGGAATTAAATACAAAAGGCACAATGCCAATTAAGTACAAGAAGTCTGACTTTTCTTACATTCTATGCTTTGAACCATTCCTGTGACACTAGTTATAGATTCCGATGCTTCACTCCAGATTTACTGTATCCCTTGGACCTTCTTAATGACGATGAAACATAGAAATTGCATCAGAATTAAATAGAAAATGCACAATGATGACTTAAGTTCAAGAAGACTGACTCTCCATACTGACTCTGATTTGAACCATTCCTGTGACACTAGTTATAGATTCCGATGCCTCACTTCAGGTTTACTGTATCCCTTGGTCCTTCTTATTGACGATGAAACACAGAAAATGCATCGGAAATAAATAGAAAAGGCCCAATGCCGACTTAAGTACAAGAATACTGACTCATCTTACTGTCTATGTTTTTGAACCGTCCCTGTGACACTAGTTATAGATTCCGATGCTTCACTCCAGGTTTACTGTATCCCTTGGACCTTCTTATTGACGACGAAACACAGATATTGCATCGGAATTAAATACAAAAGGCAAAATGCCGAGTAAAGTACAAGAAGACTGACTCTTCTTACAGTCTATGTTTTGAACCATTCCTGTGACACTAGTTATAGATACCGGTGCTTCACTCCAGGTTTACAGTATTCGTTGGACCTTCTTTTTGACGATGAAACACAGAAATTGCATCAGAATTAAATAGAAAAGGCACAATGCCGACTTAAGTACAAGAAGACTGACGCTCCTTACTGACTATGTTTTGAACCATTCCTGTGACACTAGTTATAGATTCCGATGCTTCACTTCAGGTTTACTGTATCCCTTGGACCTTCTTATTGACGATGAAACACAGAAATTGCATCGGAATAAAATACAAAAGCCACAATGCCGACTTAAGTACAAGAAGACTGACTCTTCCTACTGTTAATGTTTTGAACCATTCCTGTGACACTAGTAATAGATTCCGATGCTTCACTTCAGGTTTACTGTATCCCTCTGACTTCCTTATTGACGATGAAACACAGAAATGGCATCGGAATTAAATACAAAAGGCACAATGCCGACTTAAGTACAAGAAGACTGACTCTTCTTACTGACAATGTTTTGAATCATTCCTGTGATACTAGTTATAGATTCCGATTCTTCACATTAGGTTTACAGTATCCCTCTGACCTTCTTATTGACGATGAAACACTGAAATTGCATCGGAATTAAATAAAAAAGGCACAATGCCGACTTAAGTACATGTAGACTGACTTTTAATACTGTCTATGTTTTGAACCATTCCTGTGACACTACTTACAGATTCCGATGCTTCACTTCAGGTTTACTGTATACCTTGGACCTTCTTATTGTCGATGAAACACAGAAATTGCATCGGAAATAAATACAAAAGGCACAATGCCGACTTAAGTGCAAGAAGACTGACTCTTCCAACTGTCTATGTTTTGAACCATTCCTGTGACACTAGTTATAGATTCCGATGCTTCTCTTCAGGTTTACTGTATCCCTCTGAGCGTCTTATTGACGATGAAACACAGAAATTGCATCGGAATTAAATAGAAAATGCACAATGCCGACTTAAGCACTAGAAGACTGACTCTTCCTACTGTGTATGTTTTGAACCAATCCTGTGACACTAGTCATAGATTCCGATGCTTCACTTCAGGTTAACTGTATCCCTTGGACCTTCTTATAGACGATGAAGCACAGAAATTGCATCGGAATTAAATACAAAACGCACAATGCAGACTTAACTACAAGAAGACTGACTCATCTTACTGACTATGCTTTGAACCATTCCTGTGACACTAGTTATAGATTCCGATTCTTAACTTCAGGATTACTGTATCCCTCTGACCTTCTTAGTGACGATGAAACACAGAAATTGCATCGGAATTAAACACAAAAAGCACATTGCCGAGTTAAGTACAAGAATACTGACACATCTTACTGTCTATGTTTTGAACCGTCCTTGTGACACTAGTTATAGATTCCGATGCTTCACTCCAGTTTTACTGTATCCCTTGGACCTTGTTATTGACGATGAAACACAGAAATTGCATCGGAATTTAATACAAAGGGCACAATGCCGACTTAAGTACAAGAAGACTGACTCTTCTTACTGACTATGCTTTGAACCATTCCTGTGACACTAGTTATAGATTCCGATGCTTCACTTCAGGTTTACTGTATCCCTCTGACCTTCTTATTGACGATGAAACACAGAAATTGCATCGGAATTAAATACAAAAGGCACAATTCCGAATTAAGTACAATAAGACACACTCTTCTTACTGTCTATGATTTGAACCATTCCTGTGACACTAGTTATAGACTCCGATGCTTCACTCCAGGTTTACTGTATCCCTTTTACCTTCTTATTGACGATGAAACACAGAAATTGCATCGGAATTAAATACATAAGGCACATTGCCGACTTAAGTAAAAGAAGTGTGACTTTTCTTACTGTCTATGTTTTGAACCATTCCTGTGACACTAGTTATAGATTCCGATGCTTCACTCCAGGTTTACTGTATCACTTGGACCTTCGTATTGACGATGAAACACAGAAATTGCTTCAGAATTAAATAGAAAATGCACAATGATGACTTACGTACAAGAAGACTGACTCTTCTTACTGACTATGATTTGAACTATTCCTGTGACACTAGTTATAGATTCCGATGCTTCAGTTCAGGCTTACTGTGTCCCTTGGACCTTCTTAAGGACGATGAAACACAGAAATTGCATCGGAATTAAATAGAAAAGGCACAATGCCGACTTAAGTACAAGAATACTGACTCATCTTACTGTCTATGTTTTGAACCATTCCTGTGACACTAGTTATAGATTCCGATGCTTCACTTCAGGTTTACAGTATCCCTCTGACCTTCTTATTGGCGATGAAAAACAGAAATTGCATCGGAATTAAATACAAAAGGCACAATGCCGACTCAAGTACAAGAAGACTGACCCTTCCTAATGTCTAAGTTTTGAACCATTCCTGTGACACTAGTTATACATTCCGATGCTTCACTCCAGGTTTACTGTGTCCCTTGGACCCTCTTATTGACGATGAAACACAGAAATTGATCGGAATTAAATATAATATGCACAATGCCGACTTAAGTACAAGAAGACTGACTCTTGCTACTGTCTATGTTTTGAACCATTCCTGAGACACTAGTTATGGATTCCGTATCTTCACTTCAGGTTTACTGTACCTCTTGGACCTTCTTATTGACGATGAAACACAGATATTGCAACGGTATTAAATACAAAAGGCACAATACCGACATAAGTACAAGAAGACTGACTCTCCTTACTGACTATGTTATGAACCATTCCTGTGACCCTAGTCATAGATTCCGATGCTTAACTTCAGGATTACTGTATCCCTTGGACTTTCTTATTGACGATTAAACACAGAAATTGCATCGGAATTAAATACAAAAGACACAATGCCGACTAAAGTACAAGAAGACTTACTCTTCTTACTCACTACTTTTTGAACCATTCTTGTGACACTAGCTATAGATTCCGATGCTTCACTTCAGGTTTACTGTATCCCTTAAACCTTCTTTTTGACGATGAAACACAGAAATTGCATCGGAATTAAATACAAAATGCACAATTCCGACTTAAGTACATGTAGACTAACTTTTAAAACCTTCTATGTTTTGAACCATTCCTGGGACAATAGTTATAGATTCCGATGGTTCATTTCAGGTTTACTGTATCCCTTGGACCTTCTTATTGACGATGAAACACAGAAATTGTATCGGAATTAAATACAAAAGGCACAATGCCGACTTAAGTACAAGAAGACTGACTGTTCCAACTGTCTATGTTTTGAACAATTCCTGTGACACTAGTTATAGATTCCGATGCTTCTATTCAGGTTTACTGTATCCCTCTGAGCGTCTTATTGACGATGAAACACAGAAATTGCATCGGAATAAAATAGAAAATGCACAATGCCGACTTAAGCACTAGAAGACTGACTCTTCCTACTGTGTATGTTTTGAACCAATCCTGTGACACTAGTTATAGATTCCGATGCTTCACTTCAGGTTTACTGTATCCCTCTGACCTTCTTATTGACGATTAAACACAGAAATGGCATCGGAATTAAATACAAAAGGCACAATGCCGACTTAAGTACAAGAAGACTGACTCTTCTTACTGACTATGTTTGAACCATTCTTGTGAAACTAGCTATAGATTCCGATGCTTCACTTAAGGTTTACTGTATCCCTTAAACCTTCTTCTTGACGATGAAACACAGAAATTGCATCGGAATTAAATACAAAAAGCACAATGCCGGCTTAATTACAAGAAAACTGACTCTTCTTACTGACTATGTCTTGAACCATTCTTGTGACACTAGCTATAGATTCCGATGCTTCACTTCAGGTTTACTGTATCCCTTAAACCTTCTTCTTGACGATGAAACACAGAAATTGCATCGGAATTAAATACAAAATGTACAATGCCGACTTAAGTACAAGAAGACTGATTCTTCTTACTGTCTATGTTTTGAACCATTCCTGTTACTAGTTATAGATTCCGATGCTTCACTTCAGGTTTAATGTATCCCTCTGACCTTCTTATTGACGATGAAACACAGAAATTGCATCTTAATTAAATACAAAAGGCACAATGCCCACTTAAGTACAAGAAGACTGACTCTTCTTACTGTCTATGTTTGAACCATTCCTGTGACACTAGTTATAGATTCCGATGCTTGAACGCAGGTCTACTGTATCCCTTGGACCTTCTTATTGACGATGAAACACAGAAATTGCATCGGAATTAAATACAAAAGGCACAATGCCGACTTAAGTACAAGAAGACTGACTCTCCTTACTGACTATGTTTTGAACCATTCCTGTGACACTAGTTATAGATTCCGATGCTTCACATCAGGTTTACTGTATCCCTCTGACCTTCTTATTGACGATGAAACACAGAAATTGCGTCGGAATTAAATACAATAGGCACAATGCCGACTTAAGTACAAGAAGACTGGCTCTTGCTACTGTCTATGTTTTGAACCATTCCTGTGACACTAGTTATAGATTCCGTTGCTCCACTTCAGGTTTACTGTACCTCTCGGACCTTCTTATTGACGATGAAACACAGATATTGCATCGGAATTAAATACAAAAGGCACAATACCGACATAAGTACAAGAAGACTGACTCTTCTTACTGACTATGTTATGAACCATTCCTGTGACACTAGTCATAGATTCCGATGCTTAGCTTCAGGATTACTGTATCCCTTGGACTTTCTTATTGACTATTAAACACAGAAATTGCATCCGAATTAAATACAAAAGGCACAATGCCGACATAAGTACAAGAAGACTGACTCTTCTTACTGACTATGTCTTGAACCATTCTTGTGACACTAGCTATAGATTCCGATGCTTCATTTCAGGTTTACTGTATCCCTTAAACCTTCTTCTTGACGATGAAACACTGAAATTGCATCGGAATTAAATACAAAAGGCACAATGCCGACTTAAGTACAAGAAGACTGATTCTTCTTACTGTCTATGTTTTGAACCATTCCTGTGACTAGTTATAGATTCCGATGCTTCACTTCAGGTTTAGTGTATCCCTCTGACCTTCTTATTGACGATGAAACACAGAAATTGCATCTTAATTAAATACAAAAGGCACAATGCCCACTTAAGTACAAGAAGACTGACTCTTCTTACTGTCTATGATTTGAACCATTCCTGTGACACTAGTTATACATTCCGATGCTTCAAATCAGGTCTACTGTATCCCTTGGACCTTCTTATTGACGACGAAACACAGAAATTGCATCGGAATTAAATACAAAAGGCACAATGCCGACTTAAGTACAAGATGACTGACTCTTCTTACTGACTATGTTTGAACCATTCCTGTGACACTAGTTATAGACTCCGATGCTTCCTCCAGGTTTACTGTATCCCTTGGACCTTCTTATCGACGATGAAACACAGAAATTGCATCGGAATTAAATACAAAAGGCACAATGCCGACTTAAGTACAAGAAGACTGACTTTTCTTACTGTCTATGTTTTGAACCATTCCTGTGATACTAGTTATAGATTCCGATGCTTCCTCCAGGTTTACTGTAACCCTCTGACATTCTTATTGACGATGAAACACAGAAATTGCATCGGAATTAAATACAAAAGGCGCAATGCCGACTTAAGTACATGTAGACTGACTTTTAATACCTTCTATGTTTTGAACCATTCCTGTGACATTAGTTATAGATTCTGATGGTTCATTTCAGGTTTGCTGTATCCCTTGGACCTTCTTATTGACGATGAAACACAGAAATTGCATCGGAATTATATACAAAAGGCACAATGCCGACTTAAGTACAAGAAGACTGACTCTTCCAACTGTCTATGTTTTGAACCATTCCTGTGACACTAGTTATAGATTCCGATGCTTCTCTTCAGGTTTACTGTATCCGTCAGAGCGTCTAATTGTGATGAAACACAGAAATTGCATCGGAATGAAATAGAAAATGCACAATGCCGACTTAAGCACTAGAAGACTGACTGTTCCTACTGTGTATGTTTTGAACCAATCCTGTGACACTAGTTATAGATTCCGATGCTTCACTTCAGGTTTACTGTATCCCTTGGACCTTGTTATTAACGATTAAACACAGAAATTGCATCGGAATTAAATACAAAAGGCACAATGCCGAATTATTTACAAGAAGACTGACTCTTCTTACCGACTATGTTTTGAACTATTCTTGTGACACTAGCTACAGATTCCGATGCTTCACTTTAGGTTTACTGTATCCCTTAAACTTTCTTCTTGACGATGAAACACAGAAATTGCATCGGAATTAAATACAAAACGCACAATGCACACTTAAGTACAAGAAGACTGACTCTTCTTACTGTCTATGTTTGAACCATTCCTGTGACACTAGTTATAGATTCCGATGCTTGAATTCAGGTCTACTGTATCCCTTGGACCTTCTTATTGACGATGAAACACAAAAATTGCATCGGAATTAAATACAATAGGCACAATGCCGACTTAAGTACAAGAAGACTGACTCTTGCAACTGTCTATGATTTGAACCATTCCTGTGACACTAGTTATAGATTCCGTTGCTTCACTTCAGGTTTACTGTACCACTTGGACCTTCTTATTGACGATGAAACACAGATATTGCTTCGGAATTAAATACAAAAGGCACAATACCGACAAAAGTACAAGAAGACTGACTCTTCTTACTGACTATGTTATGAACCATTCCTGTGACACTAGTCATAGATTCCGACGCGTAACTTCAGTATTACTGTATCCCTTAGACTTTCTTATTGACGATTAAACACAGAAACTGCATCGGAATTAAATACAAAAGGCACAATGCCGACTTAAGTACAAGAAGACTGACTCTTCTTACTGATTATGTTTTGAACCATTCTTGTGACACTAGCTATAGATTCCGATGCTTCACTTCAGGTTTACTGTATCCCTTAAACTTTCTTCTTGACGATGAAACACAGAAATTGCATCGGAATTAAATACAAAAGGCACAATGCCGACTTAAGTACAAGAAAACTGATTCTTCTTACTGTCTATGTTTTGAACCATTCCTGTGACTCTAGTTATAGATTCCGATGCTTCACTTCAGGTTTAGTGTATCCCTCTGACCTTCTTATTGACTATGAAACACAGAAATTGCATCTTAATTAAATACAAAAGGCACAATGCCCACTTAAGTACATGAAGACTGTTTCTCTAACTGTCTATGATTTGAAACATTCCTGTGACACTAGTTACACATTCCGATGCTTCAAATCAGGTCTACTGTGTCCCATGGACCTTCTTATTGACGATGAAACACAGAAATTGCATCGGAATTTAATACAAAAGGCACAATGCCGTCTTAAGTACAAGATGACTGACTCTTCTTACTGACTATGTTTGAACCATTCCTGTGACACTAGTTATAGACTCCGATGCTTCACTTCAGGTTTACTGTATCCCTTGTACCTTCTTAATGACGATGAAACACAGAAATTGCATCAGAATTAAATAGAAAAGGCACAATGCCGACTTAAGTACAAGATGACTGACTCTTCTTACTGTTTATGTCTTGAACCATTTCTGTGACACTAGTTATAGATTCCGATGCTTTACTCCAGGTTTACTGTATCCCTTGGACCGTCTAATTGACGATGAAACACAGAAATTGCATAGGAATTAAATACAAAAGGCACAATACCGACTGTAGTACCAGAAGACTGACTCTTCTTACAGTCTATGTTTTGAACCATTCCTGTGACTCTAGTTATAGATTCCGATGCTTCTCTTCAGGTTTAGTGTATCCCTCTATCCTTCTTAATGACGATGAAACACAGAAATTGCATCGGAATTAAATACAAAAGGCACAATGCCGAATTAAGTACAAGAAGACTGACTCTTCTTACTGTCTATGATTTGAACCATTCCTGTGACACTAGTTATACAGTCCGATGCTTCACATCAGGTCTACTGTATCCCTTGGACCTTCTTAACACTCTAAGCGCCAAGCCCGTAAAATTTACGGGCCTGGGATCGCGCGAAAATCACCAAGCCCGTAAAATTTACGGGCCGCTACATTTAATTTCATTCAAAACACTGCAACGTTATTTCTACGGGTTTGGCCAGCGCTATACGTTTTTCAGATGTTTATTAACAAAATGCGTCCATAGATGTCACGGCAGCGCTGTAATTCATGTTAAAACTTATCTTTGCGTTCTCAGTCTGTATATCATTCAGTTGTTTGTCATCATGTTTCGGCGCGGTTTATCAGACGCAGAAATTGCGGATTTGATCAATCATAGCGACACTCTGGATAATGTAGAGAGTGATTCAGACGATTCTGAATGCAATGGTGTGTTTGAAGGTACGTATTTCCGAATTTTCCACGTAATTGTGCAGTACGCACATATCTGTTGAACATGTGTAAACGATGTATGTAGTTACACATAATGTGATATTCTTTTTAGAAGACGAGATTGATGACAGTTTGTCTTCAGATGAAGACGAGAATGATGTTGAAGGTGTTGCTTCAAATCCAGCAGCTGTGCCGTATCCGAAAGACAGTGAGTGGACTGCAGTTGACACCTACCGACCTCTGCCTGTCAACACGACACCCAGGCAGATACTAGTGGATATTGATGAGTCGAGTTCTGTACTGGATTGCAGTAAAGTGTTCCTTACTGACAGTGACGTAAATGAACTCAAGAGACAGACAAATTTGTATGCATCACAGACAATACAGAAGAAAAGAAGAGGAAATAATCTGAAGCCCCATTCAGTTTTGAGTTCGTGGAAGCCAGTGACTATAAGTGAGATGAGGCGTTTCTTGGGTATTATTTTCCACATGTGTGTTTCGAAAAAGCCAAAAATTGCGGACCATTGGAGCACTAATCCTGTTCTTAGTTGTAACTTTTGTCCCCATGTCATGAGCCGTTTGCGTTTCACTCAGATACTGTCATGCTTGCATCTTGTTGACAATTCAAATCAGAAAAAACCAGGCGAAGATGGATTTCATCCACTTTACAAAGTTTTGCCATATTATAATAATTTGAAGGAGCGATGTATCCAGGCATATCGTCCCTCAGAAAAAGTGACAATTGATGAAGGAATTTGCCCATTTCGAGGTCGTGTGAGTTTCCGTGTTTACATGCAAAATAAGCCTCATAAGTATGGACTGAAAGTATATGCTGTTGCTGAAGCCAGTAGTGGCTATGTTGTAAATTTTGAAGTTTATGCTGGTAAGCATATTGTTGACAATTCTTCGTCTGCGGTTATTTTGCGATTGTTGTCTGACAGCAGCTTGCTGAACAAAGGCCACACTGTGTATTTAGATCGATTTTATTCCAGTCCAGAGCTATTTCAGCAACTGGCAGAGAAAGGCACTGGAGCTGTTGGTACTGTGAACAAATCCAGGAAAGGATTGCCTAAAGATTTAGTATCTGCTAAGCTGAAAAAGGGCGAAATGTCTTTTCGGCGTAAAGATAATGTATTGGCAATGAAGTGGAAAGATAAGAGAGATGTGTATACATTGTCTACAAGGCATCAAGCAACATTTGGTACGCATACTAAGAGAAATGGGTCTGTAGTATTGAAACCACTTCAGGTACTTGATTACAACCTCAATAAAATTGGAGTGGATATTGGAGACCAACGCCTGCAGTACAATCCGTTCCAGCACAGAACTGTGAAATGGTGGCGAAAATTATATTTCCATTTGCTGCTTATGGGAGTATCAAATGCATTTTGGCTGTACAATGCAGTGCACAGGAAGAAAATTACAATAACAGACTTTATAACAGTGCTTGCAGTTCAGCTTGTTGAAGACGACACACTTGAATTCATTCCAAGAAATGAAGGAACTGTAGGTCGGCTAACAAAGAGACATTTTTTGCAGCACATACCTGCAACTACTAAGAAGTATGCTGCTCGTGTGTGTCACGTGTGCAGTTCCAGGAGCAAGAAACAGAGTGGCAAGGCTTCTCGCAAAGAGACACGATACGAATGTGAACAGTGTGGCGTTGCACTCTGCCTGGAACCTTGCTTTAAAATTTTCCACACTAAAAAACAATATGATTCTGTGTGAAATTTATATGTAATACTGTATACTATCAGAAACATGTAATGTAGTGCCACAATTTTGGTTAAAAATAAATCACAATTGTATTCCCTTATTCGTATGACTTTTTCTAAATTCTTAAAACATCTAAGTGATTTCTATAACTGTACCTTAAAGCTGTGCATTGTAAAGTAGTTTCTTTCACTCAGAATTAAAGTAGAAATGTGCAGCTTCAAGATGGTACCAAATTTGCCACAATCCAAACAGTAGATTTGATGCAGTAATTTTTTTAATATTGGTAAAATTGCCCGGTTTCTAGGGACGGGTGCATAAAATAGGCCTGGTACAGAGAGTGTTAATGACGATGAAACACAGAAATTGCATCGGAATTAAATACAAAAGGCACAATGCCGACTTAAGCACAAGAAGACTGACTCTTCTTACAGACTATGTTTTGAACCATTCCTGTGACACTAGTTATAGATTCCGGTGCTTCACTCCAATTTTACAGTATTTCTTGGACCTTCTTATTGACGATGAAACACAGAAATTGCATCAGAATTAAATAGAAAAGGCACAATGCCGACTTAAGTTCAAGATGACTGACGCTTCTTACTGAGTATGTTTTGTACCATTCCTTTGACACAAGTTTTAGATTCCGATGCTTCACTTCAGGTTTACTGTATCCCTTGGACCTTCTTATTGACGATGAAACACAGATATTGCATCGGAATTAAATAGAAAAGGCACAATGCCGACTTAAGTACAAGATGACTGACTCTTCTTACTGTTTATGTCTTGAACCATTTCTGTGACACTAGTTATAGATTCCGATGCTGTACTCCAGGTTTACTGTATCCCTTGGACCGTCTAATTGACGATGAAACACAGAAATTGCATCGGAATTAAATACAAAAGGCACAATGCCGACTGTAGTACCAGAAGACTGACTCTTCTTACAGTCTATGTTTTGAACCATTCCTGTGACACTAGTTATAAATTCCGGTGCTTCACTCCAGGTTTACTGTATTCCTTGGACCTTCTTATTGACGATGAAACACAGAAATTGCATCAGAATTAAATAGAAGAGGCACAATGCCGACTTAAGTACAAGAAGACTGACGCTTCTTACTGACTATGTTTTGAACCATTCCTGTGACACTAGTTATGGTTTCCGATTCTTCACTTCAGGTTTACTTTATCCCTTGGACCTTCTTATTGACGATTAAACACTGAAATTGCTTCGGAATTAAATAGAAAACGCACAATGCCGACTTAAGTACAAGAAGTCTGACTCTTCTTAATGTTTATGTTTTGAACCATTCCTGTGACACTAGTTACACATTCCGATGCTTCAAATCAGGTCTACTGTGTCCCATGGACCTTCTTATTGACGATGAAACACAGAAATTGCATCGGAATTAAATCCAAAAGGTACAATGCCGACTTAAGTACAAGATGACTGACTCTTCTTACTGACTATGTTTGAACCATTCCTGTGACACTAGTTATAGACTCCGATGCTTCACTTCAGGTTTACTGTATCCCTTGTACCTTCTTATAGACGATGAAACACAGAAATTGCATCGGAATTAAATGCAAAGGGCACAATGCCGACTTAAGTACAAGAAGACTGACTTTTCTTACTGTCTATGTTTTGAACCATTCCTGTGATACTAGTTATAGATTCCGATGCTTCACTCCAGGTTTACTGTATCCCTTGGACCTTCTTAATGACGATGAAAGACAGAAATTGCATCAGAGCTAAGTAGAAAATGCACAATGAAGACTTAAGTACAAGAAGACTGACTCTTCTTACTGACTATGATGTGAACAATTCCTGTGACACTAGTTATAGATTCCGATGCTTCACTTCAGGTTTACTGTATCCCTTGGACCTTCTTATTGACGATGAAACATAGATTTTGCATCCGAATTAAATGCAAAAGGCACAATGCCGACTAAAGTACAAGAAGACTGACTCTTCTTACTGTCTATGTTTTGAACCATTCCTGTGAGACTAGTTATAGATTCCGGTGCTTCACTCCAGGTTCACAGTATTCCTTGGACCTTCTTATTGGCGATGAAACACAGAAATTGCATCATAATTAAATAGAAAAGGCACAATGCCGACTTAAGTACAAGAAGACTGACGCTTCTTACTGACTATGTTTTGAACCATTCCTGTGACACTAGTTATAGATTCCGATGCTTCACTTCAGGTTTACTGTATCCCTTGGAAATTCTTATTGACGATGAAACACATATATTACATCGGAATTAAATAGAAAAGGCACAATGCCGACTTAAGTACAAGAAGACTGACTCTTCTTACTGTTTATATTTTGAACCATTCCTGTGACACTAGTTATAGATTCCGATGCTTCACTACAGGTTAACTGTATCCCTTGGACCATCTTAATGACGATGAAACACAGAAATTGCATCGGAATTAAATACAAAAAGCACAATTCCGACTTAAGTACAAGAAGACTGACTCTTCTTACTGTCTATGATTTGAACCATTCCTGTGACACTAGTTATACAGTTCGATGCTTCACATCAGGTCTACTGTATCCCTTGGACCTTCTTAATGACGATGAAACACAGAAATTGCATTGGAATTAAATACAAAAGGCACAATGCCGAATTAAGTACAAGAAGACTGACTCTTCTTACTGTTTATGTTTTGAACCATTCCTGTGACACTAGTTATAGATTCCGATGCTTTACTCCAGGTTTACTGTATCCCTTGGACCTTCTTATTGACGATGAAACACAGAAATTGTATCGGAATTAAATACAAAAGGCACAATGCCGACTTAAGTACAAGAAGACTGACTCTTCTTACTGTCTATGCTTTGAACCATTCCTGTGACTCTAGTTATAGATTCCGATGCTTCACTTCAGGTTTAGTGTATCCCTCTATCCTTCTTAATGCCGATGAAACACTGAAATTGCATCAGAATTAAATACAAAAGGCACTATGCCGAATTAAGTACAAGAAGAGTGACTCTTCTTACTGTCTATGATTTGAACCATTCCTGTGACACTAGTTATAAAGTCCGATGCTTCACATCAGGTCTACTGTATCCCTTGGACCTTCTTAATGACGATGAAACACAGAAATTGCATCGGAATTAAATACAAAAGGAACAATGCCGACTTAAGTACAAGAAGACTGACTCTTCTTACAGACTATGTTTTGAACCATTCCTGTGACACTAGTTATAGATTCCGGTGCTTCACTCCAGGTTTACAGTATTTCTTGTACCTTCTTATTGACAATGAAACACAGAAATTGCATCAGAATTAAATAGAAAAGGCACAATGCCGACTTAAGTTCAAGATGACTGACGCTTCTTACTGAGTATGTTTTGAACCATTCCTGTGACACAAGTTTTAGATTCCGATGCTTCACTTCAGGTTTACTGTATCCCTTGGACCTTCTTATTGACGATGAAACACAGATATTGCATCGGAATTAAATAGAAAAGGCACAATGCCGACTTAAGTACAAGAAGACTGACTCTTCTTACTGTTTATGTTTTGAACCATTTCTGTGACACTAGTTATAGATTCCGATGCTTTACTCCAGGTTTACTGTATCCCTTGGAGCGTCTAATTGACGATGAAACACAGAAATTGCATCGGAATTAAATACAAAAGGCACAATGCCGACTGTAGTACCAGAAGACTGACTCTTCTTACAGTCTATGTTTTGAACCATTCCTGTGACACTAGTTATAAATTCCGGTGCTTCACTCCAGGTTTACTGTATTCCTTGGACCTTCTTATTGACGATGAAACACAGAAATTGCATCAGAATTAAATAGAAGAGGCACAATGCCGACTTAAGTACAAGAAGACTGACGCTTCTTACTGACTATGTTTTGAACCATTCCTGTGACACTAGTTATGGTTTCCGATTCTTCACTTCAGGTTTACTTTATCCCTTGGACCTTCTTATTGACGATTAGACACTGAAATTGCTTCGGAATTAAATAGAAAACGCACAATGTCGACTTAAGTACAAGAAGTCTGACTCTTCTTACTGTTTATGTTTTGAACCATTCCTGTGACACTAGTTATAGATTCCGATGCTTCACTTCAGGTTTACTGTATCCCTCTGACCCTCTTATTGACGATGTAACACATATATTGCATCGGAATTTAATACAAAAGGCACAATGCCGACTTAAGTACAAGAAGACTGACTTTTGTTACCGACTATATTTTGAACCATTCTTGTTACACTAGCTCTAGATTCTGATGCTTCACTTCAGGTTTACTGTATCGCTTAAACCTTCTTATTGACGATGAAACACAGAAATTGCAACGGAATTAAATACAAAAGGCTAAATGCCGACTTAAGTACAAGAAGACTGACTCTTCTTACTGTCTATGCTTTGAACCATTCCTGTGACCCTAGTTATAGATTCCGATGCTTCACTTCAGGTTTACTGTATCCCTCTGTCCTTCTTATTGACGATGCAACACCGAAATTGCACCTTAATTAAATACAAATGGCCAGTGCCCACTTAAGTACAAGAAGACTGACTCTTCTTACAGTCTATGCTTTGAACCAATCCTGTGACACTAGTTATAGATTCCGATGCTTCACTCCAGGTTTACAGTATTCCTTGGACCTTCTTATTGACATTGAACCACAGAAATTGCATCATAATTAAATAGAAAAGGCACAATGCCGACTTAAGTACAAGAAGACTGACGATTCTTACTGACTATGTTTTGAACCATTCCTGTGACACTAGTTATAGATTCCGATGCTTCACTTCAGGTTTACTGTATCCCTTGGACCCTCGTATTGACGATGAAACACAGATATTGCATCGGAATTAAATACAAAAGGCACAATGCCGACTGAAGTACCAGAAGACTGACTCTTCTTACAGTCTAAGTTTTGAACCATTCCTGTGACACTAGTTATAGATTCCGGTGCTTCACTCCAGGTTTACTGTATCCCTTGGACCTTCTTATTGACGATGAAACACAGAAATTGCATCAGATTTAAATAGAAGAGGCACAATGCCGACTTAAGTACAAGAAGACTGACGCTTCTTACTGGCTATGTTTTGAACCATTCCTGTGACACTAGTTATAGATACCGATTCTTCACTTCAGGTTTACTGTATCCCTTGGTCCTTCTTATTGACGATGAAACACAGAAATTGCATCGGAATTAAATAGAAAAGGCTCAATGCCGACTTAAGTACAAGAAGACTGACTGTTCTTACTGTTTATGTTTTGAACCATTCCTGTGACACTAGTAATAGATTCCGATGCTTCACTTCAGGTTTACTGTATCCCTCTGACTTTCTTATTGACGATGAAACACAGATATTGCATCGGAATTAAATACAAAAGGCACAATGCCGACTTAAGTACAAGAAGAGTGACTCTTCTTACTGTCTATGCTTTGAACCATTCCTGTGACTCTAGTTATTGATTCCGATGCTTCACTTCAGGTTTACTGTATCCCTCTGTCCTTCTTATTGACGATGCAACACAGAAATTGCATCTTAATTAAATACAAAAGGCCAATGCCCACTTAAGTACAAGAAGACTGACTCTTCTTACTGTCTAAGATTTGAACCATTCCTGTGACACTAGTTATACATTCCGTTGCTCCAAATCAGGTCTACTGTATCCCTTGGACCTTCTTAATGACGATGAAACACAGAAATTGCATCAGAATTAAATAGAAAAGGCACAATGCCGACTTAAGTTCAAGATGACTGACGCTTCTTACTGACTATGTTTTGAACCATTCCTGTGACACAAGTTATAGATTCCGATGCTTCACTTCAGGTTTACTGTATCCCTTGGACCTTCTTATTGACGATGAAACACAGATATTGCATCGGAATTAAATAGAAGAGGCACAATGCCGACTTAAGTACAAGAAGACTTACTCTTCTTACTGTTTATGTTTTGAACCATTTCTATGACACTAGTTATAGATTCCGATGCTTTACTCCAGGTTTACTGTATCCCTTGGACCTTCTAATTGACGATGAAACACAGAAATTGCATCTTAATTAAATACAAAACATCAATGCCGACTTAAGTACAAGAAGACTGACTCTCCTTACAGTCTATGCTTTGAACCATTCCTGTGACACTAGTTATAGATTCCGGTGCTTCACTCCAGGTTTACAGTATTCCTTGGACCTTCTTATTGACATTGAACCACAGAAATTGCATCATAATTAAATAGAAAAGGCACAATGCGGACTTAATTACAAGAAGACTGACGCTTCTTACTGACTATGTTTTGAACCATTCCTGTGACACTGGTTATAGATTCCGATGCTTCACTTCAGGTTTACTGTTTCCCTCTGGCCCTCTTATTGACGATGAAACACAGATATTGCATCGGAATTTAATACAAAAGGCACAATGCCGACTTAAGTACAAGAAGACTGACTTTTGTTACTGACTATATTTTGAACCATTCTTGTGACCCTAGCTCTAGATTCTGATGCTTCACTTCAGGTTTACTGTATCGCTTAAACCTTCTTATTGACGATGAAACACAGAAATTGCAACGGAATTAAATACAAAAGGCACAATGCCGACTTAAGTACAAGAAGACTGACTCTTCTTACTGTCTATGCTTTGAACCATTCCTGTGACCCTAGTTATAGATTCCGATGCTTCACTTCAGGTTTACTGTATCCCTCTGTCCTTCTTATTGACGATGCAACACAGAAATTGCACCTTAATTAAATACAAAAGGCCAGTGCCCACTTAAGTACAAGAAGACTGACTCTTCTTACTGTCTATGATTTGAAGCATTCCTGTGACACTAGTTATACATTCCGATGCTTCAAATCAAGTCTACTGTATCCCTTGGACCTTCTTAATGACGATGAAACACAGAAATTGCATCGGAATTAAATACAAAAGGCACAAGGCCGACTGAAGTACCAGAAGACTGACTCTTCTTACAGTCTAAGTTTTGAACCATTCCTGTGACACTAGTTATAGATTCCGGTGCCTCACTCCAGGTTTACTGTATCCCTTGGACCTTCTTATTGACGATGAAACACAGAAATTGCATCAGAATTAAATAGAAGAGGCACAATGCCGACTTAAGTACAAGAAGACTGACGCTTCTTACTGACTATGTTTTGAACCATTCCTGTGACACTAGTTATAGATACCGATTCTTCACTTCAGGTTTACTGTATCCCTTGGACCTTCTTATTGACGATGAAACACAGAAATTGCATCGGAATTAAATAGAAAAGGCTCAATGCCGACTTAAGTACAAGAAGACTGACTATTCTTACTGTTTATGTTTTGAACCATTCCTGTGACACTAGTAATAGATTCCGATGCTTCACTTCAGGTTTACTGTATCCCTCTGACCTTCTTATTGACGATGAAACACAGAAATTGCATCGGAATTAAATACAAAAGGCACAATGCCGACTTAAGTACAAGAAGACTGACTCTTCTTACTGACTATGTTTTGAACCATTTATGTGACACTAGCTCTAGATTCTGATGCTTCACTTCAGGTTGACTGTATCCCTTAAACCTTCTTATTGACGATGAAACACAGATATTGCATCGGAATTAAATACAAAAGGCACAATGCCGACTTAAGTACAAGAAGAGTGAGTCTTCTTACTGGCTATGCTTTGAACCATTCCTGTGACTCTAGTTATTGATTCCGATGCTTCACTTCAGGTTTACTGTATCCCTCTGTCCTTCTTATTGACGATGCAACACAGAAATTGCATCTTAATTAAATACAAAAGGCCAATGCCCACTTAAGTACAAGAAGACTGACTCTTCTTACTGTCTATGATTTGAACCATTCCTGTGACACTAGTTATACATTCCGTTGCTCCAAATCAGGTCTACTGTATCCCTTGGACCTTCTTAATGACGATGAAACACAGAAATTGCTTCGGAATTAAATACAAAAGGCACAATGCCGACTTAAGTACAAGAAGACTGACTCTTCTTACTGACTATGTTGTGAACCATTCCTGTGACACTAGTTATAGATTCCGGTGCTTCACTCCAGGTTTACAGTATTCCTTTTACCTTTTTATTGACGATGAAACACAGAAATTGCATCAGAATTAAATAGAAAAGGCACAATGCCGACTTAAGTTCAAGATGACTGACGCTTCTTACTGACTATGTTTTGAACCATTCCTGTGACACAAGTTATAGATTCCGATGCTTCACTTCAGGTTTACTGTATCCCTTGGACCTTCTTATTGACGATGAAACACAGATATTGCATCGGAATTAAATAGAAGAGGCACAATGCCGACTTAAGTACAAGAAGACTTACTCTTCTTACTGTTTATGTTTAGAACCATTTCTATGACACTAGTTATAGATTCCGATGCTTTACTCCAGGATTACTGTATCCCTTGGACCTTCTAATTGACGATGAAACACAGAAATTGCATCTTAATTAAATACAAAACATCAATGCCGACTTAAGTACAAGAAGACTGACTCTTCTTACAGTCTATGCTTTGAACCATTCCTGTGACACTAGTTATAGATTCCGGTGCTTCACTCCAGGTTTACAGTATTCCTTGGACCTTCTTATTGACATTGAACCACAGAAATTGCATCATAATGAAATAGAAAAGGCACAATGCCGACTTAAGTACAAGAAGACTGACGCTTCTTACTGACTATGCTTTGAACCATTCCTGTGACACTAGTTATACATTCCGATGCTTCACTTCAGGTTTACTGTATCCCTTGGACCCTCGTATTGACGATGAAACACACATATTGCATCGGAATTAAATAGAAAAGGCACAATGGCGACTTAAGTACAAGAAGACTGACTCTTCTTACTGTTTATGTTTTGAACCATTCCTGTGACACTAGTTATAGATTCCGATGCTTTACTCTGGGTTTACTGTAACCCTTGGACCTTCTTATTGACGATGAAACACAGAAATTGCATCGGAATTAAATACAAAAGGCACAATGCCGACTGAAGTACCAGAAGACTGACTCTTCTTACAGTGTAAGTTTTGAACCATTCCAGTGACACTAGTTATAGATTCCGGTGCTTCACTCCAGGTTTACTGTATCCCTTGGACCTTCTTATTGACGATGAAACACAGAAATTGCATCAGAATTAAATAGAAGAGGCACAATGCCGACTTAAGTACAAGAAGACTGACGCTTCTTACTGGCTATGTTTTGAACCATTCCTGTGACACTAGTTATAGATACCGATTCTTCACTTCAGGTTTACTGTATCCCTTGGACCTTCTTATTGACGATGAAACACAGAAATTGCATCGGAATTAAATAGAAAAGGCTCAATGCCGACTTAAGTACAAGAAGACTGACTATTCTTACTGTTTATGTTTTGAACCATTCCTGTGACACTAGTAATAAATTCCGATGCTTCACTTCAGGTTTACTGTATCCCTCTGACCTTCTTATTGACGATGAAACACAGAAATTGCATCGGAATTAAATACAAAAGGCACAATGCCGACTTAAGTACAAGAAGACTGACTCTTCTTACTGACTATGTTTTGAACCATTTATGTGACACTAGCTCTGGATTCTGATGCTTCACTTCAGGTTGACTGTATCCCTTAAACCTTCTTATTGACGATGAAACACAGATATTGCATCGGAATTAAATACAAAAGGCACAATGCCGACTTAAGAACAAGAAGAGTGACTCTTCTTACTGTCTATGCTTTGAACCATTCCTGTGACTCTAGTTATTGATTCCGATGCTTCACTTCAGGTTTACTGTATCCCTCTGTCCTTCTTATTGACGATGCAACACAGAAATTGCATCTTAATTAAATACAAAAGGCCAATGCCCACTTAAGTACAAGAAGACTGACTCTTCTTACTGTCTATGATTTGAACCATTCCTGTGACACTAGTTATACATTCCGTTGCTCCAAATCAGGTCTACTGTATCCCTTGGACCTTCTTAATGACGATGAAACACAGAAATTGCTTCGGAATTAAATACAAAAGGCACAATGCCGACTTAAGTACAAGAAGACTGACTCTTCTTACTGACTATGTTGTGAACCATTCCTGTGACACTAGTTATAGATTCCGGTGCTTCACTCCAGGTTTACAGTATTCCTTTTACCTTCTTATTGACGATGGATCACAGAAATTGCATCAGAATTAAATAGAAAAGGGACAATGCCGACTTAAGTTCAAGATGACTGACGCTTCTTACTGACTATGTTTTGAACCATTCCTGTGACACAAGTTATAGATTCCGATGCTTCACTTCAGGTTTACTGTATCCCTTGGACCTTCTTATTGACGATGAAACACAGATATAGCATCGGAATTAAATAGAAGAGGCACAATGCCGACTTAAGTACAAGAAGACTTACTCTTCTTACTGTTTATGTTTTGAACCATTTCTATGACACTAGTTATAGATTCCGATGCTTTACTCCAGGTTTACTGTATCCCTTGGACCTTCTAATTGACGATGAAACACAGAAATTGCATCTTAATTAAATACAAAACGTCAATGCCGACTTAAGTACAAGAAGACTGACTCTTCTTACAGTCTATGCTTTGAACCATTCCTGTGACACTAGTTATAGATTCCGGTGCTTCACTCCAGGTTTACAGTATTCCATGGACCTTCTTATTGACATTGAAACACAGAAATTGCATCATAATTAAATAGAAAAGGCACAATGACGACTTACGTAACAGAAGACTCACTTTTCTTACTGTCTATGAT